>NC_143581.1:40134207-40448684 GCF_048544385.1 Mastigoproctus giganteus | reverse complement strand
TCCGTGGCTGAGTTAGTCGGTCTCAGGCGTAGATAACAAGGTTTTCCTCCCTGAAACTGGGGTTTTTCTTCCAGCAAAACAGACAAATCGACCAGAGAACACACGCAATTTACAAACATCATATATAAACGGGTATATGTAAGAAATTACGGATGGCCCTAATATAATAATTTGAATTTTTTGTACCATTCCGGAGAGCGGCAGTTAACATCTGCACCTATAACGATTCTTGCATTAAGGAACTCTATACGGATGGTCTGAAGGTAGGTCGTGGTCGGGAGGGTGTCCTCTCCCGGCCGACTGTAGAGTTAAACTGCATAAAATTCTCCTAGAGCTGTGACAATGTGGACATATGCAGCCCAAGGGATTTCGCCATCAGTCTGGACTCTCTTGTATTTCAGGGGGCATCCCCTGATTTCCTTACAGTGAGTATATGGCTCCTGTATAAGCATGACGTTTATGTTTTCTTTGTTGGCTTTCTTCACTAGCTGAACAGCGACTGCCTTGGATCTGTGTGCGTTTAGTTGGGCAAATTGTACCTTATGTTGATTAAACTGTTAAGGGTGTACAGTACTTCCATAATCAAGTCGTAGTTGGTACGCATCCTTAGCTTTGATGTATACAGGGCACTTGTTGTTCCTAATTGAGTGCTCCGCCTGCAGTTTTTGCTCTTTGCAATTTGCGCATGTTGGTGGATCTTCTTTCTTGGGGCATGTCTTGAATTCATGGTCTATCTCAGCGCAGTGGCCTCATGTTGGCTGGGTTTGGGCACTTGTGTGAGTGGTGTGCCCAAAACGGCCACACCGGAAACACTTAGGGACAGTCACTTGCTGGTTGTAGCGACGGCTGCCCCAATTTATGAACACCCTGTTATGCTGGTTGATGGTCCTCTAAGCAGCTGGCGATAGCTCTACTACCGAGTTGGTGGCACTGCCTCTTCTGGATTTAGTTTGGTATCTTGGGATTATTAATGTTGTTGGATCTGCATCCGGATGTTTCTGCTGGAGGTTTCTTACATATAGCTCATCACGTAGCGTAGTTGGTGTCAGGTCTTTATCAGTATCATATATAATTATACTGGGTCCTATTTTTTTAGGGGGCACAGCTTCCAGGCCGAGGGTTTGCATCCTTGAGTTTGCAATTATTTTTTGGGCGTCTTCCTGTGTTAGTGTTTCTATTATTACGCCTGTATTTTGCGTTTTCCTGACAGATTTGATTCTGGTTGTTTTGAGGTCCTCTGATAGTTTGTAAACACTGTTTTTTACTGCTTCACTGGTGGCGTGTTCTTCTGTGGAGGTTGGTCGAAGGATGACCAGATGCGGAGTTTGTAGAAGTGTCTTTCGTTTGGGTGCAGTTTTCATTGTCATCACAGGTGGTTCCTGTGTTTTGGTCCTTAGCGCTTGGGCATATGTGGGGACGTGCTGTGGCATTTGGTTAGCCTCACATTCTATATATACTTGTAGCCGTGTAGTGGCTCTTTTACGTCCAAGGTGTGTATCCACTAGGACTGTTTCCATTTTGTGGAAGATAGTGACGATTTGAGCTCTTAGCCCTGTGGAGACCCTGTTTGGGTGTTTCTTGAATATGTTTTCAAGGGCCGTTTTAAGGAAGAGGGACTTCTCATAAATAATAGCACCCTCTGGTAGGATAGCATCCAGGGGTGGGTCCTGCTGCTTGCAATCATTTTGGTCCTTTTGCATTGTTGTAGTTTCTGATGGCGCTTTCGCCCTCTGTCTGGGAGCGCGTTTGTCGTTTCGGCGCCTCCGTAGCCAGGTGGGAAGGAGCAACAGTGCGTAGCACACGCTTCTTGATTAGACCGGGGTTCGAGCCCGTCACCACCAAATACGGAGAATGCGGAAAGGTCAGGGAATGACCACCGCATATCCCGGAGCAATATGGCCTTAGTTGCTAATGCTCCTAAAAACCAAAACAACAAACAACAGCGTTTCTCGTTCAGATTTAGGACCCGTCGTTTTCCTGTTTTTCCGTTGTTAGTCTGCACTCAAGCATTAAACAGCTGCACACTAATGTGTCCAAATCAACACATAGGCATCAACTAGAGGAGTATACATACAGGCCTGACGCAGCCGAGTGGTCAGGAGCGGGAGTGCATAGCACGCGTTCCTTGAGTGACCGGGGTTCAAGCCCTTGATTACTAAATACGATAAATATTTGTATTGACGATTTATTGTAAACTTTACTGATCTACGTGTGGATCTTGCCAGAAATTATACTTGCTATGAATTGCTAGATTTTTCTGGCGAGCATTCTACATTCGGGACCTGTGTGGATATAGCATGATTTTTATGTACGATTCAAGCTAAATTGCACTTGATTTTGAAATACTGTACTGTAGAAGCCCTCTTTCTACCTGATTGGTGCTATTAATTGGTCGAAAAAATTGATTAAAGCGGAGAATCATAAACAAAATTAATGAGCATACTCGTACGTACCTTAAGAATCTTATTTTCACTTAAAACTACTTGTATATTCGTTTACATAAAATCAGTAATTTTCATCTGTTTAGATGATGAAATGCTACGGTTTGCAGCATGGTCGCTGCACTTTTATTATAAATCACATCGTTGACTGTTGAATCAGGTTTGTTCAGTATAATGTTAAACTATATCTAGGTCGTTTTTGGCGCCTGTATTATGAGAAATTTTTCGCCTTGGAGTTGGATCAACCTCTTCTTATTCATATTTAGACCCGCCTGTTTCAGTATGTATGATTTCTGCATTGTCTATAATTTCATTTTGCAACAAATGTGTGACGATTTGTTGGAAATTTTCATTTTTAACAAACATTGCAGTCTATTGCCTTGGGCATCAGACGGTGTTTTAAAGCGAGAAGGGATGAGCGTTGGTTCCACTGTATTGGCATATTTCAATGAGAACAGTTCAGACCTTTACTAAATTCCACGTATTCAGTGATCATGTAAAAAACCCACACTACAAAATAGTCAGCATGAAATTTGAATTTTTTACAGCCACAATTTCATCGGAGACTTTCTTCGTTTATAACATATAGATAATCCAATTTGATTTCTAGATAATTTGATTTGATGTTTCGCCGAAGGTCACGTGTGTGTGTGTGTGTGTGTGTGTGTGTGTGTGTGTGTGTGTGTGTGTGTGTGTGCTTTTTTTTTTTTTTTTCATCAGAAGTTACTTTACCTATTCAACAGACACATTGTCTCACTCAATCTGGTCAACACATTTATGGATGATCTACACAACAACGAAATCAAAAAGTTGCATGTTTAAGTTCCGATTTTAGATACTAATTGCAATAGAATTTTTATAACTCTGAGAAGCAGTATATGAAAATTTTATGATCAGAGCAACGCTCAGACTTTTCCATGTGCATAATGAATGCATACAGAAATATTTGTTTGACGAATAGTATGTCGAATTTAGTGTAAGAATAAGCATTAGCCATATAGTGCAAGGAAGCCACAGACTTTTGCCGCATCGGCTGAAAAAGAAAAAAAGTAGATAAGAAAATACAAATTATGCGCTTCCCTCCTAACGTAAATAACTGTCCAATTGACATATGAATTTCTTCAAACTGGACAGTTATCTACTTTGGGAGGCAACCAGTTCCCATAATCAACGCTGGCTAAAAGAAAACTCTTTCTATGATCTAGTCTAAACTTCTTTCCCTGTAATTTGAATGCATGGTTCCTAGGTCTGGAACTTTATAACAGTGAGAATTCCGCTTCATTCATTTCATACCCTGTAAAGTGGCTGGTTGCCAAGCTCTGTAGTCCACATAATTGGAGTCTTTCCTCGTACGGGCGTCCTTTTGTGATCTCAAGATGTCAGTTGCCCGTCTTTGGACCCTTTCATGAAGCTCAATGAAAATAGATGAGATCTACATTCCTGAACATAGTATTCCAAGTTCGGTCTTACAATTGCATTATACAGTGCGATTATGATCTCCCTATATCTACAGAATATTGTTCGATAAATCATCAATAGGATACCGTAGGCTTTCCTGGTCTCCCGAATGCACTGCTCAGAAATGCAGTCTTACACTATTCCCCAAGTGTAAGTCCTTGCATTTCGCTGCATTGAAACGTAGCCCGCTTTTCTGACCATTCTTGAAGCCTGTTAAAGTCATCCTGAAGAAGTGCTTCTTGGCACTGATCATTAACGACCCTCCCAATCTTTACATCCTCTTCAAATTTGGACACATCGCGCCCTTTATACCTTCTTCGATGTCGTTTATGAAAATCAGAAACAACAATTGTACAAGAACCGATCCTGGGGGGGGACCCATTGTTGTGACGTTACACCAATCGGAAGAATATCCATTAATCATAAACCTCTGCCCTGGAGCCATCCTGCAATTCATCTTAGAATCTTTCCGGTAATCCCAACATGTTCCACCTTATACAGAAATCTCTCATGAGGGACTGAGTCAAATTCCTCGCTAAAATCCAAATAAACTGTTGAAATTGTTCCTTACATCCAGCTCACGAGGAACTGTAAAAATAGCTTACTAAGTTATTAGTTAAACATGATGTCCTTCAGTATGCTATTTCTATCTAAATGTCCCTGGATTGCACTCTTAATCATTGCCTGTAAATTTTTCCCTACCACTGAAGTTAGACTAACAGGTCTGTATTTAACTTAACGACTTCACTCTTAGAACCGCCTTTACGTAGTGGCCATAAGCTGGCACTTCTCCATTCTTATAGAATCTCTTCCGAGCCCCATGATGCCCTCATAATTAACTGCAATGATTCAATACACTCTCGAGCTACTACCTTCAAAATTACTGGGCATATGCCATCAAGTCCAGGATCTTTACTTCTTCTAACCTCGAAATTTTTATAATAAACAATCATCTGTAATTTCGAAATCACTAATTTCATATGGCTCAACCTCACTCGTTTTATATATTTTTAATGATATATATGCGTTCGTGACTTCTGTGAGGCGCCTCTGTAGCCAGGTGGGCAGGAGCAGCAGGGCGTAGCACACACTTCTTGATTACACCGGGGTTGAGCCCATGACCACCAAATACGGAGGATCCGGAAAGGTCAGGGAATGACCATCGCATATCCCCGGGAGCAATCTGGCCTTAGTTGCTAATGCTCCTAAAAACCAAATAACAACAACAATGACTTCTGTGATTATTGCCTTTAAGGCAATAATCACAGAGGTCATGATTCTAATGTATTCGCCCTCCCTCTGCAATCCACCCAATTAATAGATACCATGTTGATACCTTAAACTATCATAGTTCCCTTTTCCGAAATTAAAACCCGTGCCTTAACCTTTAACTACTGCAACATCTTTCTTCGTTTTCCAACTAAAGACTGCATGATCACTACCGGCCAGTGGTTCCTGTACTTGAAGCCCTTTGATGTCATCTAATTCGTGAGTAATGACGATGTTAAAAATGCTGTTACCCCTAGTATTTTCTCTAACATGCCGGTACAAATAATAATCATGTATTTAAAAATTTTGTTCTCCATGGTGAGTTTCCCTCCCACTTATTTCATTCAGTTAGGGGCAGATTGAATCATCCATACTAAGACATTCACATTTGCTTGGCCATTCCATCTGCTTGTAGAGACTTTTTCGTCATACTCTTCTCAATCTGTTCTGTAGATTACTCCCACTCTCATTATACATTTGCTTTCGTCTAACTCACACCTCACAGATTCTATGCCGGCAGATTTAACTTCTGACTCACCAAAAGCTCTTTTCGCGATCAGGCTGCTTTTGATAAGAAGCGTGTCCCCACCACCCCTTCTACCTTCCCTATCTTTCCTAAATACATGATACATACTATAGTGGAACTCGTCATCCCCAATTTCCGGATGGCACCACGTTTCTGTTAGCCCTATTATGTCAGCGTTGGTTGTCCTAACACAAATCTTTATTGCAACACATTTTTTTTTTTTTTTTTTATGTGAACCCCAAACACGAGAGGTATTAGAACCTATAGTACTTAGTACCGTGCTTGGGTTGGAGGTTGAGAAGACGAAAGAAGATATTTGTTGACATTGGACTTGAACTTCTGTAGATTGTAATTTTCAGGAAATACGTATGAAGGAAGGTTGTTCCAGAAAACGGCAGTTGAATGAATAAATGAGGAAGATGAAAAGTTGGTTCTGTGGGTTTGAAGTTGGACAGTAAATGGATGTTGGCTGGTGGCGGCACGTGTTCGGACTGTTTTGAAAGAGAGAGCGGGAATTATAGAAGCCAATTCAGAAGAACAGTGCCCATGGAAATATCTGTAGAAGAGGCATGCAGCAGAAACAGTACGTCTATGAGAAAGCGAGTGGAGAGACTCCGTTAGAGATGAATCATTAATTAACCTAACTGCCCTCTTCTGAATGGAATCAAGAAGCCTGAGAGAGATTTTGGGGGCACCACCCCAAATGTGGGAACAATATTCCATGGCAGGGCGGATTTGCGATTTATACAGAGTGAGCAGCTGTTTGGAAGAAAAGTAACGCCGAGAGCGAAAGAGAAAACCAAGTTTTTTAGATGCAGAGGAAGCAATATTTGTAATGTGCTTGTGCCAAGAGAGATTAGAAGTCAGGGTAATCCCCAAAAGAGATATATCCTTTTGCCTAGAAATTGGAGTGTCACTAAAGATAAGCATAGGAGCAGAAGAATCCTTTTTGCGAGATATAAGACAAGACTGAGTTTTAGAAGGGTTGAAATCAACTAAGTTGTCTTTGCCCCACTGGAGAATTACCTGAAGATCTGCATTTAAGGAATTGGTAGCAGATTTTCGAGAAGTTGAAGCTGATTGAGCAGGGCAAGGTTTCTCAAAATGGAAAGTTGAATGCAATGTGCTATCATCGGCAAAACTATGGATAGGATTTCCAGTCAATGGAAGAAGGTCATTGATATACAAGAGGAAAAGAGTGGGGGAAAGAACTGAACCTTGGGGGACACCGGCATTAGTGGAGAAGTTAGAAGACAGAGAGCCATCTACCATCACCCTCAGTGAGCGATCAGAGAGAAAACTGGATAACCAATTACTAAAAACAGTTGGCAAACCATAAGATGGAAGCTTGTTTAGAAGACCTTTATGCCAAACACGATCGAAAGCCTTTGAGATGTCAAGAGCAACTGCTTGTGTTTCACCGAACCTTTCCATTGAAGTAGTCCATAAATGGGTAACATAAGCCAGAATATCACCAGTGGATCGACACCGACGGAATCCATACTGGCGATCGTTGATCAGACGGAAGGTTTCTAGGTAGTTTAAGAGTTGGCGGTTAATTGATTTCTCCATTACTTTAGAAAGAGTAGAAGTAATTGCAATGGGACGATAATTGGATGGGAGGGATTTGTCACCCTTTTTAGGAACTGGCTGGATATGAGCAAATTTCCAAGCAGAAGGAAAAACACCTTTGGAATAAGAAAGTGAAAAAAGGCGGCAAAGAATAGGAGTAAGTTCAGGAGCACAGATTCTGAGAACAAGTGGAGAAATACCATCAGGACCTGGAGCTTTCTTAGCATCAAGATTCATCAAAATCCTTCTGATATCCTTTTGACGGAAGACCACAGGAGGCATTGAATGGACCGTGTTGGGAATGGTGGGAGGTGTTTTACCAAGTTCATTAATACATGAGCTGGAAGAAAAATGGGATGCTAGCAGGTCAGCTTTATCCTTGGCTGAAGTGACAACAGAACCATCTGGTTTGGACAGAGGTGGAAGCAGAGATGGGCAAAAGTTGCGGCCAATAGCTTTGGCAAGAGACCAGAATGCTCGGCTACCATTAGGGCAAGAAGCAAGTTTTCTACTCTTAGCCTGTTCAAACTCTAGTTTGGACTGATTAATAACTGCTTTACAATTGTTGCGAGCTTTGGTGTAGGCAGAAAATGAAACTGAAGAATTAGAAACAAGCCAATTACGATATGCAACATTCTTCTCTTGAACAGCCTTAGCACATTTATTGGAAAACCAAGGTTTAGATAAAGGACGAGATTTTAAAGTGGAGTGTGGGATAAAGGATTCCATTCCTGCAAGAATAATTTCACTGACACGATCTGAGCAAACGTTGACATCAGGAGTTTTGAAACAGTAATCTGACCACGGAAAAGAAGAAAAGAAGTCTCGCAGGTCATCCCATTTTGCATTCTTGTAATGCCAAACAACACGAGGTTGGGAATAGCCATGAGATAAAGGTTCCATTGGAGAAGAGACAATCACCAAGTTGTGATCTGAAGTGCCTAAAGGACCTCTCACTTCGACCGTGTACTTAGAAGGGTTGTTTGTGAGAAAAAGATCAAGCGTATTGGCTGTATGAATAGGATTGTCCGGTATTCTTGTAGGTAAATGAACAATCTGTGCTAGGTCATTAGTAATTGCAAAAGCCTCAGCATCTCGACCTGCTGGGTCGGTGTGACTAGAAAACGGAAGCCAGCTGGAGTTGTGAACATTAAAATCACCAAGGAAAATTACCTCACTGTTAGGAAAGTTGGACTGGAGAAAGTCAAGTTGCAACGAGAGGAAGTCAAAGAGCTCCAAGTGATTAGTGGAGTTGGGAGAACGGTAGAGACAACAGATGAATTTTACACAATGAGGTAGAGAGATTTTAAACCAGAGAAGATCAAAGAGAGGAGATTCCAAATTGCCAAGTCTCTGACAGGGAATATCAGAATGGACATATGCACAAGTACCACCTTTGAGGCGAAAGGAATCATACAGCGAATAATTTGGGCATCTGAGATGAACAGTAGTTGAATCAACCGATAACTGAGATTCTGTCAGAAAAAGTACATGGGGTTTGGCAGACTGCAAGTGGAAATGGACATCGTTGAGATTAGAATTGAGACCACGTATATTTGTGAAATGAATTAGGAAATCCTTGGGAGGTTTAGATCTTTTCGCAGATAAGCTTGTTCTATTAGTTTGACAATTCATGGTGTATTCAATAGTAAGAAAAAGTGGGTGGGACATGCTGTATGAAGTAATGAAATTTTTGGATATGGCATACATGTGGGAAGAATATACCCAGATCCTTGACATAACGTGGCCTCGACAATGCTCCCCGCATACACACTACTCGGACTCCCTCCAGTCACTATCTGGCAGAGTAGAGGTAGCAAGATTATATAGATGATGCAAGATTATATAGCAAGATTACATAGATGATGATTTACAATAATGTAGTTGCAACTGCCCGTCACGGCACAGCGGCCAGGGGTTAAAAAAGTAGGGGATGAAAACGGAGGGAATTGATCTTAGAAAGGGGAAAACACCTTTGTTTAACGCTACCACAAGGCTACTATAACCGTTATATTTAGTCAATGTATATGTGAAAAGCAACCTTTCAGTATGGATACCAACGTCTTTGCACATTCAAAACATAAAAACTTAAATGGTTTATAACTTGTTGATGAAACGGGTTCTCAGTTCAACAAGTTATAAGCTTACAAACAGATTACATCTCTTTCTGAAAATGTACACATTAAAATGGGAAAAACTGTTAATATTGCTAAATTTCACTTAATCATTTTTACAGCATACACAGAACATCTAGCAAAATTTAAAAAAAATGATTAAAATGTTTCACGGCTATGATCACAGAATATCAAAATTTTACAATTGAGATCCACAATAAGACCCTTCTAATTACACAATGAATGTATATGAAAATACACTGGTGTTCAAAGAAAGTACATCACCTAGGAATATCACATTTCTAACCATTTTTCGCGATGGTATGTTACGTTAATGACTAACTTCACAAATAGAAATATAAACAAACGATATTTATTAATAGTTAGGGCAAAATTTATATAATATTTGACAGGTGCTCTCAAAATATTCCAAAATGAGCATTTGTAACCTTTATACAACAGTTTTGGTAAACACGATAATTACGGCTGAAATGTTATCAAAAGCCCTCAATTTTCTCCAGGTTATTTACACTTTTCGCCCGATGACAAGGAGCAGAGTCGTCCTGAAAGATGTCGTTACTTGGCAGATTGAAATGGTCTCTAATGGTTGGCAGCAATTTGCCTTCCAATATAGCCAGGTATCCATTGGCATTTACGGAACCTTTTGTAAACTGCAGGTGATCTACTCCGCGATGCGAAATGCCCTCCCCCATATCATTTAGCTGGTAGGGAATTTCACTGTAGACACCATTCAGTCTGGATGATATTCTTTACCATGTCTACGGCGAATCGTTTGTCTCCCATCAGAGCCATGCAGGTTGAATTTCTTCTCATCCGAGAAAATAACTGACTTCCACTGCTCGGGGCTCCATTTGACATGCTCCTTACACCAAATTAATCGGGCCTTTTTCATTTTTTGTGTGAGGAGGGGCTTCTTCTTAGGGCGACGGGCTACAAGTCCATTTTTGAAGAGGCGTCTTGTGACTGTTACTGCACTTGCTACCACTCCTGTATGTTCTTCCCATTCTCTTTTCAGCTCAGACGAAGACGCTTTACGGTTTTTAAAGCATAAGCCCTTCAAAACGCGGCCCTGTTTTGGCGTAGAGACTCGTTTGCGTCCGGTTCCTTTTTTCCTATCAGCAGAACCAGTATTCTTGAGTTTGGAAAGAAATCTACTGACTGTCGACTAATTACAAGACACTCTATAAGCAATATGACAGGAAGAATATCCTTCCTCACGTAAAGCAACAATAGCACTCTTTCTTTGTGGCGTCAACTGCACGTAACTCGGCATCCTGACACAAGCAAGGAATGACTGCAACTCTTGCAGAGCGTGCTTATATATCTGAAAGTAACAGCTGATGCAATATTACATCATCACATACGCGTGTTAATCTTATCTGATGCAATCTGTAAGAAATATTGCCATATAGTTACGTTATTCGGACGACAATTGCAATTTTAAGGGGTGATGCACTTTCTTTGAATACCAGTGTATTTGTGTGACCAATAGTATGTTGAATTTACTGAATACATACGAAATATGGACCCACATTTCAATATGGATATCATTGTTCTTTGAATTTTAAAAACATGAAGTCGTGAGATGTGTGTATAATAATTACAAATTTTCACACAAAAATATAAAAACATTTTTCGGTGCTGAGGAAGATGCATCAGAAGTGGTGAGCGTAATTTTCGTGTGAAAATAAACAATGGACTCAGGTATCTCGTATATGCATAATGAACAGTACGTTGATTCTAGCGAATATATGTTCCCAGCATGCAAAGCATGATATTTTCATAGCTTAGCTCAAATAAGAAATACTGAAAAATTGGTTTGTAAACCTAATTCAGTGAGTCTGACAGACAGCTTACCTCTACTTGCGAAACGCACAATATTGTAACTTGAAAAACTTGACTTATTGTTGTTTTTCGCTTAAGTATAAATAAATTTTCTATTTATACTCCCGGACGACCAAACGAGTTCGCATGATAGATTGAATACAAGAAACAGCACCGTATTCAGTAGTCACGGGCTTGAACCCCGGTCACTCAAGGCACGTGTATTTAGGCACCTGCGCGCCTGACCACTAGGCTACGGCATATAACTGCAACATATACCGAAAATCTCTTAACAAAACTAAAATTTCGCTAAAATTTCGATTGAGAATATTACATTTTTACAACATTTCACATATCACAATCGAGCGTCATTCAGTAGCCCTTTCCATATGTATAATGGAAATATTCTATCACAAGAATATATCCAAACATTAAATTTATGTAGCACTGACCATACTGAGATCAAAAATACTGAAAAACGGTTGCGTATCTACCTCAATGAGATATGGCTTATCGGATTATAAATATATTGAAAAAAAAAAAAAAAAAAAAAAAACGTTCAAACGAATTTGCGAGGATTTCTTCATGATCTCTGTCACAGAAATAAGTTAAATTATGAGAAATCAATGCAACTGGCATGGATTCCATTTGAGCCCAGTGGTTGCGGATTCATTACACATCTATCCTCTGCCGATGATCCCGAGAGTCAGCCGATGGTGCAAAGGTTCATTGAAGACAAAACAAGTGGAAAGCACTCCATTACTGCGTTCCCCCATCCACCAAGCACTGGATTTAGCTCTCTGTGATTTTTTTTAAATTTTATTTTTTATTTTGTGTTTCTTCGGCTTAAAGCCCTCTTGAAAGGTCAAAGATTTGTTTGCAACATTGAGGAAATTATTGAGAACACGACAACTATTAGCAATTCCAAAAGAAGCCATATCACGAATACTTTCAGAAGTTTCACAAGTGTTGAAATCGGTATATACAGTGACACGGACACTACTTTAAAGGAGATCCATCCAAAAACTATTAAGCGTCACCATTTTCCAAATATTAGTACAGTTCCAGAACTTTTTTGATTACACCTCATATGTCACACATGAATTAATTATTATTATTATTACAGATAACCCTTGTATAACACGGTTATTAGGTTCCTGTAAAATTCGTGTAATTTGTTGTGCGAAACCGTGTTATACGGGACTAAGAAAAAAGTACAAAAGGGGGGGTTACGTTCCAAAAGCAAACAAAAATACACCATTTCGTTAACAAAATGTTAACAAAATACACCATTCTAGATTTCGTGTGTCTTCTGCTCTCTTTAAAAAATCAGGATAATCTGGGTTTGTTTGCTTTTGCTTGATAAATCTGTGAATTTCATCATATGAAACTAAACATTTTTGAAGTTCCCTTTTGAACTTTGGGATTTCATTCAAAAATGTGCATTCAAAAAATAAGATTCTAATTGTTCGGCTAACTTTATGCCTTCCCCTATGGTTTTTAGTGTAAAATTTGGAAGTTTAGAATTTTCATCTGCGATGTCTGAATTGATTTGATATTACCTCCGATGCCATTTGCACCAAATCCGCTACGCCGGCTTCTTTTTCTACCAGTAATTCTTGAACGTTTTCAGTAATCATATCTTTTTTTTTTTTTTTTTAGGAGCATCGGCGACTAAAGCCATGTTACTCTGTCTATATTATCTTTAAATTGCGTGTGTTCTGAGTTCGATTTTTTGTTTTGCTGGACGGAAAACCCGAGTTTCCGGAAGAAAAAACCATGCTGCCCGAGCCCGACTAACTCAGCCACGTTGTGAAAAAGACCCATAAAAATTCCTCCCTTCATCGACGCGATTCGAACTCTGTTATTTTCCAGCCGGTGTGGTGAGGAGGGCGATTTTATCAACTGTGCTACCCACGAGGGCTTCAGTAGTCATATCAGCAAAACCTTCCCCCCCTCTTACCGGCGTAGCAAGTTCTGCTATCGCACCGATTCCGTTTTCTGCCCGTTCGATCATACATTTTTCCACCCCCATTTTAACGTTGATAGTTTTACTTCTTTCGGCGATAAAGCTATGATACAGTCCACAATTGAGAAATGTTTCCATGCCTTCATTACTTCAATAGATATTCGGAATCAATTTTTTTCAAAATCCATTGCAACGATTATCTGCTGGAATGAGTTTTAAAGGTGGATATAATGCCTTGATCTAATGGCTGAATGAAAGAAGTTGTATTAACTCAGTACAACTGTGGCGTTAGGAACAAAAACTTCAACGTTCGGATGACTTAAATCTTTTGGATGGCCTGATGTGCTGTCCAATAGTAATAAAACTTTGAAATCTAGATTTTTCCATTCAACAAGTTCAAGTTCAATAGCACAGAACGTAACACGGGAAGTTCCCAACAAACTAAAATACAGGGATTTCTCCTTTTTTTTTTTTTTTTTTTGATTAGCGAGTCAACAGCGGGGATTCAAAAAGAGTGGAAACGTTGAAAAATTAGATCCAACATAATAGTAGGGTTTCCCCCCACACAAAAATACCCTGTTATACGAGGTTTACCGAAATTCTCTAACCGTGTTAGAGCGAAACCGTGTTATATAAGTACCGTGTTGTGCGAGGATTTCCGCAATTTATCAATCGTGTTAGAGCGAAACCATGTTGTAGAAGTTCCGTGTTATACGTGGGTTGCCTGTGTTATTATTAATTTTAAAGAAAAGTTCCTTTTCATTCTAGGACAAAGGCTGATTATATTAAAAGCGGTACGAATTCGATTTCTAAAATTTGTCTAGTATATAAATAATATGGGATTAATGAGCTACAGTACTTCTAGCAGTGGTAGCCTAACCAACTACAGCCAGGTTTTTGTGTCCGGCTGAATTATTTTCACATTAGATGGGTTCAGTTGTTTAGAATAAATATCATGGCAGCTAAGTCCATGATGCGTCAGTATGTTGCTTCTATAAATTGCGTGCATTCAATGCGTTGATTTGCTCTTCCTATAAAGCATGACTCGAATTCTCTTTTGATAAAGCATGTCTGAATCTTCGTCCATGGTGCTTGTTAATATTCTTTAAAATTTTCTTTGCATCGGTTGATCCGATACTATGTTCCATGCTAAATCGATATTTGATAATGTGAACTACAGATAATCGAATCCAAGTCGACCCCTAGTTTTGTGCCTCGAATAGTCAGAAAAAGTATTAACCGTGTACTAGTCGATAGTAGAAAATATGCTTTGAGGCATAACTGATGCTGCCTTATTTTGTACATTTTAGCATAACAAAACAGATGAAGTGAGCAAAACTACTATATTTTATCCAAAACCTTTTTTGATAGTAAATTAATGAAATAGTTATATTAATGTATTGTTTTAAAAATTAAAGATACTTTTTAATATTAAATATTTAGATACTTACCTTAATATTAAATGATGAAGCAACTGTTTGTAATCGAAAAATTAGTTTATTAGCAAAAACTTTGAAAATAATTTTATTCAGAACCATGAAACCACATCATCATCTTCGTTGTCGTCAAAAAGTAGTTTCGCTGCTTCTGTAATTTTTGGATGATTGTCATGAACATCAAATAGGTTATCATCCCTAGTTTCGAACTAGTCTTCGTCATTTGATTCCTCACAAACAGCGTAATCTTCAATACCGTCTATTGTATTACTAATGACAATAGATACCGTCTATTGTCATTAGTAATACAATAGACGGTATTGAAGACATTTTAAAAACGCACGTTTAATAATGTCAGAATGTAATCCCCCCCCCCATGCTACGTTTACCCATTCTAAATACAGATAAAATTTTCTCTTTTTGTTAAAACGTGACACAACCCCACATATAAGGTAATCTTGTACTGTTTGGTTTTGAAAATGTCCAAAGTTTTTGGATTTATAACTCAAGTATGTACGGTATATATTTAATAGTGCATAATGATTTTATGTTGGCTACATTACACAACCATTGGTATACTAAAATATCTAATTACATTTGAGGAGGGGGAATACTATACCAATAACAATCTTAAGAGCCAAGAGGCTTGACATTAAGTAATTCGCCTGTGGTGTGTTAAAAAGTTCATTCAGTAAAAGATACTGTTTTTTTTCTTTGTGAGGAGATGTTTATAATAATGAATTTTTAAAAGTATTTATGCTTAAGACCCAAAAAGTTTTAAAAGATCCAAAAAGTTCTGAATCAGCTTGCATATTTGAATCTATGCAACACATATTTGATTATATAGGGATATATATCAAATAAATATTTTGGACAAAAGCCTCAAACTACGAATGCTGTAGTACTGGTTAGGGCAGAAGCCTTAGGTATACTAAAATGTGGATCAAAACCTGAGGGTTTTCCTCTAACCTCTACTATACTGCTAAGTAGAGATGTATATAATTCGTAGATCTCATTATTAAAATAATCGAATTGTCTCATCACGATAACTGTTCCATATGTAAACGACGTTTATCCCCATATCCATGGACTAGAAAGAGAGAATCATAGTCACCCGAGGAAACCCTGAAGATTTTGAGAGCAGTCTAATTCTTGGAGGATTGGTGAAATAAGTTGTGCAATTTCATGAAGAACAATATCAAAGGTGATGCTATCCTAGAAAAGAAAATTGAAAGGACATCGTCTGTCAAACACAGAGGTGGTAGAATCGCGTTCTCCAGACGAAGACTGGTTTTTAACGTGGATTTTCGCGCAGAAAAGCGCATAAGGCGATCTATAAAACATATGTGTAGACACAATATAGAAGCTCGACAAGGTAGAGATGTGTTACAAGAAGACAAGGTATTATTTGTCTTCTTGTGACACATTAGGGCCTTAATGGCAGAGGCGCCAAAACCACCAAACCAAGTAACTAGCCGATGACTTCTGGCATGTGAATAAGCTTTAAACAATACATTTTTAAGAGCCTGTGAGAACTTCATCATTAACATTTCTTATTCTTTTACTCTTTCACTTCAGGAATTTTGGTCGCTACTTTTACTGTCGAAATGGAAAAGTCCATTTTTTGGACTTTTCAGTTCAGTCTTTTCAATGGAAAAGTTCAGTGTTTGAAGCTTAATATTTATTATTTTTTTTTCTCCCATTCTTCTTTGTCTGATAACATGCGATCAAATTTAATGCCATCGGACTAAAGATACCATGAAACTATTTAACAGTTTTCACTTTTCATGGGAATGTCGAGATGCTCATTCAAGCCATGCAGTACTTCATTCTAGACACAAAACTGGTATCACCAGTTTTTAGGAGAACCATTCCGCATAGGTCTACTGCATTAAAGTGAAAGCAGAGAAGGGTGAGGAGGAGAGATAATGTCCACTGTCAGGAACTCGGTCATGGTGCGAAGGTTTCTTCACAAAAAACAGAAGTGTTTGACCGCTGTATCCCTTCTCTCTTGAGTTAGATTCAGCCAACTGTCACAATGGGTGGGCACAGAAGTTGTAATCTGGCACATAAAAACTAACGGAAGTGCTTAAACTTGGCGTCATCCTGTAAAACATATCTGTTTTAAAAAAAAATGAAACATTTTTAATCTGTAGAGGCAAAGATTGTCTCGATTTCCCACAAGATATATTTAACCAAATAAAGTTAACTAGCAGTGAAGTAATTGGATTAGTACTTATAGTGATGTAATAAAGAATCTAATATAGTGTAAAACATATGTTTAACAGTAAAAATAAAGGAAAGAAGAAGGAAAAAGATGACAGCGAAAGTAAGTGGCTGCATAAGCAATATCCAACAACACGTCGCTTAATAAATAGAGGAAATATGAAAAAAAAAAGCTGAAAATGAGCGAATAAACAAATAAATAACGAAGACAGAAATAAAAATAGAAGGAAAGTGAAAGGCATATGTATCTAAAATTTTTGGAAACTATTAAGTATGCTGCAAATCACAGCCGATGTTATACGCCAATAAATAATAAATTTAGACCAGTGCCACCTGACCTCTTAGAGGCCAATAAAGTGTGAAATATCACAAATATGATACGATAAACCAACCATAAAAGCAAAATAGATATAGGAAAAACAAAGCAAAGAACAAAAAATAAAGTCATTTGGTGTAATATATAGTGAAACCAATACATGGTTTATAAAAATTTGTTTTATACAGTAGAAAATACGAATTTATATCTAATAAATATATGAAAATTAATGTAAATACCGAAATATATATTTATTTCTTACACTGGACTTAATTTAGAGATTTACGATAAAACCGATAATAGTGGCAGTGCAGAAATTTGCTTTAAAAACATTCTTTGGATCAAATTTTTTGAAAAAAATTTGGACACACACGGAGTTAAGAAAATTTCTCACAATTACAACACGGAATGATGTGTACTTTTGCGAAGAACAGAATACATTTGTTCTGCTGTGCGAAGCCGTGTTGTGGAAAGGAACGGTGGACAATATTCGTGAGGTCATGTCCAGTACAGCGATTGCAGGAAATTACCAAAAGGCAGAATAAAAAAGTAATTACGAGTGGTCGCCTGTGTCTTCGAATACTATATGTTATTTAGAAATATGAAAGTTGTAGGAAAAGTGACGACCAGTTAATATTCCTAAGGGAAACTGGGGGGGGGGAGAGGAGTATAAATCTTTTCCTGGTCATGTGTGTGTGCTAGAAGGAAAATAACTACGAAAAAGGCGTGCATTAGCATTAAGTGTAATTACGAAGATAATTTAAGAAATTATTCGTGTGACAGTATCTGCGAGGTCTTATGTTCATATATGACACGACATGTCATAGCAAGTAGTGCATAGCGTTCAAGAAGATTTTCTCATTAGCCTAATCTTTTACACAGAAAAATTTTAAAAAGGTTGTCCTTTACACATTCTTGGCTATTCCTTGTGTCTAGTTCCTTTCCTTCTCGTACACACGCATTCTTTATTTCTTGTTCGTTTCCCTCCCGATGTGACGTCACGGATATTGTCATTGTCTGCCATTTTTCTCAACAACGTTACCTTATAGCGTAGTGCTGTTTACTCTGTTTGCAACAGTCTTTCACCAGGCATCGTTCGTTGTCCACTGTTTTCTTAATACCCCGTGTACCGAGGGTCAATATGTAAGTACAGTAAACCTTCGATTTAACTAACGGACTAATAGGGAAAAAAGGGGTGTCCGTTAATGCCGAAAGTCCGTTAAATCGAATGTAACCTGGGGTGGGAGAATTTTTTATTGTTCTTAATGTAAAAAAAGAGCTTTAATACAATATAAAATGTTGCAATTTGGCCTTTGATTTATGGATATCAGAAACAGTTTGTTTTTTTAGGCCGTGTAAAAACAAACACGTGCTACTGAGACGCCTTGTTCTAATTCCTCAATTAGCTCTAATTTCTGTGCCACATTTAAGTTCACACGCTTTCTTTTAACTCCTCTGTCACTTGATGCCATTTTAAATTGTAAGGATTGCAAAATTATTAAATAAATAAAGTCACAATTCAGAAATCACAGAAACACTGTATACAACCTGACCGCACGATAGCTTGAGGCAGACTGAGACCGAAACAAAGCGAGTCGGTAGACCTGCAGTTTAGTGTTCCGAGTCACGTTCAGCCCGCAAGTCGCCGCCTGCTCTTATCTGTAATCTGGGAAAACAGCTATTTGAACACGTTTTCAAAAAGAATAAAAAACAATTTCCTGAATTTGATTATAAAAATAAAAGTAGATAATTATCAAAACAATAATGGAAATAGGTAATTATTATTAATTTTTAATTAATAATAACACTGAAGTTTTTTATAACCTAAAAAAATAATATGGTCGAGATTAATATGTACATTACTGTATTATTATTATTTGTCTGGTCCGTTAAATCAGAAATCTGTTATATCGGGATCCGTTAAATCGAAGGCTTACTGTATTTTAACTAGCCTAAGAACGTAAAAGTGAGGAACGTGCAAGGATATGGAAATTATGCCAGAAATCAGTCTGCACAAGTTTGCAGTTCAGTTATAGTGTATAGATTATTATTTATATGAATAATCTGTATGCTATAACCGATTATTTAGTATTTAGTATTAGTAACGGCCGCATGGTGCAAGAAAGCCTATGGCTTATGCTGCACCAGCCAAAAAAAAAAAAAAAAAAATCCGAACAAAACAATGATAAAAACAAAAAAAAAAATAAATAAATAATAATAATTAATAAATAAAAAAAAATAAAAAATAAATAAAAAGGAAATTAAACCTATCATCCTATGCGCTTCCCTTACCCGAAAGTACTATCCAGATGACCTTTGAATTTCCCCAAACTGTCGGCCTCTACCACCCATGAAGGCAACTTATTCCAGTAATTTATAACTCGCTGGCTAAAATAAAACTTCCTGCAGTCCAATCTAAATATTTCCCCCCGTAATTTGAATTTATGTCCCCTAGTTCTAGCATCATTTATAATCTTGAAAATTTTGTCCTCATTCATTTTACTGGTGCCTCTCAGAGCCTTAAACACCTCAATCAAATCTCCTCTAAGGTGTCTAGTTTTCAAACTCTGCAACCCACATATTCGAAGTCTTTCTTCATAAGGACGCCCTTTTGCCGATCTCACCAGGCGAGTTACCCTTCTTTGCACCCTTTCAAGAAGCTCGATGTCTTTCTTTAGGTGCGGTCTCCATACTTGAACACAGTATTCCAAGTGTGGTCTAACATAAGCCTTGTATAATGGGATTATCACGTCCCTATCTCTACTTGCAAAAGTTCGATAGATCATCGATAGGACACCATGGGCCTTCCTTGCAACCTGTTTACAATGCTCAGAGAATTTCATGTCTGACCATATCGTAACACCCAAGTCCCTTTCCTCCAGTACTGGGTTTAGTTGAACTCCACCAAGTGAATAAGTTTTTTTTGGGATTACTGTTTCCCAGGTGTAATACCTTACACTTTGTTGGATTAAAGCACAGCTGCCATTTTTCTGACCATTCATGAAGTCTATCTAGGTCTCTCTGAAGAAGCTCAGCTTGACAGTGATCATTAACTACTCTACCAATTTTAACATCATCTGCAAATTTAGACATCACGCCCTCTATCCCTTCATCAATGTCGTTTATGAAAATTAAAAACAACAGTGGTCCTAATACTGATCCTTGGGGAACCCCACTTCTTACATCAACCCAATCTGAGGAATAGCCATTTATCACAACCCTCTGCTTCCTGCTCTGAAGCCATCCTTCTATCCATCTAAGGATTTTCCCAGTGATTCCAACCTGTTCCAGCTTATAAAGCAACCGCTCATGTGGGACTGAGTCAAAAGCTTTGCTGAAATCTAAATAAACAATGTCGAAATTATTCCCTAAATCCAGCTCGTGAGTGACCCTTTCGAAATAGCGAACCAGATTTGTTAAACATGATTTTCCCTTTACAAAACCATGCTGAGTATCCTTTTGAATTTCAATTCGATCCAAATGATCCTGAATTCCACCCTTGATCATTGCCTCCATGATTTTCCCTACTACTGAAGTCAGACTGACAGGTCGATAATTTCCAACTTCACTTTTAGAGCCACCCTTATGTATGGGAGATACATTTGCACTTTTCCAATCCAAGGGAATCTCCCCAGAGTCTAGTGATGCTCGCATAATTAGCATCAATGGTTCAATGCACTCACTTGCCGCCTCTCTTAAGATTATAGGGTATATTTCATCAACTCCAGGAGCCTTACTGGTCTGTAGGCTCGAAAGTTTTTTCATTAAATAATCTTGCGAAATTTCAATATCATTAATTACATATTTTTTAACTTCGCTCCCAGAATTTCCCATTGCCACAAAAGGTTTTTCATTTGTAAATATCGATGCAAAATAACTGTTGAGTTCATCTGCAACGGCAGCTGGTGTATTTATTAATATCCCCTTTCCCTTACGTAAAGGTCCGATCTGGTTTGTCCTGCTCTTCTTGGCATTTATATATGTGAAGAATTCTTTATCCCCCCTCTTTGCTCTGTTTGCTAGTGATTTCTCATAAACTGCCTTTGCCTGTCGAACCTTTTTTGTGGCTCTATTACACATCACCTTATAGCTGTTATAGGCTTCAGTACTTTTTATTGCTCTGTAACTTTTCCATGCCACCTTTTTCTGCTCAAGTAATGCGGAAACTTCACTATTCATCCAACTTGGAACCCTTCTCGTGGAGTATTTTTTTAATTGTATATACGCATTCAAGGGATCTGTGATTAATGTTTTAAAAGCGTACCACAGTTCAATTGTATTCATTCTCTGCGCGATATCTACCCAGTGAATAGAGGCCATGTAGTACCTTAAGGCATCGTAATTTCCTTTTCTGAAATTAAAACCCATTCCTTTGCCTTTTACTTCTGCTACCTCTCTCGTCATCATCCACCGTAGAACTCCGTGATCACTTCCTGCTACTGGTTCCTCTACTGTCAGCCCTGTTATGTCATCTGATTCATGTGTGATGATGAGGTCTAGGATATTCTTTTCTCTAGTACTTTCCCTGACATGTTGATACAAATAACAGTCATCTAGTTGATTTAAAAATTTTGTTCCCCATGTCGAGTTTTCTTCCCATTTACTCCAATCAATTAGAGGCAAATTGAAATCACCCATAATAAGGCGTTGACGCTTACTTGCCCATTCCATTTGCATGTACAAACTTTTGTCATAAATATATACAGTCTGTGCACTATTACTCATTATTTATACAAAGTATTCGTTCTTTGTATAAATAATCTATTTTATAATATTATCAAAGCAGTTCTCGAATATATATTTGTCCATTACCTTACCCTTTAGTTTTGAATCTGCAAAGACATATCATACGAAAGGTCTTGACGAGGAATCGAGTTTATGCCACAAACCAGAATTAAATAAATTATATCTAATCACGAAGTTACATAATTGAATGAGATGTTTGATCACTTTGGGACCTCTTAGAAAGGTTCGTAAATTAGCCGCTTGAGTATTATGGCATAAAGTAGATATTCGAAAGTGTTTTAAAAATTTTAGCAAAAATTTGCATAATGTGAATTTACATGGATGAATGAGTTCCGCACGTGTATGCCATTTATTGGTATCTGGGATCAAATGAATGATAAATAAAAAACAAAGAAAATATGAAGAACAACAAAATAAAATTCAAATGATATGAAGTGAAAATATAAACGAGAACGTTTATCTCGGGCTTGAGCTTGCAACTTAAATGAACTACTAAACGTGAAAATGTAACCTATGTTAAATAAGTAAGAATAAAATTATATAAAAAAATGCAAAAAATCTGGATTCAGATACGATGTGTTTATGTTTGAAATATTGCATGCGTTATAATAACCAACCTTTCCTTCAGAATCATGAATTTTGTGGTCTATTTATACGGTATATAGACCGACCAGCTGTTAATTTTTTTAATTGATTAACGGATAGGGAGAGAAAGGGAGAGGGAGAGAAAGACGGAGAGGTGGTTTAAAGAAAGTGAAGTCAGCGTCAATAATTTTTTAAGATTAAACTTCTTTTTTTGAAATTTTTTTGTTGTTAGACGTTTTTCTTTCCGTCTTATGACTGAAATTATTAAGGATAGATGAATTCTGTATAATCCAGAAAAGTTTTAATAATAAATGACATGAAGCTTTCTGGGTTAAATGGGCCCCTTCATCAGCAAATTCTAACGGGATAAAGACGTTAGAGACAAAATTTTAACAGATACAGAGTTGTGCGCGCAGTGACGTGAGCATGGACACGTGATTAACATTCAACTACTAGATTGCTGCTCATTGTTGTTGCACGGACGAGACGCCTTCAAGACCGCCTTGCAGAGCAAGGCGGTCTTGAAGGCGTCTCGAGCTCTCTCCTATGTAGCAGCTGCCACAATCTTTGCAAGTTACGCGGTATACCACACCGCTGCGCAAAAGAGGATTGACCGGAGTCTTCACGTTAGAAATCAGAGAATGCAAGTTCCTACCAGGTAGTTACACGCATTTTATGCGGTATTCCCGGAGGATTTTGAAATCTGGCCTGACATGCCCGGATAGTAGGGAATGTAGGCGGTAGGCATATTGTCATATGTCGATGACGGCCTCGGGTGGATCGTGAGCCCTTGCGCTTCAATAAGCACTCGACTAATATGCGGGGTGGATAGCCACAATTGACCAGGTCCGTTCTCACTCTGCACCATGTTGTAATCAACATCGCGAACATCACCACGGAGGAATTGTAAGAACAGATATTCCTGAACCCTCCTGTGCCTATTACAACATAGTGCAGATACGTCGATGTCATCTTCACCGTCATCCCACGCGGTTCTGAAGCAACAATACTGGAGTACCTCAATCGTTGTCAGTGTTCATCCAGTTCATTTTAGAGTTAGAAGTGAACGAGTCCCTTCCATTCTTAGATCTCCTGGTGAAACGTGTGGGCCCACACCTGGAAACCTTGGTATACCGTAAGCCTATGTGGTGCGGGCAGTTTACCAACTACTGATTGGGCCACGCTCCTAGCCATCTCAACAGCACCGTCCGCATCCTATTCTCCCGTGCTTAGAGCCATTCCAGCAAGATTTCCAGAGTGAGAACGGACCTGGTCAATTGTGTGGCTATCCAACCCACGTATTAGACAAGTGCTTATTGCAAGTGCAAGAACTCACGATCCACCCGAGACTGTCATCGACGCATGACAATATGCACCGACTACATTCCCTATTATCCGGGCATGTCGGGCCAGATTTCAAAAATCCTCCGGAAATACCGCATAAAATGCGTGCAACTACCTGGTAGGAACTTGCATTCTCTGATTTCTAACGTGAAGACTCCGGTCGACCCTCTTTTGCGCAGCGGTGTGGTATACCGCCCAACTTGCAAAGATTGTGGGAGCTGCTACATAGGAGAGAGCTCGAGATGCCTTCCAGACCGCCTTGCAGAGCACGACAGGTCAATTCGCCTTGGTTGAGACTGATCAATTCGCAATCGCGGAACACTTCTTGACGACCCAGCAAACGCGATTACGAAGTGATTGACCAATCCCGCCCCTTTCGCCATCGCCTCTGGCTAGAATCGCTTAACATTTCGTAAAATTCAAGAACTATGAATCGCTGCAAGGGCACGAGGCTACACCCTATCTTGGAGGCAACTATCTTGAAACTGGATAAACGGTGGCAGCAAATCCACACACGTCCGTGCAACAACAATGAGCAGCAATCTAATAGTTGAATCACGTGTCCATGCGCACGTCACTGCGCGTACAACTCTGTATCTGTTAAAATTTCGTCCCTAACGTCTTTATGCCGTTAGAATTTGCTGATGAAGGGGCCCATTTAACCCTGAAAGCTTCATGTCATTTATTATTAAAACTTTTCTGGATTATACAGAATTCATCTATCCTTAAACTATGGAATCCAAAATGACAGGCCCATTTATTTTTACTGAAATTATTACTACACAGTATTATTAACTGTGCAGTTTATTATATAAGCTGTGATTATGCTTATTATTTATTATGAATTACTTATTATGACTATTGTTGATAAACGTTTTCATGTTGTTGTTTATTTTCTTTTCGTGATGAAAATGAATCATTTTGTGTGAACTAAATTTTGCACAACTTTCAAATAAAATTGGAAGTGAGTAACTCAAACTTCATACACTGTATGCTGAGTTTTTAATGCTGCGTTGTTAAATTTACTGAAACTTTATTAATATTTGCATTAATATTTTAGAGGCAGTAGCTGGTATTAAGTTTTTCTGCAGCTTAAGATAGAGCAGTGCCATCGATATATTTGAAAAAGGATTCTGAGCTTATGAAATATTTAATTTTAGAATTTATAAATATTTGATTTGTCTCGATTTTATTTGATTCACTAATATCAATATTTCTTAAACATTGACATCAGCGACCATGGATCAGTTCGTATTCTGTTACTTTTGTCTATTTGTGACATGCCCTGTTCTTTATGATATATAATGATTCTCTTTATAAACTAAAAGATCATCGATTTCATTAGGATTTAGTTGCGTGTATCCACATTTCTTCTTGTACCTAAATACTTTAATATTGGCATTAAAAACGTAGAATTAAGTGGACTTTTTTTTTACTCATTTCGCTTGCAAAAAAAAAAAAAAAAAAAAAACAAATATCACTGATAGTTACTTGAAAGATTAAGCGTTAGAACACATCCTGGAAAGTTCGAAATTCTCACACCCATTTCTGGTAAGTGCCGTTTTCCTCCTGGCGCTCATTAGAAGCAGCGTTATCGAGTCAAAATTCACCATAAAAGAGATGATAATATTTCTCCTGACTACAGAACAATAACAGTATGGTAGCAATTAGCATCGACTTCTTGGAATTACTCGGGAGGAACCAGAGTCTGTGGGAGGCATTTTGTTACGTATCTAGTGACATACAAATGAAAGATACAAATCCAAGTAAGACCTGATTCTTAGAACTGTGCCTTAGAGTGGCCCTTCAGCATTGTAACTTCCGGTCAAACTCTTTCGACTATTTGTGGTTACCTTTGAGAGCTATCCTCCTCGGCTGTATTGGACAATAACTTGAATAATCACTGAATAAATCTGAAATCGACATTTCAAGTGAATTTTTAAATGTAGTGTTCGGAAACTGGTTACGGTATTATTACTGTATCAAGTATTGAAGAATAGAGTATACATTATTCGCTTCGAATATATATTTGTAAGATCCAGCTAGAACTTAACTTTCGTGTTATGTCCCTCATATCCTAATACCTAAAAATCCAAGTATTCTACTTAAAATATGCCAAAATTACAACAAAATTTCAAGAAGTTTTCATTCAAATTCTTCTATAGTTCACATACATCGAATCAATCTAGATTCCAAATGTTCATGTTTAAATTGTGGTCTTAAAGTTTTGTTATGTGCTTTTGAAGGTTCCTCTGACAGTATAGTGCTTTTGCACCTGTCACGTTTAAAGAGTTCTAGTTTGGAATTATATCAGTCTGGAGGAATTCTTTAAATGAATCTTCAATCCGGCTATAGTTAACCGATCGAAGGCGAAGAGAATAGGGCTTTTCCTCAGCGAGTTTTTCAACCCGCGCAACATGCAGTTCATCCCTTGCATGCAGACTTACGAAAGCAAAATGTTTTTCGTAACTGTCTTCATCATCATCATCATGAACTTGGTCCGGCTTAGGTCTTTTAAGACCTGTTCCGTTGTAGCTCTTGGAGGTGGTTTTGATCTCGCCATCGTTGTCTTGGTCGACCCACATCTCTCTTGCCTGTAGGTTTGTAGTTAAAGGCTAATTTTGGGATCCGGTCTGGGTTCATTCTTTCTATGTGGCTGATCCATTTTTCCTGATACCGTTTTATGTCATTTACAATGTTATCTACTTTTAATTTCTCGCGGATATCTATATTTCTTTGGTGGTCTAGTCTTGTAAAGCCTAATAATGGCCTTAAAAATTTCATTTGTGCTGCTTCTAGTTTGTGTGCATCTTTCTTATTTATGACCCAAGTCTCATAAATAAGAAAGATGCATAAATAACTTTCTTTAATGATTATAAATGAACGCAAAATTTAGTTAAGTCGAATGTGTCGGTATGTATTCTGAGAATTAGGAATGTAAGCACGCATTGGAGGAATCAATTAGAAATAATTGTTAGTTTAACGTACCGAAAGTTTCACAAGATTTCTATATTATGATTTTTAAATGTTTTTATTAAGGATTATCATGCATGCACTAATACTTCATTAGGATTTAAAAGCATACCATAAAACTTAATATGCATATATATAATTAATATATAATTTAAAATATTTAGTGTATATTTATGTTCTGTTTATATTTATATTATTTATAATACATGATTTAAAACCAGCAGCTTACTGTACAAAAATATTAATCCGTATTTACAGTTGAATGAGAAGAGTTAAAAATAGAGGTAGTGGTTTGTAGTTTTGGCTATTAGGAAAACGAGTTGGTTAATATAATTCATGATTAATAACAAAAAAAAAAAAACAGCATAAAGTAACGACATGTGTGCAAAAATGGAGAACATTTCGCTTCTGCGCATCCGTCATATTGCCCATTCATTCCTGCAATCAGCACACTGAAACACACATAATAATCTTCAGCTACAATATACGGTGTATGGCTAGCCTATGTGATATATATGAAAAAAAAAAAATAATAAATAAAATCATAATTGCTGGATTTTTATTAGTACGATTTTAATGAAATTTATGAAGGCTCAGTAAATCGCTCTAAAAGAGCTAAATATAAAATTTCGTGAAAATGCTTCCACTGAGAGTCGAGTTATTACATGCGATCGGTAGAACATGTTGAAGAGAATAGGCGCTTTACGCATATTGGTGAAAAATGGATGCCAGCTAGGTATTTTTTATTTTTTTATTTTTTTTCAAATTACATTCGATGATCTGGTGAATATGGAGGATGGCGCAGTCACGACAGTGACAGACTTGTGAGCAGGAGCGTTATCCTTGTGGAACAAGACTCTTTTGATGAGTTTTCTTCGACGTTTGTCTTTAATGTTCTTACTCAGATACCTCTGTGACTGTCTGGCCTTTTGGGAAGGTAATCCACTGGCAACACTTCATCAGTAACACAAAAAAAAAACGATGTATCGGTGTATCTCTTTATTGCTGATGCTTTGAGTCTGTTGAAAAAAGCTTTTGCTCTGGAGTATAGGATTCGATCTTGGGTTGTGCCAGAGATTTTTCACTGCCTATGAAGGTACTGCTTGTTGTGGAAACTGCGCGCTAGATCTTTGGTCCACCAAGCCGGTTTTGGCTGACGCATAGAGGGTGACTGTATTTATCCATCTTGTGATTAGATCAACTGCGAGGATTGGGTCACATCCATCAAGCATATGCCATGGAACAGACTGTGCTCCCTCGAGGCACATTTTGGGATCAAGAAAAGTCGGAGAAAATATGATTTTATTTTCCACAGTATTATGGCAATTGTAGCTGGGCATAGGCAGA
This sequence comes from Mastigoproctus giganteus, assembly GCF_048544385.1. Lineage (NCBI taxonomy): Eukaryota > Metazoa > Arthropoda > Arachnida > Uropygi > Thelyphonidae > Mastigoproctus > Mastigoproctus giganteus. The sequence goes on along the minus strand of NC_143581.1, from coordinate 40,420,517 downwards.
ACAAGAAGTAATGTAATTGGGTTGTGATCTGATTTGAAAGACGTTTCTGGTGGAATGTTGAATCGGCAAATTCCAGAATATAGATTCAAGTCGAGACAATTAGTGCCTCTCGTTGGCTCTTCATTGATAATCGTAAACTTTAATGGACAGAAATTGTTCCTTAGTCGCTGAAGGAGAGGGCTCAGATATGGTGGTGTTGTTGTTATTATTTGGTTTTTAGGAGCATTAGCAACTAAGGCCATATTGCTCCGGGGATATGCTTCGGTGGTCATTCCCCGACCTTTCCGCATCTTCCGTATTTGGTGGGCACGGGCTCGAACCCCGGTCTAATCAATCATATGGTGGAAGGTTAAAATCGCCGCAGAGAATGTGAGTAGCAGAAGGGTGTAACTTCCTCATTATCCAGCCCGTAGCATCGTCAATTGTTGCAATATCTGCAGATGGGGGTATATAGATTGCCACTAAATCAATTAAACAGGCATTAAACTTCACAGCCACGAGTATTGCTTCATAAAATAAGGAGTTTCTAGATGTGACGTGCACAAATTTCAGGTTGAAATCTTTGACGAAGATGGCAACACCGCCGCCTCAAGATTAACATTCCTACACACGAACAGTTGATGTTTGTGTACCACAGGCTAGGATTCTTTCCAGACTCCTTTACTGCTGCTATTCATCCGTTCTGGTACCAGCAAACAGACTTCATCAACTATGCTGTTGATCTTGAAATCATCTGACAATCAACAATCGATCAGTCTGACAATCCAAGAGCCTCAACAGCCATTATCAGTGATAATCTCCCTGAAATCACATCCAACATAACTGAACCTGGAATATGGAATTCTAATCCACCCACCCACAGTGATCTCGGGCTTCTTATTTTTGATCCAAAACTTTCAACACAAGATATGCACATCCAGCTGTCGTGCTAAGCAGAAATTAAAAAAAAAAAAAAGGTCTTTGTTTATACTCCAGCACGACCACCAGGTTAGTGGAGTTTACAATAAATCGTCAATACAAACGTTAATCGTATTTAACAGCAGTCATGGGCTTGTTAAATGGTAAAGAGTGTGGTGTCACTGTACAGTCTGGCTACGTTTTTTTTTTTTTTTCTTCAGCAGTCATCATTTACCGGGTTGAAACGAGCTCCGTAAGTAATGAATGACTGGAATAAAATAACCAAAAATCATCAAATCCGAAAATACTGAATACTCCATAATCTTTCTCCACTTACGCTTCAAAAATAACGGAAGTATTCAACTGTAAAAAAGATTTCGGGAAGGATTTTTTCTCTCTGCGGTGGCAGCAATTAAAGTGAAAACGTGTGGAATTACAACGCCCAGTTTGCGACAGCTGTACCAATGGAGAATCCCTTCCCCTCTCCCCCCCACACCCTAAGAGTTCTTCCTGCTCTACAGTGTGTCGCACGAAGTCTAAAAGTTTGGCAGGTTCTTGTCAATGGAAATGCGTCAAAGTGTTCAGCATCTAGATGCTGAACACTACTTGAAGTTTATTGATGGCAGGGTTTATTAATGATCAACTCGCATCTTAGAAGCCTACAAGCAGTGTGATCACCACGCCAGTCTGAAATACTGTGATGGTGATGACTGGTCACCATCCGGTAATTTTTATGATACTGTGTACCAAGGCAAAACCCGATACTTCATCTGGGTGAATGAATAGTTAGTCATACCACTCGCTAAATGCAAATAAGGCTATTCTGTTTTTATTTTGTACTAATTATTCAATTTTGTGTTTTTTTTTTTTTTTTGTAATTTCTATGAAATGCTTCTGTTTTTTTTTTTTTTTTTTTTTTTCAAATTACATGCTAAATACCAGCATTCGTGCTGTTATAGATGTTGCGCGAGTCAGCATTGTAATTTTTGTTAATATCTAGTTGAATGTCTTGCTAAAATTGTTCTTTCACACAATATGGAGAAGACTTAGATTGGATCGTCCACTAGATGGAAGTAGCTTTTTTTTGAGCTTTTACCCTCGCTTAATCAGACTCAGGCGAAGATTGCATGGTTTCTAATCCCGGAAACCAGGTTTTTTTTGAAAAATACACACCAGTCACATACACGACGTAATGATGAAGTTATACGTTATAAGCTTCTACTTTTATGGACATGATGGCAAGATATATTTTATAGCTATAAATAAAAAAAACTGTATTTTTTCAATGTTTTTATAGCTATAGCTTTTTTTTAATCATTACGCGCTCCTCTGAGAAATTAATATGTGCAATATGTGAGGCTGTTTTTTTTTATTTCTAGAGATCCCTTAGGGTTTTTGAGTCTTAGAGCTCCTTTTGTCATCTTCAGCCTCCTTGTAGAGATCTAAAATAATTAACAGCTGTTATTTTGAGTTTAAATTGACTTTGTGTAGTCTTTATATTCCCATTCCTTTGTTACCATCAGCTACTCTTCTACCTGAGTAATAGAGAAAGAAATTTCCTGAAGTAACCTGGATTTACGACTTTGCCCACTTTACTCAGCTCATCTTCAGCTGGTCTCGTAGTTAAGAGATGATTTCTACGTTAATCTCTTGTTAACTCACTAATAGTCGAATCCCAGACAGGAAAGTTTGTTTAGAATTAGTGTCTTTTCCTAAGGCTTATATGGGTAGAGTTGTAGGTGAGCGTGTTCAGACTGTTTCCCATTAATCAGATTTAATCGTGTCTCCCTCTGTCAATATGACTCCCTAGCCATACAATGACCGCTCCGTCCACAGGCTCCTGAAATAAATGACCCTTCTGTACTTCAAACACCGCTAGTTCTGCTTCTGGAGTTTGATAGTTTACTCAATACCCGGACGTAGAGGAGCAAGATAAATGGGAAGGTCACCACACAAAGATATATTACATGAATACTTCTCTGCAGGGCTCGTCACGAGACAGTAAGCTGCCTTTGACAAGGTAGCACTCCATTTACGTCTTCCTACAAACACCATAACTTTACTTCCTGATAAATTCTTCTTCATGACGAATGTTGATCAGTCCCAGGAGGAAGGGATGCAGCAGGAAATAAATAATGTTGTAGAAATAGCTTCCAGTAGACAGCCAGTACTACGAAACAGGTAGCGCTAGAGATTTTCTGCCAGGTTCGGCTTGAAACTTGTCACACAGGCTTCAAGAAACTTTAAATTCAACTTCAAAAACAATAGCGAGCTATACAGAAGCAGACCAACGTAACTGAACCTCTACAGAAAGTTTTGCACTCTAATCACAGACCTCTGTGGAACGCTTCAAGATGTTTCTTAGAGTTCTCTGGGAACAGCATGTCCTTCTGCGATTGGTGGCATCCTCCACCGTTCTTCTCTTGTTCCATCAATCACTTTTTTTTAATTTCAAAATGAAATGTAAGTGCGGTTTCGCGTTTGTTAGCATTTATCTTTTAATGAACGGAAACCGTTTTTTTTCCCTTCCGTATTACGAGCTCCGTTTGAATTATTTAGATTAGCCACGCATGCAGCTAAAGATATTTAGTTAAATCTATGCTTGATAATGTTCGTTTAAACATTACACTGGCAAACAAGGTAACAAGAAAGGAAATAACTTTTTAAACTAATTCTCTTATGATAATACCGAATCTAGGCACAGTTTACAGCACATCATCAACAAAAAAAAAAAAATAATAATAAAATAAGTTATTTTCATAATAACATTATAAAATAAGCATTTTCTAATATATACTGAATTACTTTATACATTAAAATAAGCATTGTTTACTGAATATATAGGTGAATGACGGAGGAATACAGGAAATGTAGAGGGTTAACTTATAATTATGTCATCTGTTATAACAGGCTTCTGCTTGTTCGTCCTTAGTTTTCATATGTGCATATTTGAGGCTAATTGTGTGTTTTATTATCTTCAAACAGAATTCTATATTATTATTTTATTATCTTTGTTTTTCCACTGAATAAAGTCATTTTCTAGCGTATTTTTTTCTGGCTTGAGAGATCAACACAGAAGGTTGCTACAGCATGTTTTCTGCATGTCATGTTTTACGAATGTCATTGAATGGATGAAAGGAAAGGAAAGGAAAACATGACGTTCGCATTTTCATGGTATAGTGTGAACTAACCAGCTGTCATAAAAAAAAAAAATCCGTTGAAGTTATATTAATCTAAGAATACGGAGCTGCTACTGTCAAATAAAGTGCATCTCGCGTTGCAGAAATATGATGCTTTATAAGTGTGAGTGGTTATCCCAATATGCAGGAAGGATAGCTTCCTTAATAACCATGAAAGTTATGAGTTCTTCTCAAAATTTGAAAGTGACTTTTGATGTTCCGATAATGACAGTTAAAAAGTAATACAAGTTAGTATGTGCTTTAAGTAGGAATTTCTACAATCGAGTTTTATTTGGAAACATTAGAAGTAGTGCAAAGAAGATTAAAAAAAAAAAAAAAAAAAAAACGAAAATGGGAACTGATAGAGAAAGAGAGAGAAAATGCGCTAATCATTCTCCACAGTAAGAAGCGGGGATCTGGTCTTGTACTCATTACCTCTTTAGCTTCCTTTTCAACTTTTTATCTTTAACCGAAAGAAGTTTTTGCTGCATTTGTTATTCTCTTTGTTGTCTCCTCTAAATAAAGCCTGACATGTTTATTACTTTATGTGTTTAAAGTTAATTTCAGAACGCAAGCAGATCTTGGAGGCATCCTGCTGTCTTCCTAATTGAGATTGAGTTAATTAACCTTAAACAAAGACTCGCTAACAGCGCCTCTTGTTTTCAATGGATCATTATCACATCCACAATGAAAGGGATACCAGAACATTAGAGCTCACAGGAGGCAATTTTACGACGCCAAGCTCCTCTTTTGTCTTACACACGCACATACATAGGCGCATACATACATACGTACACAGATACATACATATCCTGTAGTGGGACATTGTTAAAATACTTTGGAGATGCTGAGATAGGAAAAAATTGAAACAAATTTCATTGTGGATTGTAGAACCTTCCTTGATAAGGTTCTACAATCCACAATGATTTTGTTCAATTTTCTATATATTGCTTAATTTAGTGATCATATAAGAAGGAATATACTGAAGAAGACGTCAACAAAACTATCTCACAGTATACAAAGAAAAAAATTTAATATTCCTTTTTAACTCCATCTGATTATTGTTTCACTTCCTTGATCTCTATCGCCTGATTCACCTATTACAATATCGGTATAATGTGCAGTATAATGATCAGTTCTGTTTAAAATGCAAGACCTGGATCGCTTTTTGTTCTTTATGTGGCTTTCTTCCACCCTTAGCTAAAGTTCATCTTAATTAAATATCTGCTTGTTACGTATTTCGTGGTTCTTAAGCCATCACTTGTTAAACACAGGAAACTTGATTATATACTGCCATGATACACTTGTATTGATAATTGACGCGTTTATGCTCGTCTAAAACATTTTTTTTTGCAGGGTGCTTTCATAGTACATTATCTACTTTCGCGTGTGGCATAGTGATTACGATCGCTGTTTTTCCGCGTATATGAGAATGATATGGGTTCGCGGTTGGACAGTATCTTCCTATCTGAAATTCTGTTTTTTTTTTTTTCCAACTAGAAAAACAGAAAAAAGGACAGGAGAATACAAGCAATTTACAGACAGATGCCTGAGCCTCACTTGTTTTAGCACAAAAAAAAAAAAAAAAAAACATATCACAGCATATGTGCGTTTCGCTTCAACTATTAAATCCACACTGAAGCCAACGTTATATCTTATTTTCTTTTCGATATGTTTGAATTATACATATATTTAAAGACTATAATCAGAATATTGGCTGATAAACCGAATAACATTTTTCCTCAAGAGCATATGTAACCATAATTGCCAACGTTATATCTTATTTTCTTTTCGATATGTTTGAATTATACATATATTTAAAGACTATAATCAGAATATTGGCTGATAAACCGAATAACATTTTTCCTCAAGAGCATATGTAACCATAATTTACAACCCAAGAGTATTAAAGGTTCGACTGATATTTATTGAGATTTGGATGATTTCGTAGTCACTTAAAAATCACCGGAAGAGAAATTGCCATTCTTAAAATGGAAAGCTAAAAACAAACAAACAATAATAAAAAAGAAGAAAACTTAGAGCTGAGGACTAATCTAGAGTTACCAAATATTGACGTTCACAGCTGTACAAAATGAATTTTAAAGCCAATATCCGGGACAGTAAAAAAAAAAAAAAAAAAAAAACAGGAGCAGGGACAATGCGAACTTCGCCATGTTTGGGTAATGTGTGCTCTAAAAATGAATAGAAATATTTAAAAAAGAGAAAATATGATTTGATATATCGCAAAATAATTACATTGGCTGTCTGACTAATGAATATTGACAAGATGAGATACATGTAGTTTGTATTCTAAACACATACTTTAATTATTGTGGTGTGCGAAAGCTATATCCCAGGAAAAATTTTCAAGAAAATACAAGTAGTTTTTAGTGTGATTGCTAGTAGATTTTAAATTTCAATATCTTTTAATGAATTATACATTTTTCTCAAAATATAATTTGAGAACTCGATTCCGGTATCGCAAAGCCAATTATGTGGTGTGGCCAATTATGATAATTTTGACAATAATTCATGAATTTTCGAAAATATTCTTTCGACATTTCCATTATGTGCTGGAATGTCAAACAAAAAGCAAGATAATATTTCAGTTAGGAAGTTGAAATACAGCCTTGGAAAAAAACAGTGACTTCCAATCATAATTCTTCTCTTTCAACTCTTCTCAGAAGAAATTTTTAAGCAAAGAAAACTGACAAAATTATAAGTTTACGGCAATTTGAAATTTCATAAATAAAATTTTTATACATACTGTATTTGGTAGTTCCTCCCAAACTAGTGTACTTTCTGAAACAATCCATTCCATAAAGCTTATTTTTCTAATTATTCACAAGTCGTTTTATACATTATGAAATATTTCATCTTTAAATGACATAATTTCTTCACGCCGAATTTGTAATCAGTTAAAATTTTGCAAGCGCTTACGAACACAAATTTTTCCTCACTGAGTAATGTTAGCATTTCGATCATCTGTGCGCATAACTCATGACCCCTATTATGCAATTTTATTTTCAGAACATTCAATTTTTAATAATTAATTGCTTACTGAATATGCCAAGCCAAGCAAATTATGCATAACGTGGAAATATGCTTCATTTAATGGCAATTAAAAAAATGTACACTAAATTTTGGCGGCTTTTCTTCTCCCAAGAAAAAACAATACCTTCAATACCTCAAAAGCTTTTAATATTCGATCAATCGCTTTTTATAAAACTTAATAGTTAGTCGAATTTGGTAGATATAGTGTGAGACCTGTAAATGATAAACATCTGCTTTGTTTTCACTGTACGAATTCTAGGGATCAGGACCCTTTCTAGATAAAGAACTGAACGTAAGACATTGCTTTATGAAAAGAAAGTATTTATTATGTTAGTGACGTATCCAAGACAATTACACAACTTCTCCGCCAGAGTAATAGTGATATTCTTATGGGATGTCGTTTAGAAATCTGATTTAGAAGAATGTTTTCTGTTTCAACGCATCCATAAAGGTTGCAGTTATATTCAAGAGCTTCCCCACTGTTATTGATATAAAATAAATGTCTTTTGTTATTGAATCAGGTATCCGAATAATTCTTTGGTGGATAGAGTATATCCCATTTAGAGATAAACATACGAAGGATAACAGAATATAAATAACATATAAATGATGCAATGCACATTCATGATTTAGTAATTTTCAGTTTTTCAATACGCATCTAACCGTTCTAGTGAGTCGAAATGTTCTGCCCAGCTTTCCTCTTTGCATAGCTAATCGTTTTGTTACTCCTATTTCAAAACTGCTCCCGAGCAGCCATGTTCTGTCCATACTTAGTCTTTTGAACCAACACTAAATCACTATTTTTGTAGACTTGTCCTCGCTATTGATGACATTCATTCAATGATTTCTCGTTTTAAAGACTGCCACCCCTGGCCTTGACACCTTCCCTACTCTTTCCTTCAAGAAAAGTAGTTTTTCGTGTAACGGCAGTTCTTACAAACTTTTTTTCAACGCGTTATTATTCATTAGCTTTCAAAGAGGCCTCCTTATCCTCATATACAAAAAAAGGAGCGACAAAGCTAAACCCCTAAACTATCGATTCATTCTTAACATTATTGTCACAATTTTCTAAAGACTACTTTACAAATTTCTCGGTTTCCTGCATTCGACCATTCGTCAATATTAACCAGTACGCCTTTCCCCCCAGAAAACCTTCTTTCATAACCGCCCCTGGTCACTCATTTTTTACTTAACTAAATTTCCTACATTAATGTATAATATGCGTTTGACTCTGTTCATATCGCTCTTTTCAGATTTTCTTCCTATGGTTTACTTTCTCCTTTCCCATATCTGTTGGGATCACTGCTTAGTAATGCCTCGGTACTCGTCAACCATTATAAGAGAGGGGATTAGATCAACTCCGTTTACTCTATCAGAGGGGTCCCTCAAAGCTCGCCTAAAGGCCTGCTTCTGTTTATTTTCTACCTCAATGATCTAGCAACTGTATTTCAGTCTGCTAATATTGAACACTACGTTGGCAAACTTACACTCTATAAAGACACTAATTCGTCTAACAGTGACGAGCTCCATTCTTGTCGATTCTTTTTCACTTTGGCTTAATAAAAATAATAAGATGTTCCTAAACAATTGAAATGCTAATTATGTCGCTTCCACTCCCACTCGAGCTCTTCGACCCATATTCTTCACAATTCTCTAATTGAATCAACAGACACGCTCAAAGAATTAGGAGGCTTTTTTCGAACTGTTCTTTATCTCTACTGTCAAACTGATTTCGTCATATCTTAGACTTACAACCGTCTCAGTCTCTAAGAAATTTCTAGCTGCAGTTTTTTACTACTTTAGTATTGTCTTGTCTCCACAAAAATAATACCATTCAAATAAATTTTATAAATTCTTCTCCTTTCAAAACCATCTTGCCTTTCACGAATTATTCCACCAGTTGAAATTTTTTCCTTTCGCTCTAGACAAATTACTCTGTTGGTCACTTTACGCGAGCAATGTCACAAACCCCATTATCGATTGTGTTTCTTCTCGGACAAATCCCTTTCATTGTACCTTGGCTGAATTCCGTCATCAAATTTATTTCGTACTGCGTGTTCTTCATACTGACTATTTAGAAATTGTTTTGTTCTGTTTCCTTCAGGTATAAATAAGCATAAAATTGACTAATTGTCTTTAAATTATACGCAGGTAATATAGTTCAAGAGATGAACTATTATAAAACTTTATACACCGTCATAAATACACGTATTTGTTTGTGGTGTAATAGTTCATTTAACGATGACTAGTCTTATTCTATCTTGAAATGAAAAAAATAGCACACTTGAAGCCTATCAAATTTTGTCATAAATTTTATTGTAACCTCTAAACTTTCCTCAGTTTTAGAGTTTATGTGCCTTGTGAGTGAGGAATATGTTTGAAAAATAAATTATTTATTCTTGACAAAGAAATCCCTATCAGAATACGAGTTTAAAATATGGCATGCGAATCGAGTGTACAAATTACAAAATTTAAATAGCCCTCAGTATAAACACCTAGTAATATTCAACTTCTGACCCCATTATATTTATCGATTTCGCGAAAACAACCCGTCTTTAGTCAGCAACTTCACTCATAACGAGAGCCCTGCCTTCTCGCAGTCTTCGACTACTGTTTGGATGCGTGTTCTCGTCATTTAATGTAACCGAGCATCTGGGCTTTTGCTGGATCGTTTATGAAACTCACGTGACGGGCATGCTTGTGTGTGAGCTGTGAAAAATGAGCTGCCGTCGTCAAATCGCGAGATATGATTTCATACATGAATGGATCACCAATTGACAGTAACGCCCTCGCGCTGCGAAAATCATCTTCCCCGCTGATTCACAACAAAGTGCTCGCGCGTTGGGCTCGCTAGGAGAGCAATAGCGTGTCTCGAACATGTAGACACGCGACCTATACGAGCTCCGTAAGCTGCCATGGCTGGAATACTAAATGCGGCATATGAGACTATGGACGGGAGAAGAAAGGGAGGAAACAAGAGGAATGGGGTATTAAAAAAAAGTATCTGTGACCCCGATTTGTAAAAAGCTATTCTGGGTTTTCAGGTCACGACTTTCAACGATCCAGACATTCATTTGTAGCAAATTCTACTGCGCATAGCAGGGAAATTTTATAGATGTGAAATCATAAAATGTGGTTCATTATTATCAACGAGTGATTCTTATGTTTGAGATCTGCACCGAATTGTTTCGCGCACTTAATATTCAAAATATAATGCGCTAAACTTCAAAGTATAATGCATGTAGTTTGAGGCTGCGCATTTTGGGTTTTATTTTATATTTTTTTTATTCTTGTTTAACAGTTTATTATCTGGGTTATGTTCGGTTATGTCTGTGCGTTAAGCATCAAAGCAAGTAAGGCTATGAGGCGCCAGTATATTCCGCTTGTAATTGCGTGTATTCATCGGTCGTTTGCTAGATGAAAAACCCAAGGTTCCAGGAATAAAAAACCATGCAAACTCGCTCCAGATATCGACTAACTCAGCCACATTTGTGAAAAATGCCCATAAAAATTCCTCTCGTCATTGAGTGCATTCGAACTCGACCTGTTTCCACCTTGTATGGAAAGACGGTGATTATAGTCACTGCGGTACCACGAGGGCTGTTATATATGAAATGAAATTACGTTTGGCGATAGCTATAATTTTGCCTCTACATTTATTCCAGATTGCGGGTATTGGTAATATCATTTTCTTTTCCTCTATTTTGCGTTTTCTAGGAACTTAAGTTGTAATGTTCTTCATCTGCACCCAGTAATAATATATAAATAGTATCCAATAGTAATATATAGTAATGTAATTTAAATATATAAAATATAATATACAAAAGTAAAACGTAAAATTACAATTCAGTAAGTAATTAGAAACAAAATTAAATTAGAAATAACTGTATTAATGTAAAATATGAGGGAGATATTTAAAATTTGTGATGAGGCCAAATTTAATAGAGAGAAATGAAAAATAATAATGAAAAAAAAAAAAAAAAAAAAAAAACAATAATGCCAACATAATTAAATGGATAGATTATCATGGTTGGCATATTCAGGGACAAACTAAATAATCCATCGGGGAGACAACGTTTCCAACCTTCACACTAATGATGAAAATGTGCCAAATATTATGTGATAAAAGACTAGCAATATAACTAGTTAGATTTGTAGCAGCATAGCATTATTTATTTAAATGATTACAAAATGATTAAGTTGTTTATTTAAATGTATGTATTTTAATTATAATAGTAATGGTGTATAATTGCGCTGTTGAAAGATGTAGGAAGGATTGTAGAAGGCTAATTTATGGTATGAGAAGTTGAAAAAATAGACACGTAATAGACATCTGCAAAATAGTGAAGATAGAGGATAATATAGCCACCTTCTAATAAAATTAAATACTCAAACATGCTAGCAGTAAAACCCAACCGCTGAATTCAGGGCCTTGCCAAGGAATCTGATAAGCATAAAAATAAGAATTGTATTTCCGTTCGTACTGTCTAATAAACCCAATCTGCCAAAACTTTATTGATTTCTTTTTAATTTTCACGTGTAACATGTCCAAAGCTGTAATCATCGTACTGAAAATATCAGCATCACAAGTGCTCGAGGCCACCAAATGATTCACTGGAAGGTCGCCGGCCGCACTAGTGTGCACACAGGTGGCATTACTGAGAGAAATATACCATATTAAGCATTTTGATGTATTTCCACTGTTGCTATTCTCTGACCATCAGTATTTATGATGGTTCGTAATAGTTCTAAATTTTATTTAAATCTTATATTAGTGCATCTCCTTTTATGATGCCATTTATGATTATTTTCATATAAGACTAACCTTCTTAACCTGTGAAAATTAATAATACAAATTAATAATACTTGGGGGAAGAGGGGGGGCGTGCGGCTTGTAAGCATCTTGACATACCTAATTCTGTGACTGCTTCTTGTTAACACATTCATATCCTGATCGACCCCACAAACAGAGCTAACCTTGTAATATCACTGCATCTGGGCTTTCATGCATCGCTATGGTATTAAGCAGCGAGTGTTTACTTCCCGGAGCAATCTCTCTAAATTACCATATGAGGTCACAAATATGTCAGGTATTGTGCTTCTTAATGGGGGTTCATGCTGTGTACTGCAAAAAGGGCTTCTCTGAGCAGATAGGTAGCCCTTCTGAAGTTTTAATTCATTGTGGATGTCATTTGTGAAAAGTGACACCCGTAAGTGAATATGAAAATAAGAAAATAATTAGGCTTACTCTTCCTACAGTAGGACTGGATGGTTGTTCTGTTGGTCGCACTGCTAGGAATAATATTTTTGAAGCTCTCGTGGATAGTGGCACTCAAACGGATGTAGTGCTCAGTCGGATTGTGGTGCTTAAACAGATGAGTCTCTTTCTAGATAAAGATTTTGATGGTGTACATCGAGCTACTTCTGTTTGCTGCTTGTCAGATCATCTGCTTTTGTTGAAATGGACTGCTCACGTTAATGTTTTATTAATTCAGAAGTTTAAACTCTGGAATTAATCCCTCAATATTGCCTTGATTCTCCCAATACTTATCTAACAGATTTGCTGAGCAAATCTGTTAGATAATAGATAGTGCTACGTTTAGTTCTTTCCCATTATGTCAGGATCACTCCGGGGCTCTTCACTTAGATCCTTCCCTTTTATTTTTAACCTATATAAATTACCCACCTGCCTGCATCAGTGAATTTGATGTCGAGCTATTTCTGTTTAAACGAAATAAATGCAGCCACGTTTTTGGCAGTCACTCTGACCTTGCGGCTTTCTGAGGTTATGGCGTCATGTGGCTGTCTGTTTCGTTTTATTTCATTTTATTCATTATTTCTCGTTTGGGTGTTCAGTTGCCATAGCGTTTCAGGTGAGATTTCTCGTTAGGGATATAGCAATTATTACTGTTACTCGATGGACTACGGTCTGCCAAGCATCGAGTTGCAGTGGAGGTGGTCACCCTTCTAAATTGTATTTTAATTTAACCTAGTCTATTAGCTCTTTTTTCTGTTTTTCTGTAACGCTTTGCGCTCTTATTATTTTGTGTCTCCCTTTACTTTGTTGGATTCATTTACTTTCACTTTGGCTTTTCTGCGAAGGAGATCCATCTTGCAAAAACAATTGTTTCCAAAAATTTCCTCTCACGAAGAACAGAAATCACACGATGATGGAGAAGATTCCAATAACGCTCGGCTGTCACGTCGCTGGAACAAATGCCCAAACCCCATTGGAAAAATATGGTTCAATTATAAAATTCGTAATCCCACCCAAACAGTAATACTGAACAATGGAGAAGCACTTTGTTAGCAAATACCTAGAGATGATGATCCCCGCATCCGACATGAGTATTCACACTGTCACTTAATTAGAAATGAGCCTCATCGGTCACAAGATGTTCCCTGGCCACATATCGTCAGTCTCCATTCTTACCAGAAATCCTAGAGCAGAGTTCCTATTGCTGTGGATTGGTTCGTGTTAGCCGTTACACCACATGGATCTTATACGGGTATCAGTGAATAATGGGCGAAGAACGTTACGGACTGTTGACCAAGGAATGTTCGGCCACAAAAAGAGCGATCTCTTCAACAATCGTTGGTGGGGAAAGGGGGGGAGTGGTTATGTTGTCTGCCGTGAGCTATGGATAAGTCACCCGTTTGGTTGAATTTTATCATTATTTTGCGCTGAACATTTTGCGAAAGTGATTCTCATTTTAATCTTTTAAGCTCCTGTATTTTCTAAACGAAGCCATGGAGTTGTTTGTTTTTGTTTTGGTAAAACAGCTTTACCAACAAAGCCCGAGTCTTCTTTTTGAGTACCATTTCGAGTTCTGTTGATTGCATTCGCCATCCGCGTTTTCCAATGCTCTCAGAAGCTTCAAAGATGTCACGTGATTGGGTTTCCTTTGCATTTCCAAACTTCATCTCTCTCTCTTTGCTATTAACGATTTTCCACCTACAGTTTGCTGAAGTGCATCCTTTAAGTATATCCACTCTAAATATATTATCACTAACTTTTAGTGGAAGTACTCGGCTTCAAAGTTCTCTCCTTCTGACTTATAAACTCCGAAGGAGAGCACTTTGAAGATCCTGACTTCTATGTTATGCCCCGAATTTTCTGGAAGAATTTTCTGGTTGCTCTGAGAAAGCATGCTGATCTTGTTCAATATAAAAGGATATGTACATTATGAATTTTTTAATTCAGAACAAAGCCAACCAAGCATTTTGTCTTCAAGTCCAAAATATCTTAGCAGCGCATTTGTTGAAAAAGCTTGTCTGGCCAACTTGATTTAATTCATTACAATGCATTTTTTACACACGTATAGCATACATATCTAAAAATAAACAAATTACGAATAAAATGTGTCAAAGTAGACACAAGCAAATTTACTCCAGATGATAGTCCAATTCCAATTCTAGTGTAAAAACATGCTGAATTCTTTCGATCCACAATTAAAACGCTAAAACAATTAATACGCACGATTGAAACAGTTAAAACGTATAGTTAATACGCTAAAACATAAAACTATATAAACCGTATGCTGATGTCAAAATAACGCTTAAAATAAATTAAATGGCATAATCGGAGAAAATATAATATTCTTGCTTATACTCCGGCGCGACCACAGGAGTTTACAATAAATCATGAACTCAATCGTTCATCGCATTTAGTAGTCACGGGCTTGAACCACGGTCCGCTCAAAGAGCGTGTGCTACTGCGCTCTCGCTCCTGATCGCTCGGCTACGTCAGGCTTAATAAATAACAATTAACTAAAACAGCAAGAAATTAAAATTATCCACGTGATACTCCTTAATCACCTTCGTTGAGTAAAACAAGGGGTAGTTGATCTCCATTTATAAATAGCCCATGTTGAGCTCTTTGGCTTTACTGCTTATCAGTGAAGGTTTCATACACCTGCACGCGCATTTATAGAACCACCCCTGTTATATCGTGTTATGAAGTGTCCTCTAAAAGCGGACATAAATGTCATGTCGCCCGACATGCTTCTTTTCCTGCTTCGCCACTATGTCCGCTTGTCATCCGATGCACTATTATATTCTTGTGCGCGTTATTTGGCCGTCAAGGGAACAGCTGTTTGGCCACGCGGACGACGTGGAGTGGCGTCTCCCTTCCCGATGACAGTTCAGTGGGCCGTGCACGATATGACGGGCGGCTGGGTTGAAATGATGAATAGAAGGACAGGCTGGTGAGAGAAATCTCGTCTCCCCTGCGGTGTTAGGTGAGACCGCTTTACGATTATTACGGGCCGAGGAGCGAGACCCTGCCAATCAAATTATTGTTACACCTCATGGCTCGCTACTGACATGGCCACCCCGTCAGCCGAAAGATTAATCGCTAAGCTCACCATGATGTGGCTTGCATCTCGCTATCCTCGCAAGGCCCTAGCTTCTAATTCCGTCTCGGCTATAACCCTCCTGTGCTCGTGTATGGTCGTTGTGAACATCCCTCCCAACGATCCACTGCTGTACGGAGCCCCGCTGAGTTCCCCTACATCCTTGCTGCGTCATTATTCACCTCATTTGGTTATGGACAATTTATACAAAAGGGAGGAAGCTCTTTCTCTAATGAGGATAGCTTCATTTCATCAGGGTTCTGATCACATAAGTGAGAAGTAAATAAAATAACCTCGAGACCGCATCTTTTCCGATATGAAATCTCATTAGAGGTTAAGCCTTTTCGTACTGTAATTTTATAACATAGAATGAAGTCATATGAATGCGCTGGGTTGACACTATAATCACAAGGGTGATCTACGAATAATGACGTCCGGTGGAGGGAAAGGGGGATAAATGAACGGGATGAACGCGGTTTTAAATGACCAAAGACAAAAGCTTGTAGAGAACAAGAAAGAAATACCCTCTGATGGTTCTTCAAGTTTTACTGGATTCACTCCTACAGGTGTCTAATAAAGTCCACATACAAACAACAAGCAACATACTCAACCACTGGAAATGCAATATAACATTTTCAACGCAGTGGTTAGGTTCCTATTACAACTGATGAAAGCGAAGTCTGCGACGACCCATTTTCCTCTTGAAAGACGAATGCTTCTGGTCATCTGACTCATTCCTCTTTATTGTGTCAAGATTCAGAGCACTTACTTTAATTAGTTCTCCCTATAACACGGATTTATCCTTATATGCATATATAATAGTGTTTGCTTGCTGGAACTGAAGTTATTTTATTTATGGTATGATTCGATATGGAAAGTTCAATAAAGATTTTTTAAACTTTCTTAGCATTTTTACAACTTTATGATTTTACTTTGTCCGCCATATGTTCATAGGTCTGTCGAATTAATCTTTTAGGTTTAGATAATAGTATTTTGCAGGTAAAACTGGGGTAGGGATGGGGTGGGAAGAAGGCATTATTTTGAAGTGGTTTTCTTTAGTTTTAATAACAGATATGAACTCTGTAAGCGTTTACTTGGGAATGCTGAGGGAAGAGGTATTTTATTTACATTTATTTTTATTTATTTAATTTTAATATCACTTTTTTTTTTGCCTTTTTCTTCTTTACTTTTTTTTTTTAAATATTTAACTATTCTGTTATACATTTGACATTGAATTAGATTTTGGAATTTTTCCTTTTGACGCATTATGAAGGCTTTTATTTTTTCTTGTGTATTAATGACCTTGAATAGAGTCTTGCCAGAGATCATCATTTTCCCTTACAGCTAAATTAATAGTGCCTGTTGACTTAGAAGTAGAATGTGTCTGTATAATCTTAATTAAATATAAAATCTAATAATAAAATATAGATTTTATTTATATTATAAAATTATAATATAAAATCTGTAAATTAAATTTAAAATAAATTATAAAATAATATATATATATATATATCACAGCACAGTGTATATATATATATATATATATATATATATATATACACACTGTGCTTTGATATTTTCGGTTTTCAAAGTGTTCTACATAGGTGGGAAAATGTTAAGGTATAGGTGAGTTTGGAAGCTTATCCTCTTATATCTAACTGAAATTGTGTGCAAAGATCGGCGAACTGATGCAGACGAGTGGTCAACGCCTGTCAATTGGTTTTAAGAGCATTGGTCCAATCTGATGTATACAGATGAGTCCAGATGTACACTGTAGGCCGATTATCGATCGGTAAACCTCATCTGGAGAGAGAGAGAGAGAGAGAGACCGTTAGTCAACCCATAAACATTAGAGAACGAAACCACTACGAAGGTGGTAGACTGGGTAGACTTAATGTGCAATGCATGTATGGAGCTGTACATTTGGAAAGAAACTGTGCCTGCTATGAGACAAACGAAATCCATAAACCTTATAATGTAGATGTCCCCCAGTTTCTTCTAATGGGCGATTACGCTTTCTCTTCCATAGAGCGCAATTAATGGGCTAATTTCTTTAGAATGAATATGTCGCAAATAAGGTGGCCATAAATATCGCCTAGGTTTCTGGAGCTCAATTTCATTGTTCAGTCTCACCAATTGTCATGCTGTTAACATTCTCATTAAAATCATGACAGCCTGTTTTGAATATTATCTATCTTTCGGGGTAATCATACACTCTATTAAGGTTTACAATGGTTTTTGCTGTATAAAAAATAAGTAAATAAATTTTCTGTTATAATTTGGGACGAATTATGTAGATGTCATAGGAATTTACAAGATAGAGAGATTTTCGGGTAAACGCATGAGCTAATTTGCATATTTCAGACGTCCACAATTTGTTCACACAATTTGTTACATCATAACATAATATATTAGTGTTCCAAATTTCAATGCATTGTACGAGTACTGAGCTGCAGGGGGTTCGGCAGAACCCGTTGATAAGAACGGGTTCTGACGAACGATTTGAGTTCTGCGAACCCCATTGGTCCAATATTAGATTCATATATTTTTGTTTGGGGTGGGGGATTGAAAATACAAATAAATTTTTTTTAATTCCTCCCAAAATCAACGAACTCATTGATAAAAAAGTATCGTACCAATTATCATACTTTTTCTGTTTAATACCTTAACTTCTGCCCATTAGTGTTTAGTCAAAAAACGTTAGCATATAGGAATAGATGCGTTTTCAGTGGAATAATTTAGAAATGTGTTGCTGTAGTATATAGGAAATCCTGGAGGTCTCAGAAGCTTGCAGGCGCCTTATTTCTGTATTTCATATTTCGATATTGTCCTTTCCCTTCTAATTTCTTAGAGTGAAAACATCGACTTACCGCATCGTCCTCCTCGCCGGAGACGGACTGAATTACACCGTCTCGAGCGAGGATTGCACGGTTTTTTGTCCCCGAAAAGCTCGTATTTTTCATCCGGTAAAATAAGAACACCGACTGGAATAATCTCAATTTATAGACACAGTACACTGAATGGTCACTGTATTAGGTACACCCACCGAATAGTGAGTAATCCTTCTCTAGCATCCTCAGGATAGCTTAAATTCCTCATGGCGTGAACTCAACCAGTTATCGAAAGCCTGCATGTGGGATGCCAGTCTATGTTCGCTCAATTGCTCCTCACATTTGTTGCAAATTGGATGGTTGCGGATCTCTACTTCGAAGAGCTCGTTCTACCTCATCCCACTGGTGTTGAATTATATTGAGTTCTGGATTGGGGCCACCGCTTTATGCTGAATTCACTCCTGTGTTCCTGGATCCAGTTAGATACAGTTCTGACCTTGTAACATGGCGTATTATCCTTGAAAGAACCCATTTGAAGGTAGATATACTGCGGCTATAAAAGAATTTACCTAGGCGAAAAGGATTTCCCGATGTATGGATAAATTGTATCTTATGTAGGGTGGCTCCAAAACGTTAGTTCAACTCCGTCTTGGTGCACTGTGAATGACACATAGCACACCGTAAAAAGGCCAGAAATATGTGTAATGCTATGTTTGTGCAGTGGTGTTGTTTAGTTATTTCTGGCCACTTCTAGGAAGGCGATCATCTAGAAAGCCTGCCTAGAACCCGTCCATGCCCCGAGGAGGCGGGCTACAACTATGCGAACACCGTCCACCGGGAGAGAGTCGGATTTACATGTACTGACTCCCATTGGTGCCGAGGCGAACACAGGGAATCAAGAAAATCCGCGAACATTGAGAAGAACTGGAGGGGGAGAAAGGTAATGCTCATTTCAATGTAGCCAGCATAATCCCGCATAATAAAATTAAATAAATATAATAAAATAATCCTGTAACACCAAGAAGAGCGAAGAAGGTGACCAGCTTGACGCTGCTATCAAATGATCTTACCTCAATCGAGGTTAGCATCACACACACACATGCCGACCGGGCCAGCCGGGTGGGTAAAGTGCCTGCCTAGCAACCCAAAGGTCGCGGGTTCGAATCCCGCCTCGGGCTTGGATCAAAGTACTGCAAAAACCTTGGGAGGTGCATTATGGCCACAAAAGCCGATGCGCCAACAACTACCAAACACACACACACACACACACACAATAATGGAGCCACTGATTAAATAAGTACTACAGGATCATCTTATGGCAGTTATACTTCAGACACAGCATGGGTTTGTTAAGGGGAAATCTTGTCTGACGATTTGATTTCAGGAAAACTTTTGATACTGTTGCACATAAAAGACTGCTGTACAAATTGGAGCAGTGTGGTGTTAAGGGCAAGTTGCTGCTATGGATAAAGGGATGGTTGAGTGGGAAAAAGAGAGATGGAGGTAATCAGTGGACACTGCTCTTCGTGGACTAGTATTATTAGTGGAGTCGCCTAGGATATGGTGTTGGATTCATTGTTGTTTTCTATATTTATCAATGATATTGATGAAGGATTATCAGGCTTAATGTTCAAGTTTTCAGGAGATACAAAGGGTGGCAAGGTTGTTAGTAATAGTAATGACAGTATGTTACTGCAACAGGATCTAGAAAAGTTGGATAGATGGGCTGAGAAGTGGCAACTGAAGTTTAACATTGACAAATGCAAAGTACTGCATATGGTAGAAGTAACCCCAGAGAAAGGTATTAACTATGTGGTACTACACTCAAGGTGGTAGAGAATGAAAAATACCTGGGGCAATTGTGCAGTTAGATATTAAGTTTTCTGAGCAGTGCAGACAGGTGCCAGAGCAGGTCATGGGATCTTGTGAATGATATACAGGAATTTTCCTAGCAGGGATAAGGAGGTGATTATACCGTTGTATAAGGCAGTGCTCAGGCGACATCTTAAATATTGCATGCATGTCTGGAGGCCTCATTTTAGGAAGGATGTAGAGCTGGTGGAATGGGTACAGAGAAGGGCAACGAGATTGGTGAGGGGAACAGTGGAGTGCTCTTACCAAATGCTTTAGTTCTACAAATTGCAGCGTCTGGCGACTAGACATTTCCGAGGTGATCTGATTGTGGTGTATAACGCCTTGAATGGATTGAACAAGCTCAGTAATGATGGGATTCTTCCGCTTGCTCAGTTACGCACATGAGGCGGCATAAATTCAAGTTGGGAAAATACGGTTTTAGAATAGATGTGTGGAAGTTTGCTTTTAGCCAGCGAGTGGTTGATTGTTGGAACCAACGATTGGTTATTTTACCAATCTCGGTTCACTCGAGACATTTGTAGGTGAGTGACAATCCCATCAAGGTTGCAGGTTTTGAGATACTCATACTGGCACAATTGGGGCCGACTACCTGCCGTTTTCAAAGTCATTTAAATATTTCTATTTAAAAAATTTTTCTGTATTTCCAGATTACCTGGTACAAATGTTCTCGTTTATACCCTGGCAAAGGACGGCTCCGTAGCCAGGTGAGCAGGAGTAGTGCGTAGCACACGCTTCTTGATTAGACTGGGGTTCGAGCCTGTGACCACCAAATACGGAGGATTCGGAAAGGTCAGGGAATGACCACCGCATATCCCAGGAGCAATATGGCCTTAGTTGCTAATGCTCCTAAAAAACAAATAACAACAACATACCCCGGCACGGCCACTAGATCAGAGAAGCTTACGTTAATTATTTTTACAATCAATACAACTATTATACAACAATTATGACAATGAATACTATATGTGGTAGTTATGCAGGCACCACAGTCCACTCAAAGCGCATGTGCTTTTGCACCCTCACCTGACGCTACGTTGGGTCTACGTCACTACTCCGTTTTTTTATTTTCATTTACATCAAGTAGAAGTATACTTCTCCAAGACACGGCAGGATGTGTCAGGGGAGGGGCAACCATGTCAGACATAAATATTTGAGAGGATAAGTTCTCTAACTGTAAAAGATGGATTTTACAATACTGATAATAGCATTTAGTAATGACAATTGTACTGAAATTATTATCACAGAATGAAAATGAGAGGTTATTTAAAACATATGTACGAATATACATTGGCAATTACTTAACAGAACAGGTTTTTAAGCACTGCTCGTACGGAGTTGAAGAACACCACTTGTCCGAATTCACATCATGCTGGCTGAACATGAGAAGTTGTTGTTTGGTAGGTTTACTCCAGACATATCCATTCGCAATCGACCCGGAGTTGGTTGAAGAAGTCAAGCATGTTGCATGGAACATGCATGATGTCTGGAAGGAATTCAGCCGGCCTCTACCTATAGGAAGGACGACGAATTGCTGCTCTGTAGGAATCTGCTCGGAGTAGATGGCTGAGTTAGAATTTCCACCGCAGGATATCCCCATCTTTTACGTGACGAACTTCCCTAGAGTGAGGAAGTTGGTCTTTAAGTGTAGACTGTCTTACAGGGTCCATCCTATGGAAGAGTGGAGAATGCTTTTTGAAATGTTCAATGGCATCATTACTAGGGAGCGTTTTAGCCAACAGAATTTCCAATAAGTGTAAAGTGTGTCAGTTGTAAGACGGCACCGGGGGTTTCCCCCGCCATTTCTGCGTTGCTTTCATTGTGGATGTGATACAGTTCACTGTAAAGGCCAGAGACTTAAAAGTGTCTGGATTTTGTATGTGTAATGTTGTGTATCATTGTTCATTTAGCCGTTAGACCCCTGATGGGGTCCAACGTTGCCCACACTAAGCCCCGTGGAGGCAGACCAGGTAACCTGTAACTTGAAATTTTTTACTCTGGCAAACCCTGCCATCTAATTTCCTGAGATTTCAGTTAGGACCTAAAAAAAAAAAAAAAAAAAGGAACTATTGTAGGGATGAACGCTAGAATTGGAAAGGTCCAATGTTTATATGTAAAATGATTTAATTTAGACGTAATTAAGAGGTGAACTTTGTGTGAGGCATACGCTAGATGTAGGTGGAGTGGGGGAGACTGAAGACTGGGGGGGATGAAAGGTAGAAGTATGGGGGCGATAGAGAAGGCGACCCCCAATATGGCAAGTGAGGCCGGCCCAGGTCCCACCAGGAGAGGGGTCCCACCAGGAGACGAAGACCAGCTCCCCCTCTCCTACCAGGGAGGGGAGTAAAAGAAAACCAGGCAAGAGTGCCCAGTTTAGATCGCCATGATGGCGCAGGGGCAACGAAGCTGCATATTTCTTCAATATCCAGTGTGGTCACACAGTATATACCCGTAGGGTAGTATACGTCCAGGAGTGGTTGTCCAATTAATGCGGTCACTAACAATGGTCAAGTATCCTGTGGGTTTATAAGGTGTCATGTCCAGTATAGCTCGATTTAGAGCGTTGAATGTGCCAAGTATTGTCATGGTTCCTCCGTTTTCAGTTCAGTGGCTCTGCTTCAGCTTGGTTGCTTCTTGCAGTGGCTATGCCCTGCGACGAATCGTTGACATGCAGTGTGGTTGGAAACTGATCAAGTCCCTGGAAAGACAGACTGTCTTTCCAGGCACGTGTTGTGTCGGGTATGATGGTGGAAAGACAGTCTGTTATGGTGGTGTGGCGGCGGCGGTGGTGGAAGGGTCCTGCGTCTCACAAAGAGATGGATCCTGAGCAAATTTGGAGAAGGCATGGTATGTTTCTTCTGATTCCAGTAGGTGGTGTTCTTGGTTCCTCAGGATGAAGTGGATCTTAGAAATTAGTAAGTAGTGGAGATCTTCAAAGAGCGGACAGTGGTACATAATATGCTCCCAGGAGCAAAGTGGGTTATCTCTTAGGCCAAATGTGATTAGCTTCCCTCTGATGGCTCCGTGTCCCGTAAGAAGATAGGTGGTTAGTAACCCCGGAGAGAGCCAGGCTGGTGATCTCGGGAATGTCTTCTGGACGTCTGGGAGAAATTTCTTTGTGGTGGCCCCTTTGGCGAGCCATTCATTCCATCGATGATGCCAGGCCCGCTGCAGGTGTGCAGCGGGCCTGGTGAGTCTGTGTTTTTCTGTCAAGCGATTGTTCAGTGTGTTTAGAGTGAAGGCGTGGAAGGTGATGGCTCTTCCCTTGACCAGGTTATTCAGCAGGCCGTAGCGTACAGATTCCAGGGCAGGGGGCAATGCTCCTGCCAGGGCTTGGAGGGCGTGAGTGGTAACTGTGCAGCAGGCCCGGGTAATGGTAAGCAGGATTGGGCGGTGCATCCCTTCCAGATTTCTTTGATTGACGGTAGTCTGGACTTTTCTATACCAAGTGGGAGCGGCATAGGTTATGGCCGGCAGAAAGACGGATTTATAGAAAAGTGATGGAGTCCTCTTCTTGAGTCCCCAATCCTTGCATGTGACTCTAGCTACCAGTGTGTTGTAGTTTTTAATTTTCTGTTGGAGGTAGGTGAGATGTGGTAGAAAGGAAGATTCCTATTGAGATATAAGCCTAAGTATTTAAGTTGTGCAACCAATTTGACTATTATATTTTGTATTTTTATCTGTGGCGGTCTGTTGAGTTGAAGGTTTCCCTTCAGCAGGATGGAGCACGTTTTTGATGGTGAGATCTCGAGGTGGTGCTGGGAGGTCCACGTTTGTAAAGCCGACAGGGTCTGGTTACCGGAAACTTGAAGTTGTGCTCTGCTGTTTGCTGATAGCATGAGGACAAGATCGTCTGCCTAAGCTAGGGTTTTAACGTATCCAAGGTCCAGGTTTAAGAAGTCATCTAGTACAATGTTCCATAGTAGGGGGCCCAACACAGAGCCTACGGATTGATCTGGTTACGGAGCAGTGTGATGCTTTCACTCTGATGTTCTTTTGTGACAAGTAGTGCTTGATGCAGCTCTAAAGGTTGCCAGGAAGGTTTGCTTTCCTGAGTCTGCCAAGGAAGCTTGGTCACCATAGGGTGTCAAACGCCCCAGCAAAATCAATGGATAGGACCAGGAACCATTTTTGGTGACTTCTCTGGCGGTGGTTACAATGTTTTCTAAAGATCCAATATAAGTACAAAGTGTGGTGAAGGCCAAGCGGCACCAGGAATTTCTCTCATCTCCGCGAGTGTTCGCTGTATCTCTGTCAAGGTCAGAGATTTAAAGGTGTGTGGATCATGTGTTGTGCCCATTGTTCTTCTGGCCTATCGGCCGTCGGGCCCCAGATGGAACCCGACGTTGTCCGTACTATGCCAACGAGGAGGCTGGCCAGGTGTACCCTGTAATTTATTGTACTCTGGTAGAGATTATTTACCAGGCGCCAAACACTAACCGCCATATACAGAAGACCTTAACGGAATGAGACAAAACAAACCTGCAAATAGCAGCGAGACGACACAGAGGAGCCGACTATACAGACCTTGGACTGACTACAAAATGCACTGGGAAAAGACAAGTGGCAATATATTGTCTAACCACAAGAGTCATGATTACCGCCAATGGAAGCGAAAAACACCTTTAAATAGTCGTGATATTAGAACAAAGGGACACTGCCCCAAGACCTTGCAGCATAGACCCACTACATAATGACAAAAGGTAGTGTGAGGACTAGCAAACATCACGGAAGGGATAAAACCCCATAATGACAGCCAGTAAACTTGATTATTACCCCAAGATAATGACCAGAAAATAGGACCCAGACCACATGCAGTCTGGAAGGATAACATCTCAGATTTAACCCCCTATTAGTGTCCCACCTAGATGAGACTCAACGGCCAGCTTTTTAGGGCCTGCAAACTGATGGAGACGACATACGATGGCACTCTCCCGCCGGGAGAGTGCCATCGTATGTCGTCTGGGTTGCCAATACCAACGTATTGGCAACCCAAATCCGCACTCTCTTGAGCCGATCTTTCTTTCCAAACTCCTGGGGAGGAGAGGCTTACCTCTCCTTGCCTCCCCAATTTTCTCACTCTGGTAGGGCACGGGCATGCCTCACTACCTGCAGGGGCCATCTACTCTGTCGGCCCCTTATTTCCAGTTTCTTCCCCCCAGTCTTCATCCTCCCCCCAAACTTTTGTCTTGCATAGCGTTTAGCCCTACATTTCAAAATCAAAAGAGAACATCAAAATTCTTGCCCGAACCAATTTGTTTTTAAAACTCATTTTCACCGCACAGCCCCACGTCGCGTACTATTAATACCAACTTGTAAGTATCACTAATATCAACCTCAATTTTTTTTTTTTTTTTGGTCCTAGCCACTGAAATCCCAGGAAAGTAAGTGGCAAGACCAGCCAGAGTACAAATATTGGTAACACCCGGCCGGCCTCCCTGTGGCGGGTATTGGTAACGTCGGGTCTCACTAGGGGCCCGGCGGCTAACAGGCCGGACGAACAATGGGCACAACAAACTACATAGTACATATCCCACACACTGTCTGCGCAGTAGCACAGTGGTATCGTCACCGACCTCCCCACACCGGGTGGAAAAGGCCTGGGTTCGAATCCCGTCGATGACGCGAGGAACTTTAATGGGCTTTTTTCACTCCCTGGCTGAGTTAGTCGGTCTCAGGCGTAGATAGCAAGGTTTTTCTCCCCAGTAACTGGGGTTTTTTCGTCCAGCAAACAGGCAAATCGACCATAGAACATACGCAATTTACAGACACAAATACGGGTTAATGTATTTAATTACAGGCAGCCCTAAAATAATAATAATTTAATATCCCACACACTTTTAAATCTCTGGCTTGTCCGATACAGAGAACATACGCGGAGATGGGAGAAATCCCAGGTCCCGTCAGACCCCGAACATACCTAATACCTAATAGTGTAGCTGGCTGCAGTCTGCAATCTAGCAATGGAGACGTATGTTCCTGGGGAGTTTTTAAGACAGGTCTCAATTCTCATTCCAAACACTCTCCCCCACCCACCTTTCCCCAGTTCAGCTTACGAAAACATTGCTATAAATTGGAAAAATGCTCTGATCCATTTTAGGAATTATTTAAGGTATGCTTAGGAAACTGTGTAGCAAATTTTACGTCGTTAAGTTAACCCATTTCCCCTGTTCACTCGTTCTCCCCCCAAAAAGAACTACCACACAAATCCCTCCATACGGCTACTAAATGGATGGACCCCTGTATAGCGGGCCTCTGTAATTGAGTTTAACTGTGCTCTTCGCATTTATTTTTCTGCATTTTTTTCAATCTGTAGACAATTAAGATTTACAGAAAACAATGTAAAAATCTCAGGCGATGGCGAATGGGATCAATTTCGTAAATCATAATTAAATAAAATTCAGTTCAATTTTCAATTTAATTAATTTATTTTTTCCTTTAATTTCTTAATGTGCAATTTAGTTTAATAATGATAAAATAAATTATTATTATATTTGTGTTCTCGATTCTATGTACGTTTAAAAATTTCTTCTTAATAAAAACGTTCCAGCGGCCTCAAGATTTTAAAAATTCTTCACGAATGATGCGTGAGGCACCTGTTTGTTTAGATGCCTCTGTTATATTGGGTTGCAGTCCAAAGGTCATATTTCGGAACATGCACGCAACACGAATGGCGTACATTCTTTGCATTCCACAGATCACCGTCCCTGGCGTTCAGCGGAGCGTCAGATAAATGCAAAACAGTTATTAGCAACAACTGCGGCACTGCTCGCCCGCGCGTGGCGAGGTGTAGCTTCGCCATGTTCATAGCTCGGGAGTTACTCAGCGGGAAGGTGTACTCTGATCAAATATGCATGACCGTTTAGATTGTGTGTAATCATGTGTGACAGAACAGGAACACTGGAAGAACTGACGCCCGGAGAACGCCATATTTCGCACCTTCACAAGTATATGTGTTCCACGAGCTTTCACGCCTCGCGGCTACAGGTCAGCCAAGGGTGATTAATCGCGAAATGACGATAATTTGAAGTGGAAACCGGCGTTCCTAGCCTCCTCCTTCAACACAATCACAGAAAATGGCATTCTTCTGAACTGGATGAGGCTGGACTTAGATGGTAACTGGAAATTATATCAACTCAGCCAGGAGTGAAGGTGATATCAATTGGCCACCATTCTTTGAAAACCACATTAATCCAATGTTTTGCAAACCTTCGAATAAGACGTTGCATTGGCCTTGGTGGCTAAAAATAGAAGTCGGATGCGTAGAAGTTTCCTTTGATCTGAATAAAGGACAAATTAAATTATTTTGTTTATTTTTTCAACGTCTAGTAGAAACGACGAAATGCTTTTACCGGACTTCCGAGTTAACCTTCAGAACGAAATATATGTACCTTACTCATTGGCAGTCGTAGGGCCATGCAAAAAGGGGAGAAAGGTGCACTGATGTTATGTACTAGGGCTCGAACACAGAGGGAAGACGGGGGGGGACCCAAAAACGTTTCTTAAATGGTTATAGCCTAGCTATAACAAAATGTAGGGGCGCCCAAAACCAACGTTGTACTCGGGTTCCCGGACTATTGCACTGCCTTGGGTTGCAGTACTATACACGCGTTTGAGTTTGCCTTAGTTCAAGCCTTGTGACTGCTAAATATGATGGTGTTTTTGTATTTTAGAACTCTTTCTTTGTTTCTCTCTCTCTCTCTCTCTCTCTCTCTCTCTCTCTCTCTCTCTCTCTCTCTCTCAACTTTGTGATCTCCTCTGACTTTACTTCGGGATGGTCAAACTCATCCCGCGGTATAAATAAGATTTATTTATTTTATTCATAAACCACTCTCCATGTAGTGACAGTACGAACGAGATGTATGCAAAGCAGGGTTTGACAGGTTTGAAAGATATCACAGTTTTTGAGGGTTAAATTATTAGTAATAAAACTGATTTAAATAAATAAAAATAATACATAAAAACACACAAAATGAGTCCTCGCAAGGTGTTAGAGAAATCCCAAGAGGCTTAATTGTCCAATGCCATATAAGCAACTTATCATTGTCGCGACAGCCACACGTTTAATTCTCTCAAAGTGTACGTAATTTTGGTTGGTGCATCAATAAACTGCTCACTCAATGTATTTGTTATTGAGTAAGGGTTTTCTTGCGAACTCCGGAGTTTCCTCCATTTGCCAGTTGTTATTGAGTAAAGAAGTGGAAGAACGAAGGATGTAAGTGCACAAACGATAGAATAGGCTAAAAAAATCTGGCATATAGGAATCGTCAATCCCTGAAGAATCCCTGAACAAAAGCGAACAGAGCACCGTCTTTGAAAAACGTTACTGTGGAGCACCAGATGCCCACAGGATGTTCGTAAGGGTTCCATGGTCGTAGGAAGCTGTATGGAATGAGTTTTCGTGATAGAGCTGCTACTCACAACACTCGCGTTACCGACGAACGACATGTGTCGTTTGCAGTGCTGCCTAGTCATCGTTTTTGGACTATGGAACAGTGGAAACAGGTCCTACGGAACGACGAGTTGAATTACAGTCCGATCAGACGGTCGTCGACAGTGGATGTGGGAAATGCCTGGAGAACGCCATCCACCACAGTGTATTGTGCCCACAATGAAGAACATGATAATAATAATAATTGCGTATCCAGTTTATTTGCTGATTGCGGGATTGTGAAACTATATTCCCTCCTCCTCCTCCTCCTAGACGTGGCGCTCCTGGAATGGTCTGTGTGTGCTATATCTGCAGAACGTGTGTTCGCATGCCGATTGTTTGCATGTTGTGCATTTGCAGGCTGAAAAAAACACGAAATAACTAACGAGAGGAACCTTCTCCCTCCGCTGATTTTGGCTAACTACAGTTTCGATTGAAGAAGACTTTAGAAATTCCTACAGTTTTCGACGGGAATCGAACCAGATCTCTCCAAACAAATGGCATACGGCCAAGTATTCTGCTGACTAATCTGCGAGATAACAATGAAGAACGAATGCGGCAAGATTATGGTGCAAAACTGCTACTCACGATTCAGACTCGGAGCTTCGATTCGAACCTTGATATATTGGACAATTCCGACAATTCCAATACACTGTCTGGCTTGTCTAGGGAAATGAGCACTCCGTGTTCCAGCCAATAAGCCGATCGCACACTTTTGTGATGACCTGGAACGCTAGATCAGAGCACAGCCAAGAAGCCATTCTTCTATAGCTGAAATGACGACTTCACTGAAGGAGCAATGCACAGAAATTCCTGCTGCCTGCTACAAGAACTGGCGAAAAGTGTTCTGCGACAGACTGATGCGGTCATTGGGGCCAAAGGTGAGCCTTTCGCCTTATCAATTCGTTCGTTAAAAACTAGTGTTTTTCCAAAAATGGTGGTGTCCGTATACTTCTGTATTAAATAAATAAATTTTCTGTTTATACTTAGGGACGACCACACGGTCTTCAAGCCACTGGCTTGAACCCGGGTTCAAGCCAATGACTGCTGAATACGGTATTAGTGTGTGTCTTGTGACCTGTTATGAGAGGTATATGCAAAAATAGTGCATGGCAGAGCCCTAGCTTTCAAAAGAATTCAAACTAAACTATCTAAATTATTAAAATATGATATATTAAAGTTATTAAAATCATTAATAAATCGTTATTAAAATACGATATATTATATTAAATTATATTACTTATATTAAAATATAAATTACATTTTCATTTCCCTATCCGCTTATGTTTCACTATAGAAAAATGTACGAAATGTCAATTTTTTATTCATTCCTGCTAATTACAAATATTTGTAATTAGCAGGAATGAGAAGAGTGCCGAATGAAAGACATACCTCGGGAATAAGACTGAAATGGAGGAGGAGGGAGGTAAGGGGGAGGGAGTTTATGGTGCACACTTCTGAATATCTATATCTGGCACAATTGTAATTACAAATATTTGTAATTAGCAGGAATGAGAAGAGTGCCGAACGAAAGACATACCTCGGGAATAAGACTGAAATGGAGGAGGAGGGAGGTAAGGGGGGGGGAGTTTATGGTGCACACTTCTGAATATCTATATCTGGCACAAAAATTTGTCTTGATGTGTTTAAAGAGAAAGTGTAGTGAAGAGCATTTGAAGAGTTTATCAGAAGTTTTAATTTCTGTCACATCTTTGCTTTTTTGGAGATTTTTTACCACATGGACTATTTCGGTTATATTGCATCAGTTCAACTTGGTACAACCAGTTTATATGGTTATTAGTGTGCAACTCCATGTTCGTGCTCGTTGTCCTCCGTTGGGTCTTAGTCGGTACGATACGTCGCCGTCTGCCACTCGTTTAGAGAGGGCTGGGTTCGATTCTCCTTGGCAATGGGAGGAATTTCTGATTTTCGATCAAACCAGATGAATTCTTAAAGGTTTTGTTTCTTAAAGGTTCTGATGAAAGATGAATTCTTTCACAGTTTTGTTTTGAGCCGAAGCATCTAAAGCTATGAGTCGTCCAGTACATTATATCCAGGGCTTTTTTAAAAAATATAAACTTCCGGAACACTAGGAAAGGAGGGCACGAGTATCCTCCCCCTGTAAAATAATTAGAAAATCGTGGTGCCAACAGCATTAGTAATACTAAATAGTTTTTATTTTAAAAGAAATAATTTTTTAAATTTAAATACAGTAGGCCCTCGATGTAACGGACTAATTGGGGGAAGGGGTGTCCGCTATTACCGAAAGTCCGTTAAATCGAATGTATTTTAAAAACATATATTAATAACGAACTTAAAATGTACAGGATGTATTAAAATGTTATTATAATGTATAAGTATGAATAAAATATTATTATAATGTACATTGAGTAATTTATGAACGCCACTGTTAAAAATATAAATGTTAAAAATATAAAATGTAACAAAATATAAAAATAAATTTACGACAGGAACCAAACTTTATTTTAATTAAACACGTCAAAAACTATACGATGTAACTAATGAAGTGTTTCCACCACTTTTTTTGTATTTTTTTTTTCTTAAAGCTCACACAAAGTTGTTTTCAATGTGAACATTAGTTTTTTCATTTAAATCCATTTTAGAGGGAAAAAATACTTTAAAATTCTTAAATCCCATTGAATAAAAAAATACAAAAAAATGTTAAAAAAAGATATATAATATTAACTTAATTTAAAGAATCACAATTTTCAGTGTCAGAAACAACTGTCATTTGGAGGGAGAGGTGTTAATTCCTTGCTGGTAGAGGGTTCTGGTGAAACAGGTCCAGTTGATGAAGTGGTCTTGATCTTGATGAAATCATCAAGCTTCAGTTGCCTTACACCTTGGTGCTGCTTCCTTATTACTGTAGATCGAAATTCTATAAAATGTTCATAATAAGGAAGCACATCAGGATCTGATGATGATTCAATATAATGTATAATGTCATCCATATGTTGTCTTATAACAGACAATTTAGGATGAGCTGCAACTGATTCTTCGTCTTTGTCATCATCGTCCTCTTGTTCTCCATGAAGAAGATTTTCCACAATCTCTACCTTACAAAAAATTTGATAGCCCGAATCATCTTCATTTTCGAGCCACTGTTCCACATCATTCTCAGTTGCATTTTGTTGCCTGCCCTCAGAAGAGTGTCCCGAAAATTACACACCTCAACTCCCTCAAAGTCCATTTCAGGTTCCACGTCGTACAACAACTTCTTCCAAGCATTGGCCAAGGTAGTTAAGTAATCTTCATATCTTTCCACTCAACTGCTAAGTTGAAGATAGCAGATAGCAGATCTGACGTTGTATGCATGTAAATTTTGCAGTGTCCTGGTGCCTCTTGTAGCTTCTTCTGCGTCTTCTGTTTCTTCCAAAACAACCATCACCTCTTCCAAAAACTTCTTATACAACCTCTTACATGCAACGATTGCACCTGATCCATTGACTGTATCAGTGAAGTAGTGTTAGGAGGCAGAAAAACACATTTAATTCTTCCATCCCTGCTAACTAACCTCTCAGCATTAGGGTGAGAAAGTGCATTATCTAGCGGTAAAACAGCCTTTATTTCATGAGAAGGAATTTTCAGCGCATCTGTCTGATAGTGTCGCAGAATCAGACTGATGTGCGACACTATCAGATATAAATAGGTTCTAAATTTTGACTTTAGGGCAGAAATTTTTTGCCCGTTAAATCCGAAGTCCGTTAAATCGAGGGCCTATTATATATGATATGATTTTTTATTTTTAACTTCCTGAACGCCGTTCTGGTGGGTTCCGGCAGAAAAATACCTGATCATATCTATAAATGGCATGTGTTCTGTGGCCGGTGTGCCTGCTGAATGAAATACTCTGGTTTCCTGGGGAGGTGGGACTGGGTGTCTCCGATCCAGAATTTTAGTCATAATGGATTCAGTAATAGAAATGTTTCTTGCATATCTCCATATAATATTAGCTATTCAGATTCATAACCCATGTCTGAAAAAACAGCAGTTTATGTTGGCTAGTTGGTTGCTTTAGATAAAATCCCGAAACAGTTAAGGCCATGAGATCGATATATAACGTCTGTAAACTGTGTGTTCTCTATGGCTGATTTGGCTGTCTGCTAAACACCCGAATTTCCAGGAGGAAAATTATATGATCCTCTTCCGAGACTGATTTACTCGGCCATGATGTGGAGAAAAAAAAAAAAAAAAAAAAAAAAAGCTCATAAAGCTCTCGTGTAAACAAGACTTGAACCCTGACCTTTTCCATAACTGTCCTTTCCACACGGTGCAAAAGGCCCGGGTTCGAATCCCGTCAATGACGCGAGAATTTTTATGGGCTTTTCTCGCAACATGGCAGAACTAGCATTAGTAGATGTATATGATGCAAGAAAGCAACATCAGCCAAAAAAGAAAAAAAAAAAAAAAAACCTTCCCATTTCACCCATCCCTTCGGTCCAAAAGTTTGTGCAGTTCATCCTTAAATTTATTTAAGCTATCCACTTCCACAACGATAGATGTAAGTTTGTTCCAGCAATCAACTACCCGCTGGCTAAAGGCAAATTTCCGCACATCTATTCGACAACTGTCTTTCCTCAATTTCAGTTTATGCCCCCTTAGGTTTGTAATGTGAGTTAGTCGGTCTCAGGTGAGGGCTGCAAGTTTTTCTCCGGGAAACTCGAGTTTATCGTCCAGAAAACAGGCAAATCGACCACACGTAATTTACAAACATAATATATATACGGCGCAAAATAATTTAAGTTGCTGATGCGCCAAAACAACATAAACGCCATCAACACAGTATGGAAGGATAGCGATCATAACCAATGTTCCAGCCGCGAGGGCAGGGCTCGCATATATGAATCTGTGATTTTAAAAGTACCGACTGTAATGACATATAGTTTGCTCTGTATTTTCTAATATGGAAACAGATGGGTATCAGTTTTTTTTTTTTTTTTTTTTTTTTGTTTAATTAAGATTGCTTAAAATTCAAATTCGAAAGTATGCTTGTATTCAGAAAGAGCACATACCCAAATATCATATTTCTGGAGACTTAAAATCATGCTTCATCCCATGATTCGAAATCATCTGTGATAACTGTATTGTACCGAAATTCATATTAAGAATTAATTCACAATTTATTTTAATTGCTATTACTTAATTAATGTAAATTGCTATTACTTAATTAATGTAAATTGCTAATTACTCTTACAACTATTGCACTTTGTGGCAGTAAATTTTTTCCTGATAGGCGTATAACAAAGTTATCTAAATTCTTTGCCAAAAAAAAAAAAATAAAAAAATAAAAAATAAAATAAAAACAGTTCTCAGCACACAATGGTGTGCAATGTAGTTTGTGTAATTCGTGTTGTGATTAGTAGTTAATGTTTTTAAACCAATTTTTTCGGCTGTTATTATCATACTGTTGCGTTCTTACTTTTTGTCGAATTCATTCCTTGATTTCAGGTCTAGTACAAGCGTGTTCAGCCGAACTACCCGACACGTGTATCGTAACCTAGTATTCGATTGGCGAGGTCACGCTGGCAGTGCTTTTGTTATGTGTGCGTAATCCGGTTAAAATATCTAATTGAAGAAATCAAGTTAGTCTCTGTTACGGCACGTTACTTAATGACTGGGGAAGTGGTCTCGAGTGCAGACCGCGCGAGGTAGGTTCTTTGCTGGCCCGAATGTCACATCTGAACCTCTCCTTTACCGACAATTCCGCGACAAGCTCTGACAGAGTGATCGTACAGAAAAACAAAGAAAGCTTTCTCTGCTCCTTACCCTGAAAACTACTGGGCCACCTGATTAAGTCAACCTTACTCTGTAAGCGGATTTGATCCCAACAGCCACTGGTAGATCGATACAGCAGATGCTAGCGGAGAGACAACGTCACGTTCTGGCAGTTTAGGCTTAGCACGTAGCGCCACACGTTGCAAATCACCGGGCAAATTTACCTCCCGCGGCCTGTTGCCACGTTAAGCTAACTAACGTTAATAAACGGCCGTTCTGGTGGACCCCAGATAACTTCGTACAGCAGTCGGAGATGGCAGCTGGAGATTGGTCCAGCAGGACTGCTGTCCTCCCATGTCTATCTGCGCCAGCACCATTAGCAGTGAGAGATAGGAGAGTTGGAGAAACGTGGAATCACCTCACATACATAAAAACGGACATGGAGATAGCGAAAAATTCTAGAATTATCGCCCGATGTCCGAGGTGATACAAATGCAGAAGGTTACTTCGATTTTCTCATAGTTAGGTACACTTCAGTTGCCTAGTATGTCGTCTCTCTCGTCAAGTCTCAACCATATCATCCAACTCCGTACATCTACATTACATCAATCGCAGTGAATTTCTTTTAGGATTGTTTGCCGAAAATTCCAGTGCTGTATCGTGTTATATATATATTTTTTTTTTTCTCATAGCCTATTGCCCTGGTAAAAAAAAAAAATAATAAAAAATACATTTTATACATAAGTAACTTGCTAGAAAACGAACTGCACAAGGCATAATTTCTTATGGGTTTAGGGAATTAACTATATACACCGATATTATATAGTTAAGTAACTTACTTAATCTGCTTTTCCATATGATTTCAAAAAATCATATGGAATATAATAAAACAACGTTTGTTACTGATAAAATCAAAACTATATTTAGGTCTATTTGAAAGAGACAAAGCCGAAAAACGGAACGCCTTGATATATTTTTTATCTAAATTTTCTATATTATTTGCTTGTTAATTGAAGGAACAAATTAATTTCTGTCAGTATTTTTAAATGGATTAATACGAACAACACATTTCCATTTATCATGTTTGGAACACATTCTCTCCAAAAAAAAAAAAAAAGTTCGTGAAACACACTGAATCATTTAAATCACTTCATTATACATTGATTTACGCATTCCAATTTCAAAATATGCAATCGAAACATATCGATTAACCAAATATCCCAAGATCTTTCAAGAGACATCAATCGTCTATGTGGACTAAGTCAGTCACAAGCAGGGGGTTGTCAGACTGATCAATATAAATTCAAATATTGTTTTTCGGGGACTGAGGGTCATTGATAAATTCCATATCCCTTACAAAATAAAATCGATATGTACTCCTTTTAGCTGATATAAACACTACAACAACACCGTCACAGCTATGTCCAGATCTCATTGAAACTACGGGACCACTGATATTTCTTCAGTGGTGGGGTAGGAACTACACAACATTGGTAAGTGATAGAGGAGAGAGTAGAAAGAGGAGTATATTCCTAATGGTTTGAAAAACATGCGACGCTGATGAGCAGAGTGGAATAAAGGCATAGAATGTGTCCCACATGCTGGTCTATAACTGTAAGAAGATGAAGAATAACGTTCCTGACCAGTAGCACACCCAAGATTTTTCTTACGCTCGGTAGCTGGGGGAGCTGAAGGGCTGAGCCTCTGCTTTGATCTAGAGAATATTACTATTTTTTTCATTTTGACGAAGGCTCTTTGGAGAGGACTGAATCCCAGCAGCCACCTCACTGGGTGCGCTTTTTTTCTTCCTCACCTGAAGCAGGTCAAGAGAAACCTTGCTTTTTTTTTAGGAAATGTAAAGGTAAAGAAATTGAATTATTTCTATACATGCGTCCTTTCAAAAAAAATAATAAATAAAAAAAAAAATAAATTATCAAAGATTTGCGGGTCAGGTGAATGCGAAGGCCAAGGATTGGGAAAATTCCCGGCAGGTATCTCCTCCTTGAATGTCACACGGAGCAGACTGGACACTAATTGCACAGTGATTGTTTTCATAATACCAGCAACTAGTAATGCTCTGTCTTGTGGAAGCATTAAAGTGAAAGTGCAAAATCAAACACTACACTGTCGCAGAAACATTTTTTTGCTTTATAAACTTATTGCAGATGCAACTACTTATAGTGGAATACGAAACCCAGTGTTTATGAATCAGTAAGTATAGAATAGGCAGAGAATGTGTCTCACATGCTAGTCTATAATTGGAAGATTCATTGTAGGTTCATAAACACATTGGGCTGAGTAGTATGTGGCTAAGCATAATCGCTGGAAACCTTTTTACTATTTCCAAATCCCATCTTCTCTGGAGTCAGATCATAGTTATCCGTAATATTCGTACAATATCCCAAATGGTAACAGGTGTTATTAACGTTATCTTTGGAAAAAAATACCGGTCGGTGATAGGACAAGAACAAGCAATGACAACGAACCTGTTCTGTGTAGAGTGATGAAAAAACTTGTGAGAATGACTACGTAGGATGTTCTTTATTAATGCGGTTGCCATCTTAAAAGAGTTAAAAATAGATCCAGAGGCATATGGCCAAAGTAAAATATACAGGTCTGGCCCAGACGTAGAAATGTTCTCGAGTCTACAATTATGACAGAAGGCATTGGAAAATGAAGTTTTTGTTGGGACCTCAAGGTCGAACTACGCTTTCAAAGTTCTGCAGTAATGGCTGAAGTAATAATGTTAACTGACGGGAAGATAACATGGAAAACATTTATAAGTTCAATGTATTAAGCATCTGAATTGATTTATATATAAATACTAGAAAAGTCAGCCAGCTACGCAGGCATTTTGCGTATATGTGCCTTAATTCTTTTTCTGCTATGTTAGCAAACTCTCTTTTTCTTTTTTGCCCCTGTGGTCGCTCATTGGCCATTTTGACATGATTCCAATCAGTCAGTCAATCGCTCTGATGCATAATTTTATAATAAAATCACCTATTTGTTGAAATTTTATTTCTCTCAGGACTGTTTAAAAATATTTTAAGATAGCCTGATGTCATGATCTTTTTTAGGTTAGGTTAGACAAATTTGATTAATGAATTTATAGCGCACACGCCAATCAATAGTTTAATGGCTAGTTATTTCCTTCCTTGTAAAATTATTTGGCATATTTCTCTAATCGAACTTTAAAATAGTGTGCGAGGATGTGCTGCCAAATTTAGAATAAAATAGGCATTTCTTTTATGTTTGGCAAATTTCCTTAAGAAATCCTAAAACTGACCAAAGAAATGTTTGGTTAAGTGCGGAAGATATTCAGGAATAGCAAATATAGGAAAAGATGTAGCCTGATATGCGCGGAAATACAATGGTATACGCGTTTGATTCGACCGTGGTTCAAAGCCTATGTGATGCTAAATAACGTTTAGCTTGCAAATTTCTGTGATCTTATGCTGGATTGAGATAATTTAGATTCGACTGCTCAGGTAAATTAACTTCAGGAGATTATAATTAATGCTTGTTCTAGGACTATGAATCATAAGACGGTTGTTGAGAGAAGATTATCTTTTGGTGGTAGACTAGAGAACTAACTGTTTTGAGAAAGCAAACTATTGCGCTAAAGAGATCACTCCAGAGATATAAAAGATAATCGGCATATTCAAGAATGGATACGAAGAATGAGAAGAGTAGAATATTGCTGGAATTGTTTAATATCTTCGGTCAAAATGGGAATGTATTAAAGGTAGACAAACATTTTTTTCTACCGATAATCGATGTTATAAATGTGCAGGTACATCCTTGGCTGCAATTTGGACTAAATGCCACTTTTCTTATAACCGGACACGGACTGGCACTGAGGTTCTTTCAATTGGGAATCGGTGAGAGCAGTTTGTGTACATGTGGCACTGATGAGACTTCAGAGCATATCATGTTAAGGTGTATTTATGTGGATATTAGAACTAGCTTGGAGTTATCGCTTGGTATTTCTTTGCAAGAACATAATCTATGGATCATGTTTATTGATAAGAGGCTCTTCACTTTAATGAGTTCGTAGCTTGTTTTTAAAAGAAGAACGCAATTGCGGAGAAATTAAGTTAGATTATAGTTGCCCACCTCCCAGTGGCAGGGATGGAATTGTGATTCACTGGGATATGTGGGCTGATGTCTAAGTCCTTTCTGACTTAATCAATGCTCAGTGGCATTTCCTTCTCTCTTTTCTCGTATTTGAATTTAATGTTTTAAATTGCATTTTAATGTATTTAATTTGATTTAGAATAAAGTGTCTGCGTGGTAACACAGTACATCGTCACCATCCTTCCCAGACCAGGTGGAAAAGGCCCGGATTCGAATCCCGTCAGTGGCGCGAGGAACCTTTATGGGCATTTTTCACTCCTTGGCTGAGATGGTCTCGGGCGTAGATAGAAAGGTTCACCTTTCCTCCCCCCATTCCCGGAAACTCGTGTTTTTCGTCCAGAAAAGTGGCAAATCAGCCAGAGAACGCACGCAATTCACGAACACTTGCGCAGATGACTGAATTTTCTGAGTGGCTCTAGTGTGTGATATTATGATTTAGAATAAAGCTTCTGACCCAATTTAATACAAAGATCTAGCCACGGATAGACTGCGGTCTAGGCAGTGGTTCGGTTTATGTATCTTTAAAATTGAATTGATGTTATGCTGCATGTCCCGACTATAAACGCTCCTTGCAACGTTTTAGCGCAGTGGTTATAATCACCATACTTTACACTGTGTGAAAACATTGCAAGGAACTTTTGTCACAACACGACTGAGTTATTCGATTTCGGGCGAGGGTTACATGGTTTAATCTCCCGGAATCCTGGTTTTTTTTTTTTTCGACCAGTCGAAAATTTAAAATGTTTTTTTTTTTTTTTTACATATTTTTATTTTGGAACTATAGTATGTTCTGTTTCTTAGTAATAAAAACTGTTATTGTGTTAACGCATTACCGTATTGATTAACGCATAACTTGTAAGTTGTGAATGAGTTTGGCAAATTTCCTTACGCTACCAAAGCTGACAAAACTTGATAAGTACAGAATAAAAATAAAAATTACCTCTTTGACCAAAATGAAATACAATGATATGATGCACCGATTTTCCTCCTTAAACTTAACTGTTCATACGTAACTGCTTGCAGTACCGCTAGATTAATATTTTACGTAGAAAGAGATATAATTGCTGTATTTAATTTTATAATTCCTTACTCGAATGAGGCTGTTCAGAGATTGTAAAATAAAGAGATTTCAATTAAAAAAAAAAAAAAAAAAGCATCTATTGCAAGGTCTTGCATTCCTTACTTAAGTATTCATTGCTGAATAATTTACTTAAGTATTCAGCAGTCATATTCTACATCTAATATTTCCTTTCACCTGCTAAACAATTTTTGCTGCTTCGTCCGATATCGTACTTCCAATTTTGCGTTTCTCTTTCTTATCTCACCATTTCACGTCGCTTGCAAAAAAAAAAAAAAAAAAAAAAAGTAGTAAAATAAAACAAAAAATAAATTAATTAAATTAAATAGCAATATTTCTTTTTCTCCTGGAATTGTATGTTTTCTGCATATCCGAAACTGTTTTCAAATCTCAGTCTCCAAGTGCGTGCTACCTCCGTTAACCGTTCCAACGGGCTGATGGTTGGCTATTGAGTTCCCTGAAAGCGCCTCTCGCTGACTCATTTCTGTCACTAAATATGAATATCATTATTGGGTTTTATTGGGGTCGTGGCCGACATAATTGGCTAATTACGTGTGACAACAAGCAACGCGACAGCACGTAGACCGTCACGCTCTGGGATTAGATCGCGGAGTGTACGGGCTCTCCTCCGTTTGGATCGATCTTGGAACGGCGGGAGATAGACGGGCGGATTGATGGCTTTATAAATATGAACAGCTGAGATGATGTCAAATTAATGCCGTAGTCCCGGCTTATAGTCGACCGTTTAGCAGAACGCTGACGATCGAGAGAGGAACTTGGGAGTTCCATGAAGTGCCGACATGGAGAGAATATCATACGTTCAGTATACTTCGATGGATTCAAGTCTGATAACGATCAAGGTTGATGATTACCCCGCTGTTTCGATGAAGACATCTTCTAGTGATGGACTCCCTTCTTTGCACAGAAGAGGAGAGACAGCAGCAGTAAAAGAAATATTTTTCTCCTCAGTTGTATTTATTTCTAAACACGTAACTACAGCAACTAGCTGCATAGCTGTAAAAGGATATTCCTTCGGTAATAAATTGATAATAATAATAATAAGAAGAAGAAGAAGAAGAAGAAAGAAACATTGTCTCCATTTGTGAAAAAAGGTTTATTCCATTTGGGGAAATCTATCTTTTGGTTTCAATCCTATAATTCGTATTTTGTGAAGAAGCGCATTCCACATGATGGAAACTGTAAACAGCCATCACTCTCGGATTTTAGTTATAAGTGCAGCTTTATAATAAATAATAATTTTAAAAAATAAGTTCTCAAGAGAATTACTGCCAGCTTACTGAACTGAAAAAGATACCAGAAGTCCCGAGTTGTACTGTTTATGATTTATGTTCGTCTGTAGATTTGGTTATCTCTCTCTCTCTCTCTCTCTCTCTCTCTCTCTCTCTCTCTCTCTCTCTCTCTGTTTACGGTACTAAGTAGAAGTTAGAAATTGAAAGTTATATATGCGAACCAAAACTGGTTCACATATATAATTTTCACTTTTATTTTGCAGGTTAAACTAATGAAACGGAATTGCAATGGATTATAAAAGATATGTTTAGAAAGAAGCTGGGGGAATACGGTATATCAGTACGGTATTTTGGTGTGCTCTGCATAACAGAAACCTGGCGTGACCGAAATGAAGAGGATTTTCCATATGTAGTGTCAGCTGGCTATAACGTGATTCTCTGCTCCCGACAGGGCAAAAGGAGAGCTGGAGTTGGACTCTTCTATAAAACACCACACATACTTGTTACTAAGAATTACAAAAGCCATTCCACTAAGTTTGAAGGGCTAATTGTGTCGTGCCAATTTAAATCTGCTCGCATTGATATTGCAGTTATATGCACCCCCCCCCCCCCACATGACTCGATGCTGAAACGATCGATGAGATAACTAATTGGCTCATTCATAGGCTTCGTCACTCGGCAAGGCATGTTATCTGTGGAAACTTCAACTTTTCCCCTCAACTTGTTCATC
This sequence comes from Mastigoproctus giganteus, assembly GCF_048544385.1. NCBI lineage: Eukaryota > Metazoa > Arthropoda > Arachnida > Uropygi > Thelyphonidae > Mastigoproctus > Mastigoproctus giganteus. The sequence goes on along the minus strand of NC_143581.1, from coordinate 40,378,968 downwards.
TTCAGTCCAGAATGCTAATAACCTTCACCCATTAGGAATCCATCTAATTAATAATCTCCCGACCTGGGGTGTCCACCATCTTGATCTTGTGCTGTCATCAAGCAACTGTGAACTTAATTCTACAGCAGAAATAGCTTTTCAATCTGATCACATGCCAATTTTAATTAACTTATATTTTCCAACTCCAAACTACAGCGTCTCGACTCGGGTCCACACCAAGGCAATGACGAGCCCAAAATTACTCAACCTTAATAAATGTCTAGAAGCAGCCACTGCAATTCCTTGGAATGCACTTGAGCAATGTGATAATCAACTTGCCTTAGATCTTTTAACTCGCTGGCTCGTCACAATTTCTAATTATGCAGCCTCAAAGAAAATAAGGGTCTCTGAACGTACGAGAGGATGGTGGACTCCTGAGTTGAGCAAAAGCTTTCAGCTTAAACACAAACTCTACAAACAATTGAAAATGACAGGACTAATTCCGGACTGAATTGCATACTCCAAAGGACGAGCAAGCTTCAACCGTCTCAAGCCATAAAACCACGTGGAAATCACACTTCGTAAGGGCGATCCTAATCAAGCCATTTGCAATAAATTCTCACGAAGGTGTTTTGATTAGGAAGACTATTTGTTCTTCGCACAGATATTACTAAATGAAGAACTCGCTTTTATATAACATTCGGCGCTTCACTTGATGCTTCTCGGTTATGCTCTTTGTTCTAAAATTTAATTTAATTATTTCTCGTTGCGCTGTTTATTTATTTTTCCATAATATTTGATTGCTTTAATTTTATATTTTGCTATGCTGTTATGTAACTCTTCTACTCTTTCAAACCGGTTGCCAGAGTACTCAAAACATCTTATATTTATACGTTAGGAGAAAAAGAAGAAAGACAGTGGGTCACCTAAGCCACAAAAGCTAATAAAAAAAAAGTTGCAGAAATGCGTATTATTCTATATCAAATAGCTAAACATACCTGCGAGAGTGAGATAATCAAAATTTCGTTTTCATTTGGAAATTATATTTCAAATGAAAACGAATTAGATTGTCTAAATCTAAATTTGAGCCGTCGTGAAATATCGTGTCTTCGGCGCCTAATGCGATATTAAGTAAAAGAAATTCCCTCCTAGATTGCTTAGTAATGACTGTAGATGAGAATCGATGCAGACACTTTGAACCGAAGACATTAAAGGCTTTCGGCTCTGGAACAGTTATGCTCAGGTTGTTCTTTGACTCAAGAATATCATTGCTGGTGCCATTTCATGTGTAGATGAGAAACGGTCAACTCAAGAAATTATTATTATATTATATTTTTCTTTGATGGAGGAGTTTACCCCATAATGGGTACTGGTACCAAGTGCACAGGGTGGTTGTTACTATTGGTTGTGGAACTCTGATTATCTTACAGGTATTCAGGGTTGAAACTTTTTGGAGTTCCTTGTAGGTGTTCTCTGGGAGATCTATTGCTGCTAGACTGTTATGTAAGGTCTTGAGCACCATACCGGTGGTTGACACCATGATTGGGATGGTCATTACTTGTTGCATATGCCATATCTCTTTGATATCCTGTCTTAGGTTCATATACTTCCTGATCTTTTCTTCGTGGGTTTTCGAGGTTATCAGTGTTGGACACCGCTATGTCAATCAGATAGTAGCCTTTTCATTCTTGTCCACAAGGGTTATGTCCGGTCTGTTGTGCGAGATTGTCTTGTCCATTGTTTTGGCGCAATTCCAGTACAGCTTGTGGATTAGGGTCTCTAGTACTGTCTGGGGTTCGTACTTGTGATATGGTACACTTTCTTTGATCAACTGGTATTTCCTTGCTAGCTTCTGATTGTATTATCCTGGTTACCTGGTCGTTTCTACGAGTGTACTCTGGGTGATCACCTTGCATCCCACGGCGATGTGTTGGTTCGTTTCTGAGACCATGTGGCATCGTCTACATGTGTTATCTGACACTCTGGGCTTCTTTGCAATGGTTCCTTATTCTTTTACAGTTCCTGGTGTTTATTACCTGGTCTTGGATGCCGAGCATGAATCCTTGAATCTCGGGTAAGAGCGTCCCGCTCGTGAGCCATGCATTGGAAGCCATTTTATCTATGTGATCTTTATGGAGGACAGTATAGTGTCTGCCATGGAGTGTCTTCTTTGCCCATCTTTCCTAGTTTTGTTTGTGCCGTCTGGACGGGAGGAGACTCCGCTTAGGGTGAGTGGGGTTTGCCGCTTGTCTATCTTCCTTATGACCTGGCAGTGTGCTGCTGCTGCGTTTTATGTAAGTAATCTTTCAGGTTAGCTATCACTGTTTATTGTTGCTCGATGAGGTCTATCAGGCCCCTTTCCCTTTACGAGCTATTGTCAATCTGTCCACGGCTGACTTCGGATGGTGTTGGCGGGTCTTGGTCATCACTGTCCTTGTCTTTCTCATGATATACTCCAGCTCCAGCTCGGTGTTAGTCCAATCTATGATCCCGAAGGAGTATGTTAGCATTGGGACTGCATAGGTGTTTATGGCTTTAACTGTGTTTCCTTCGTTCAGCTTTGTTTTCAGCAGACTTCTGAGTCTCTGATGGTATTTATCGGTCAGGTAGCCCTTGATTTCATTGTGCTCTAATTGCTGAGCCTACATCATTCCCAGGTATTTGTAGGTCTCTCCCCCTGTCATGGCTTTGATCTCTTTACCAGTCTACTGCTAGTAGTTTCGTCCGACTAATTTCCCCCGATACAATCTGTGGGTCTTGCATTTGTCTGGACCAAATTCCATTCTGATATCATTGCTGAATTCTTCGGTGATCCGAAATAGTTGCTGGAGTTGCTTCTCGGTTGCGCTTAGAGCTTGATGTCATCCATGTACATCAGGTGGGAGAGGGCGTACAGGTTTTTCCTTCCTTCTTTGGGGCTATATCCAAAATATTTATATATATATTTTTAACACACTATTCTTGAAACCAAAGTTTGCAGTTAGCAGACTGGATCCATCTGGATATTTTCATGTACACTGAAAGGACAGAATACATGGGATAACTGGTTCCTGTGCAAAGCGACGCTGTCACCTCTTTCGCTAGTGACGAACCCACCGCATGCCAGGTATATAGGTACACTGAATTCACGTAGACGGTAATTCAATGTCAATATGGATAAACGTCATGAGTTAACCGACTTTGAAAGAGGGATGATAGTGGGTGCCCAACGCATGGGTCACTCTATCGTGGATGTGGTACAGAAATTGCACTAATTCCGTTCGACAGTATCAAGAGTGTATCGGAAATACGCCATTTCCGGAATAACAGCTCATCATGGACAGCGCTGTGGGCGGAGAAAGGTGGTAGATGAACTTTGGCCGTCGTCGCCTGTCTTGCATTGTTTCAGCCAACCAGACCAGAGAGCGACAGTGGCGCAAATCTCCGCCGACTTCAACAAGGGAGGTGCCAGAAACGTCTCCACCAAGACCACCAGGCAATCATTGGCCGCAATAGGTTATGGGAGCCGCCGACCCACCAGGGTCCCATTGCTAACACCACGACACAGGACTCTACGTCTCAACTGGGCGAAAGAACATCGGCACTGGATCTTGGATAATTGGAGACGGGTCTATTTCGAGCGGACGGGAGGGGGCGTATCTGGCGGAAACCGCACGAAGCTGTCAACAAGGAACTGTTCAGGCAGGTGGACGGTCGGTAATGGTCTGTGGCGTGTTCAACTGGCACACGTTGGGACTTCTGGTACGCCTAGATGCATCTCTGAACGGTCCAGGTTTCGGGTCCATCCTTGCAGACCATCTGCATCCCTTCGTGGTCGTCGTGTACCAACAGGGCAATGGACTCTTCCAGCAGGACAATGCGCCACCCCACAGAGCCATGGTGACTAGAACATAGTTCGAAGAGCATTCCGCAGATTTTACCACCATGGAATGGCCTTCCAGTTCACCGGACATGAACCCTGTGGAGTATTTTTGGGATGCTGTGGAAATGTCCGTTCGAGCTTTGGATCCTCCACCCAGGAATGCGACGGAATTATGGACAGCGGTGCAGGAAGCATGGATGGAAATACCTGTGAAACGCTTTCGTGAATTAGCGGACTCAATGCCTCGCCGTGTGACTGCCCTTATCCGGGCGAAAGGTGGGCCTACCCGTTACTAGGCAGGTATCCCATGATTTCTGTCCACTCAGTCGGTGCATTGTAGCTGGCATCAACCGAGGGTTGCATGGCGTGTTCTCTCGGAAACTTTGGTTTTTCGTCCTGCAAAACAGCCAGCCGATCATAGAAAATGCTATTTACAGATATTTAGGATACTCTTAAACAAATTCCAAACAATTCGACCCTATAACTTTGTGTTTAGAATAAATGCGAAAGCAGTTACCGTGGTTATGTAAACGGTGAGGCAATTAATAGCACGAGGCATCAGTACATGTGTTTAAATTGCTTGTTCTATTGCTGGTACGATTTTTTTTTTTTTTTTTTTTTTCGGGTTGAAAAGATATGAAATCAATCCTTTTCGACACGGTACGGAAGAATAGCAATTGTAGCCACTGTTCTAGCCTTGAGGATTGCATATTACGCCAATAGATTTTAAATACAATTCACTTATGCTTATAAATTGTTTCTTTTCCAGTTATCAAATTGTGTGTAAGAATTAGTAGTGTAATCCGCTTCACTCTGAATACCGAGAATGATTATGTAATTCAAAGATAACAGCCGCTAAAATCATATTTTCCAATGGGAACGTGGTAAGGATCCCGTGTTCTCACATTATTTTTAAAAATTAATTCATGTCAAACATTGCTCTAAATTAGTCTGTGGCCTGATAATATTGAAATGCCTTACGCCTAACAGTTATATATTCAGAAATATTTTTTCGCATTTTTTTAGCTTAAATTAAAGTTTGTAAAACACCGTTTAGTTCTACACAAAGAGTGTGGAGAAGAAGGAGATTAATAAATAAATCTTCTGTTATCCTATAAGACTGCCACCTGGGGTCATAGGAATTTTCAAGAGAGTAAGGGGCGGGGGAGGTACTACAAGAATATTACCGTAACTTGTGGTATCGCATGGATTTTTTAACAAGCCGTTTGCCTAATTTTGCATTTACATTTGACCATTCGTCTGTGCTCGTGCCTAAAAGAAAACTCACTCCAACTTGATCGCGTATTTTAGGAAACAACGAAATCGCACGAAACCGATTTACCCACCATGTCTACTTCACTTAGTGAATTAATTTAATTTTAAAAACTACAGAAATTAAAATCTTAACATCGTATTACTGAGAATAAACTGTTTGACAAATGGGAGGAGAGAGTAGTTTTACGATAGCTCCTCACAAACTGTATCCATCCATCACATATCTTTCAAATGTGCTAAACTCTTTCCCCAACAGCACAGAAATGATGGCTCATTTATTATTTAGTTTGCTGTCATTCCGAAGGGCATTGCGATATCGCCGTCCTAACCCCCATCGTTCCTGCCACACAAGCAGCTGTCAGCAGGATATCAGACAGACACAAGCTGTGATCCTCTGTGACAAGAAGACGCTACGGGCGTCCTATAGGCTGTGGTATGAGAGCTAATATGTACCAGTCATCAATTACCCTGGCCACCAGTGTGGATTTCTGATTAGCTTTAAGGCTACTCTCTGCAAGTATGCAATAAAGAGAGAACTCATCTGTTCTCTTTAATATCTTCCTACAAGGGCTAATATCGGGGAACAAATTCGGAATTTCCTTCTTCACCAGCAGTTCCACAACCATGCCGCAAGACATTAATAACAAGTAGATAAACTAATAATACCATCCATGTCTAAGTATCCTGAGTTGTATTCTTCATCCTCTTTGCTTTCGTTAGAAGTCATTATTTGTCGGTTAATACGTCTGAATGTCTGAAGACTTTCATCTTTGTCTAAAATACCATTACCCGTTCTTCCTTCTCGAATTAAAGAATTCCAAGAGTGAAATATCCACACACGCACACACACACACACTGCGCAGTATTGAAGAGCTTTAAACGGGTAAAAATACTTTGAATAACTTTATAAAAGGCTTACAGTAATGCCTTCCAAACTTTTAACACGGCTGAAGGGAAATAAATGCCTTAAGTGCATTTGTACACTACCCAATAAAATCAGGATGCATAATTTAAGCACGTGATAATTTTGATAACTTGTACGTAATTAATAAACATTACAATAACCCAGAAAAGCTGCAGTTTCATATTTTGTCTTGTATTTAAGAAAAAGAGAAAGAAAAAACATAAAAATAAATAAAATTAAAAGTTTTCTTTTAAAATAACTTGCTGTATGTCTACCTTGCGATGACGATCAAAATGGTGTCGTAGCTTAATTCCAGTACGCGGATCACAATTTGAGAACCCCTGCCTTAAAGTGTATGGGGAAGGTATACGGGAGTATACGACGAATACCATATATTTTATTGCTTATTTTTTAATCATAAAATACAAATGATAACTTCATACACGGGCAGTGGCACATCCAGGTATCATCATAGGGGGGTGGACTAGGCTTTTGATTTTTTTTTTTTTTTTTTTTTTTTTGAGAACGCCTCCTGCGTTCTGTTTCTTTAATTTAACGCCCTGCTTTAATAGTAAACAAATAAGGCATAGGGCCCTCAAAAAATTAGGATTACACAATCAACATAAAAATGTAAAGCAAATAAATCTGCATATATTTCTAATATACAAATCTGAACATATCGGCGGCACGCGCATTTAAACTAGAAACTACATCACAATTTGAAAGTATATTTTATTTGCAAATTTTATAAGGAACACAAGCACTCATGCTCGTCATTACACTACTGGATATCACCGATTTTGGCTGTGTCCATTTCCATTTACGCCCCCCTACTAGTAGGGTCCTCCTCAAAGTACGCGCCCTAGGCACATGCCTAGTTTGCCTAGGCCTAAGATAGGCCCTGGTTGGTTTATATGTTTTTTGGGATGAGAAAGCGATTTTCTGGGAGAAAATCATTGACCATTGCATGGTAAAAGCTAATATGCACCAAAATGTCTCACTACCGGAAATATCTCATTGGATCCATTGTAGTAGCTACGAACTTTGAATATTGTGCCGCTGAACACGATATTCTTCGGGTATTGTGTTCGGTGGACTGGCTATGACTGTGCTCAGCGCAGTTAGTTGGTCGGTCGACGGAGCCAGTTCTGTCCAGTAAATAAACACAAATAATAAGAAATGCATTTTTAATGTACCGGTTAAAACCGGGAATGTTCTGTAACCCTAATTTACTTCGGGTTTTATTTAATTCCAAAAATATTTAGAGTTAAATAAAATCTTGAAACGATTAACAACCAGCTTGATGTAGTATTAACAACTTGTATTAACACATGGACTAGTATTTGACCAGCAAATCCACCTATGCCCTCGTGGGGTAGCACAGTTGGTAGGATCGCGGTCCCCGTAGGTAGCATAGTTAGTAGGAGCACCTGAGTTCGAGTCTCGTCGATGACGGGAGGAATTTTTATGGGCCTTTATCACAACGTGGAGTTAGTCGGTCTCAAGCGAAGTTAGCATGGTTTTTTCTCCCTGAAATTGGGGTTTTTCGTCCAGCAAACAGAAAATTGACCTCAGAACATATGCAATGTACAGACAATAGTCTTAGTTGCTAATGCTCCTACGAGTAAAACCCATTTACAACAACATTCGACTATATTTCTTTAAACTTTATTGTCTTCTAATTTCTTTATTGTCGTTTCCAAAGTAACATATATGTTAGGGAAATAGGAATATATGTTAGGGAAAACTAACAAATGTTGTTGTTGTTGTTGATGGGGCTTTAAGTGCAATGGAGCTAACAAAGAGCATAATTTTATCACATCGAAGATTAGTTATGTCGGCTGGCACTTTTTCAATGAATGGCCATAATTCTTTCTCGTGCCGATTTACATTCGTCTCTTGGTGTACTTTCCAAGGAAACTTTTACTCGTTTATCCCTTTAAATAAGAAATACTTCTCAATTTTTTTTTTTTTTTTTTGTCTAAATAAATATCCAAATAAATTTGTTGTTTACTTTACTTCTAGTGGCAATAAATATATTTTTTAAATGGATAAGTTCGTATTATTCCCAGCCGACTTTCAACCAATACGTACTTATTATCAATCACATTTGACTTCCTAATGCGAGGTTGGTATCCGCTCAGTTACATTTGAAATTAAACACTTTTCGCTCTATAGTAGTTCCATGCATATAATTTACAGGATACAAACACTATTGTGTCTACCAAATATTCAATCCTGTTGTCGCCAACCAATCACACCACAAGTCCTGTTATCTACAACCCCGTAGTTCCTGGAGACTTATTTCTCATCGCAGTGTTTACATGTGGTGTCGACACGGCACTGCACCAAAGCTCTTGTGGTGACTTCTCATCTCCCCGCCGTCACTGAAGTCTGCTGCCAGGCTGATAACGTGCTGTCTGTAACACCCATCGCTTTCTCTCTTTCTCTCTCTCTCCACCCGGAAATTCTCGGATCGGACGGATTATGGCTTCGCTGATATATTAAGCGTCACCTCAGAGCAAAGCCGCTGTCTCGAGAGAAGTCACACAATCAAGACGGAGGTGCAAAGTATTTGACATGACGTGGATGTTTACGACCGTCATCAGCACCCTCTCTAATTAGGATTAATGATCGCACAACCAGAGGAGATACATAGGTAATAAAGTGGCGTAGGTATTCACATCACTAAGTGACAAATAAAAAATAACCATTTATTAAATTATACAAAGGGAAGTGGCTAGCACAAGGAATGCAGTAACTTAGTTACAGGGATAAATTCTTAATATTTGCCCATGCGGGAATATCAGAAATTTATTCTATTTCACGCGCGTGCGGGCGCATGTACCCCCATACACACTCCAGTTAGGTATACTGCGTTCAAATCCACCCGCAAAATACGGCAATATAAGTTGTCCTCTTATAAATTCTCTGATCCTGTAGCAGGTCCGGTATATAACTAGACGGATTATTACTGTATATAGTACGAATATGTACATTCAGTACGGAGTATCGTAGTATGGTAGACATCAATGGTGGAACTAGGGTGGCGCAGCGGTGGCATTGCCCCGGAGCTCGTACTTCAGAGGAGAGGGGGCGCGAAGCAGACCAAAAGTGTAAATAAGGAACAGAAAGAATCATTCTGCTGAAATTTTATTTTTATTATTATTTTAACACAATGAGGTTAACAGTTATATTTGCTCCAATGTATTTACACTGCATGTATTGATGTATTTGTAATTAAATTACAATGATTGAATGATGCATTAAAATTACGACATTTGTTTCTTCCTGTGCTTCATCCTCAGTGTTCAGTGATTCTGAACACATTCTTTCCCCTTAAAAGCTAGTAATTGGTGTAGTTTGTCTAAGGTAGACGAGTAGTCAGGATCGAGAGTGCAATAACATCGGTTCTTTGAACGGAACATAATTCAAGATCATCTCGTACTACTAAATACGATTAACGATTATATCCATGATTTATGGTAAATTCCTCTGACTTGCTGGTGATCGGGCCGAAGTATAAACAAGAGCATTTTTTTTAAATTTTTTTTAAATTCAGATGGTCTCTCTCTCTCTCTCTCTCTCTCTCTCTCTCTCTCTCTCTCTCTCTCTCTCTCTCTCTCTCTCTCTCTCTCTCTCTCTCTCTCTCTACTTTACATGTTTTCTCCCGAATCAAAGGAGACGTTGCTTATTATCTCATTTGCCATCAACTTAAAGCGCGAAAAGGTTGGAGTGTCGAATAATTACAAAATTCTGAGTTGGTTTTCGAATTTTTTTTTGGCACATACATTTTGAAAAGCATGGTTAAATCATTATTAGGAGTCGCGCATCCAAAAAATCAGAAACAGCAGCGGTCCTAAAACCAGTTTTTGGGGGACTTCACTTCTAACGTTAGATCAATCTGAAAAGTAACCATAAATCACAACCCTCTGCCCTCTGCTCTACAGCCATGTGCCCATGGCACTTAAGGTAATAGTAGACCCAGGCTTGGCTGCTTGTGCCTGGGGGCAGGCAGCGGCTGCCTGGGTGTTGGCTGCTCCCTGATGGCAGGGTGGACATACACAAGCGATAAAAAGCTTGCTGAGTTTCTGCACCACCACAGACGTGCAAGGTGGAGATGGGCTAAAGCCTAGGAGCCACCCTTGATACAGGTAAAACACACACACACACACACACACACACACACACACACACACACACACACACACACACACACACACACACACACACACACACACACACACACACACGTGTTCATATATAATATAGTATATATATATAGGTATAATGAGAATGATAATGCTAATGTATATAAAATTGTATATATATCTTCTCTGTAAGTTCTTGTATATAAAATGTAAAGAATTGTGTGTACAAATAAATGGAAAAATGCTCTACAGCCACAACATGCACAAACACAGCATTACATATCTTTCTGGCCTTTTGGTCAGTTCTGTATCATCCCAGTGTACCATGGCGGAGTTGAACTAAAGTTCTGGAGCTGCTCTGCATAAGATACTACACATGTCTATGTATATATACAATATATACATGCCCTACTGCCACCCTGAGATCCATCTTAGCATCTTATCCATGTTCCCGCTTATACATTACAGTAATCGCTTGAGTAACTGTGTCAGATATTTTGCTAAAATCCAAATAAACAATGTCGATATTATTTCCTCATCGAGCTCATCAATTAGACATGATGTTCCCTTAACAAAATCGTGTTGTGTATCATTCAGAGTTCCGTTTCTATTTAAATGTGCCTCAACTGCACTCGTTATTATTATCCCCATGATTTTCCCTACCACTCCAGTTAGAGTGGCCGGTCTATATTTACTCATTTCACTCTTAGCCTTTATGTATCGACGATACATTAGCACTTCTCCAATAGAGATAAATCTCTCTCGCTCCGAAACGAAGACTCATAATTAACTTTAATGTAGTTGGAGAAAGACATTACGTGGTGGTTTTCCATGGAACCTAGATTTCTATAATGACCACTCTTATGTCACGTGAATATTAAGATAGTTTATTTAACTATTAACCAAATCACTATACATTACAATAACGTTTCGAGAACCTTGCCAGAACCCATCCTAAGACCATACATAGGCTGTTTTTTTAAAGACAAAAAGAAAAAGAATAAACCAAATTACTATTACGTTAAAATTAATATAAATATATGTACAAAACTTATATATGTACAAAACTTTTAGTGGATAATTACTATATACAATTTATGCATAGTACATTATATATATTATTTATTACATTATACATTATTAGTTTTACCTATTCTATTCTATTCCATATGAATAATTTGATATTAAAGTTAATCAGAATTTGTTACCTGTTGCCAGCCTCCTGCTTGACGAATCTCAATTCCGACTGTACGTTCTGGCAATCGGTGCGTCAACAGTTTATTTATACCTGAGGTTTTCTAATTAATTATCCAGTAGCAAGATACCAATGGGAATAAAGGAATCGTTAATGATTCCTTGTATTCTCATTGGCGTTTTACTATTACTTTAATGATTCCTTTTATTCTCATTAATTTATTCATACAATCATTAACTTATTTTATTATATTAATTTTAATATTTAATCTTATTAATAATTAATTATTTTAACACTATTTCAAATGAAAATTTAAGTATGTCATCTAACTAATTTGTTTTTATATATATTTATTGTTCCATTTTCAGCATACAGACGGATTTATATTCTTGTGTGCGTGGAGGGGGGTCAGTGTATTGTGTCTGCAAATTGGGATATAGTATTCTGTGATTGATTTACCTGTTTACTGGGCAAAAAAATTTACCAAACTCTCGCCTGATATTAACTCAGTCACTTGCGAAAAAGCGCATAAAAATTCCTCGCTTCATTGACGGAATTCGAACCCACGCTTTTTCCACCCATTTCGGAGAGGATGGTGATTATATCCATTTGCAACCTTCGAGGGCGATTTATATTCTCTTTATTAGTATCCATAATTAATTTATATATAATTGCTATGACAGTTGTCTCTCACATTGTAAATGGATTAAATTGTAATGTGCGACAAATAAGTAAATAGATAATTACTGAAAGTCACAAACCTAATCAAGCAGAGCTCTTTGGAATGATCGAGCCTGTTAAATTGATTAACATTGGTTCGTATTTAGGTGGATTAAGTTTCAAGCTGATATCTTGCGCTAGTTGTACTATCCTGAAAATATGACGCCGCATCTGGAACATCGTTGTCAATGACAACAGCATCGAATGCAAGGGAAAGATCCTGTATTCTCTGTGATTCTTAAGGTTTCAATAGTAACAGGAAACGAAAATTCTTCCAGGTTCTGAAAGATGTAATCCATGGCAGTTATGAAGGAAACTAAAACATCACCCTGGAGTACTCCTGCGGTCACTTCAATAGGATCGGTCATTTTTCCCTGAATTAAAACTCTTGTGTTTGCGTTTGCATGCGGGTCTTGTTTTGCTTTAACAGTCTTCCCGGGTGTCCCATAATTTCTGAGGAGGATTTGGAATAGTTGATTTCTATTGATCGAGTCAAAAGCGTTAGCAAAGTCAATTAATTTAAGAACAAGCGAATATTGATTATCGGTGATCCTTATATCAAACGTCGAATTTTGCTGGAGTTATAAAGGATTCTACTCTGTTTAGCAGTATTCTGTATATTTTAAAGGTAACAGGGAAATTCCCCGATAATTTAGCATTTTGTCTGGTCGCCTTTCTTTGGGATTGGAATAATAAGACCGCTCGTTCATAATAAGCAAAGATCGTGTTATGGACCAATTGCAGATTTACAAAAACTGATATGTGAGCATAGGGCCGCCATGTTTCAAAGCATCTACTGTTATACTGTCGAAACCAGCTGCTTTACTAGTTTTTTACTTGCCGTTGCTGTCCAAATTTTGTTGAGCTTGAAGGGTTCCCAATTAATTTGTGAACACTTCAAGCCAGCAGGTATTTTGTAAACAGTGTTAGCCCTAATGTTAAACAGGTGTTCAAATTACTTCTTCCACGCTGGCAGTAGTTCTTTGCAGTCTTTAGTTGAATGGTATCTCTCTTTTTAACTCTTAAAACATATGTTTTCCTTTGATTAATGATTGACTTTATTTTAAGCCCTTTGAAATTTATTTATTTATTTATTATTCAATTTATTACATATGCTTCACCCCTGAACAGCCTTCAGCTAGGAGAGTGCCTATATACATTTGTACATTATAACTTAGAGAGAACATAGAAATCGTACATAAATTACGCATATCATTATTATTTCTATTTTACAGTTTCTATATAATATTGTAACCATTAGTTTCTATATTCCAACAAATAACATCTAAAGTGAGCAAATAAAGCAGATACAAATAAAATATATACAGTGACACAAGCAAAAGGTAGAGACATATAAACACATACGTGTCCTAATATATACATATAAAGCTACAACAAGATTATGGACATACAAAACACATAATGATTTAAAACAAATTAATTCTTCAGCAAAGTAGAGTTGATGGGAGATTCCATCCTGGAGGAGATAATCAGGAAACTTCTACAGTTGTATGTGTTGGTACATCTTCTGTATCTCCTCAGATCCGTATGCTTTCTCATCACATAACTTGTAGGGATCAATCTTCAGGGTGTTGTACGTTTGGTGGATGTTAGACGGAAAACATCTTCTAAGCATAGTTAAATTCTGTAATAAGTTTCTTAGGGGAATCCATGCACTATTGCAAAGGGCGCGGGAAAGCCTAGGGCCTACAACAAGATTATGGACATTTGGAGCGTCAAAGCGATCGGTGAGGAGTTGACAGAGATAACGCAGATTTCCTGTAATGAGCAACTGATTCCAAGAAGTGCAACCAAGGTTGGCATACATGATTGATCTCGAGATGGTGAAAGGGTAACCATTAACACGGTTCAACCACCTTAAAATCCAGTACTCGATACCCATGAATTTTTTGATGTTAGTGAGGGAAGCAGAGGACCAGGTCGTCGAGGCATACATGGGAATCGAAACAAGACATGTTTGTATGTAGTGAGTGGCAAGTTTTTGGTTGTTTACTCCAGTAAGTTCCTGTCTTATCGCCCACATTGCTGACAGAGTTTTTGCTTTAGTGTTGGCGAAGTGCTGTTGGAAGGTCAGGCCTTCATCCCAGGTGAGCCCTAGATCAGTGTGATGAGAAACCATTTGGACTCTAATACCATTGATGTAGATGTCTATGTTTATCTTCTTCTTCAAGTTGGTGAAAGACATTTGTGCTGACTTGGTCGGATTTATGGATAGGCCAATATTCTCAAGATAATGGTCAAGTTCTTCTATTAGGGCAGTGGCATAGGCGTTGATTGCGTCAGATTTGTCACCGCGTTTTAACGAGATGAAGAGTTTTATATCATCTGCGTAAGAGCTGCAGTCAGGATGCGTAGAGAGGAAGGGGCAAAAGCAGCAGCAAAAAATAGTGCAGAAAGGACGCCACCTTGGGGGACCCCTCTGTAGACGACGTGGTTCGATTGGAAGGTTATATGTTCTACTCTGAAATGCCTTTGTTTGAGAATGGAAACGATGACTTTTAATAGGCCTCCCTGTATTCTGAAATGCCTTTCAAGTATTGTCATCAAGGAATTGATTGAGACATTATCGAAAGCAGCTTTAATGTCTAAAAATACTACATCAATTTGTTCTTTGGCGTTCAGAGTCGTTTGGATCCGAAATAGGATCCGAAATTGTTCAATCTCCTCGCAGGTGTTTGATTTTTTTTCACTCTCTCAGTTTGTAGCTTTCGTAGAGTCCAGTGTTTAAATTGGCGAGATCAGATCTAATGTTTTAGTTATAATCCCCCCTCTTAATATGTCGTTTAGTTTGTATCTTTCATGTCTCAATGTTTCTGAGTGTAGTGCAACCAAGGTTGCACTACACTCAGTGAGCATAGGATCGCCATGTTTCAAAGCATCTACTGTTATATAGTTATATGTTATATCGTCGAAATCAGCTACTTTACTAGTTTTCACTTGTAGCAGCTGTTAATATTAATTGGAAATCAGTGGTTCCTTTCCTTTTGGAAAGAATTTCTCAATGGTTGGTATTGCTTTTCTTACTATGTCCTTAAATGTTTTGATACTGTTCGTTAATTTCATTTATCGCAGTTGATTTTCTTTGTGAAAAAAGTAGCATTCTTGTTAATAAGTGACTTTAGAGAAAATTTGAACATGTGCACTGAGTATTCTATGGCTAGAGTTTAATTCGACTGTGTATACTCAACAGTTGTAGACTGATCGAATTCATTGGGAATTGACAAGGACATGATCAATTTGAGCTTTGCTGCCATTAGAATACTCCCAAATCCATTTTCTTCCTTTACAATTGTGGATTTTGATTGTATGTTTATCAATAGGGTTCGGATTTTTATGTATTATCATATTCATTTTTTGTTTACATAAAGGCATGAAACTTAGTGTGTCCATGTTACATGGTCTGAGGATCGTAAAGAAGCGTGTTTATAATTTCATATTTCATCATATTTTACACATTAGGTCATAATTTTTTTAAAAAAATAGGAAATATCATATTTAATAGCATATTTTATACTTGTTGACATAAAACTTGCATATTTCGTCTTAAGATAATCAACAAATTATTTATCAAATTGATTTAAAATATATTTCTAAAAAACCGTGGGAATTAACATTTAATTATTTCACATTCCAGCGTTGGCGGGCAAGAGCGGCTAAATCCAAAGTTATTTTGATTGGCTCTTTAGACACAACCACACCGTAGTGTCAATTTAGCTATAATTTAAAACTTTACAGTAGTTTCGCCTTATACTGAGTTCAACGAATTATTCGTTCAACTTATTTTTTACAGTATTTGGCGAAATGAAGCCAAAATTGAGCTTTTTAGAAAATGGATTTCTTTTGTAGAAGAGTCTAAAGACACATACCAAACGGATGGGAAAATAATATATTGCAACGCGTGCAATAAAGGGCTACGGAAATTAATTAATAAATATAATATCAGTATAGATACGCCATAGATAACTTAAAGAACAACTACGATAGTAGCGTGAAAGCCATCATTTCGTCTGTATCTCACATTGAGCTCTTCCTTCCCAACGAGTTGCCTATGTATTGCACTACCTCGAATAAGTAACCCTTCACTAATAGAGAAGACTATTGTTACTTATTCTCAGTGAGTACCATCACCCAGACGGCACCGTTTCAAAGCTAGTTGGCTTTTCATCGGTGGGTGGTGTTAAGACTAGTAACAACAGTCCTCTCTATTAGTGAAGCGTTACTTATTCAATGTAGTGCAATACATGGGCAACTCGTGTTGAAGGAAGAGCACAATATGAGATACAGACGAAATGATGCCTTTCACACTACTATCGTAGTTGTTCTTTAAGAGTTATCTCTGGTGTATCTACACCAATATTATATAGAATCTTAAAACTCTTGAATATTATGCCTTGTTGCATTTAGTTTATTTAAGTAAATTAATTAATTACCTGGTAATAATTTTTATTTTTGGATGCTTCGATATATGGACATAGCAAATTTAATGCCTAAGAATATATAAATTCATACACCGACCATTGAATAAAATTTAAAATTTAATATGACTACAATTTTTACAAAAAAAAAAAAAATATATATATATATATATTTACAATAAACTATTACGGAATGCTAAAAACTGAAATAAAAAGGTCATTTACAATAAAATTTGCTAAAATATAAAACATTAAAAGCGCTAAAAATCTGAAGCTTTCGGGAGCGTCAGCTCCCTTCTTCAACAGTGATATAACTTCCTGCAACATCTCCTTAAGTAGCAGGCTCACGGTACCTCCACACGTGGTATTTCTCCACGTGGTTCAATCGGTACATGGTCAGAACTGGAAGCGGAAATGTCTCGGGAACGTGGCAAAGAAAATCGTTCATCCGACCTTAATATAATTGTTTCAAAGATAGGATTAATACGTATACCTTTATCTCTGTTTATTGTATTCCTACTGGATGAACTAATCCGTAAACCCTCGAGCCATTTACGCTCCCAGTATCCATGTGCACGATCCAAAATAATAGCGTCCTCCGGGGAGATTTGATGCTGCTTCTCCCAAAAATGTTCGGCCACAGCAGACTTGTTGTATTCAGCGGTTCTTATGGCATTTAAATGTTCCCCCAGACGATCCCTGAGCCGTCGTTTTGTTTCCCCCACATAACACTTCCCACAATCCGGGCATTCTATTCTATAAACCACTCCACTACTAAGATCTTTTGGTAGGCGGTCTTTGACCCTGTCATTTTTGGATGTATTGATCTCCAGGGTGGGTTTTAGACTTAAGACGTCAGTTTTTAAAAAACCCATGTGTAGAGGTCAATACACCCATTTCAATTCAGCACAAGCTGGACAATATAAGAATAGTGTTGCAAAAGCTTTATTTGACAGAGTAAGATCACACTGTACCACTTCTGAGGATAAAGAAAAAGAAATTAATCGTGTCACGGCAGAACTTAGAAAGTGCGGATACCCCCAGAGGATCCTGGATAGATATAGTAGAGGAGTGTCCGAACGTAGGGAGTCGTTCGTTCCGGTAGCCACCGCATACATCCCCTACTATCCGGGCCTTACTGAACATCTAGCAAGAATTTTACGGGGTTATGGGACACGCTGTGTACAGCTTCCTGGGCGGAGGCTGTGCACAGCTGTGTCTCAGGTCAAAGACCGCCTACCAAAAGATCTTAGTAGTGGAGTGGTTTATAGAATAGAATGCCCGGATTGTGGGAAGTGTTATGTGGGGGAAACAAAACGACGGCTCAGGGATCGTCTGGGGGAACATTTAAATGCCATAAGAACCGCTGAATACAACAAGTCTGCTGTGGCCGAACATTTTTGGGAGAAGCAGCATCAAATCTCCCCGGAGGACGCTATTATTTTGGATCGTGCACATGGATACTGGGAGCGTAAATGGCTCGAGGGTTTACGGATTAGTTCATCCAGTAGGAATACAATAAACAGAGATAGAGGTATACGTATTAATCCTATCTTTGAAACAATTATATTAAGGTCGGATGAACGATTTTCTTTGCCACGTTCCCGAGACATTTCCGCTTCCAGTTCTGACCATGTGCCGATTGAACCACGTGGAGAAATACCACGTGTGGAGGTACCGTGAGCCTGCTACTTAAGGAGATGTTGCAGGAAGTTATATCACTGTTGAAGAAGGGAGCTGACGCTCCCGAAAGCTTCAGATTTTTAGCGCTTTTAATGTTTTATATTTTAGCAAATTTTATTGTAAATGACCTTTTTATTTCAGTTTTTAGCATTCCGTAATAGTTTATTGTAAATATATATATATATATAATTTTTTTTTTGTAAAAATTGTAGTCATATTAAATTTTAAATTTTATTCAATGGTCGGTGTATGAATTTATATATTCTTAGACATGAGTTTTCCCGACCTCAGAGGCCTCTTTCAGGAAATTTAATGCTCATGCATATTTAATTTTTTCATATAAATCGGGAAATAATAATAATTTTTATAAATAATCTTAAATAAATATATAAACAGATTTTTAAGATTCCGTGCGCGAAAGTATCCCAATTACAACAGCATAACGTTACTGCTTTGCATAAAGTGAACGTAAGGAGAATTTCATAGGTGCGTACTACACAGCAGCTGTTTACTGCAGAAAACCAAAAAACACCAGATCCATTCTTTGCCGATTTATGTCAAGCAGTGGTTGCCGCAAACATTCCTTGGAACAAAGTGAACAATCCGGTCTTCAAAAGCTTCTTGGAAAAATACTGCTCCCGAAAAATTCCTGACGAATCAACGTTACGGAAAAATTACCTTGAGGACTGCTATAAATCGGTATGCTCTCATTGATTTTATTAAATAATTTATTATTTAATAAAATCCAAAAGACTGAACGCTGTGTAGGCTATATTTTAATTAATTAATTTATTTACTTATTACTTGCAGTGTCTAAACAATATTCGCGAAGATAATGGAAGCAGCAGTGTGTGGGGTCAGTTGATGAAACCACGGATTGTGAAGGATATATAGGATATAGCTAATTTTATTATTGGAAAGCTTGATTCAGATGAATTATCTAAATCGTATCTCCTTGCATCAAAGGTTCTGGATAAAACTAATCATACAGCTGTTGCTAAATTCACCTTTGGCAGTGATGCATCTGTATCATGGCAGCCAGTGCTATGTTGCCATTTTTGAATAAAGTCCCTCTGTACCGTTTTCTTTCCTTCATCATTTCTGTACCTCACGAGGTTCCTTTGATATGCTTTTCGCATATGCAAAATTTCCCAAGTTTTAGAGGATACGGCCATTGAAGGACTTCCTCTAGCACCCGATGTCATTAAGGCGTTTAATTTTTCCCCAATCACATCTTGTGATGTTGAGAGGTCCTTCTCTGCTTACAAGCGAATATTAGCAGATGATAGAAGGAGATTAACTCCAAAACATTTGGAGTGGATACAGGTATCGCAATGCGATGGAAAGTACTTAGCAACTTAAGTGTTAGTAGCCTAGTACCTTAGCCTATACATTTTGGTTTTTGTATGTTTTAAAAAAATATATTTTAATATTTATATTTCAAAAAAAAAAAACCTCTTGAAAATTGTAATATTTTCATTATATTACTTGTTAGAAATTTGTATAACAAGTCGTTGTGCAACTTTAAAAGAATAAAAAAAAAGTAAATATTGTCATTTATACGGTACGTAAGGGTAAATTATTTAGTCATATTTAAGGTAATATTTGGTTAAATTTAATGCATATTTTCATCATGTTTTGACATTTTTAAGGTCATAAAAATCCGAACCCTATTTATCAGACTAGACCAAAGGATTCACTGCGATCCATTAGGTGTAAACCATAACGGATCACGTTAGAGGTAAGCTTAAATTTTTGCCTTTGCTTCAAATGGGAAATCTTCAGTTATACCAAACACAGAAATGACAAGCAACTCTGCCAATTTGCTTAAAGTAGAATAATTTCAGCGCCATCCATTACAGATGGAGTGGCTGATGAGAAAAGAATTTCCATTAAAAAAGTCCTAAGTTTCATATTAGTTTGCTATGATGTCTGGAACTCAAACATATTCATTTACTTTAGATACTCGAGTGGCTCTGTTTCCTTCCGTAATCACAAAAAAAAAAAAAAAAAAAAAAACATATTGGGTGTGATTGGCCTTAATATGTGTATCTATTATAATGATGTTAGCCTATGGTAATTTACTCAGCATTTCCCAGGGACACCACGAGTAGACATTGCTAATGTTTTACCTCCATAGTGTATATATACAGGGGGTGAACAGAATAATGGAAACACCAGTGATAAGAGTTATAGGTATCCACTAATATGGTGTTGGGCCACCCTTTTTTGCATTTAAAACAGCTTATATTCTATGTGCAATAGATTCAAATCGATCTTGAACTGTCTTAAGAGAAATATTGGACCAGTCTTCATGGACGAACGTTTCAAGCTCTTTGAGTGAAGTTTGACGAAATCTGCTTCTCCCTCTCCTCTCCAAATATGCCCACAGTGGTTCAATAACCGTTTATCACCGTTTGTGATAAACATTGTTTATCAGAAACTGTCTTGCTCTTCAAACCAAGTTTGGTCACACCTGGTTGTGAGTATTGGAGCATTATCATTTTGAAACACGACACCGATTGTGATAAACAATGTTTGCACCACAGGATGAAAATGGTCACTCAAAGTATCAAGGTAATCACTGGTAATAATTCGCCCGTTCAGGCCGATGATAGGACCTAAAGAATAGCAATATATTGCTGCCCAAATCATTGTTGATCCTCATCCATGTTTTGATGGTTGGCACAAAACAGGATGATGTGCTTCCTTTGACATTCGCCAAACGTAAACTCTCCCTAATGTTGGAAAAAAGTGTGAATGATGATTTGTTGAAAATATGACAATCCAATCATTAATTTTCCAGTCTATGTACTCCTTACACCATTTAATTCCCTTTCTAGAATTACCGTTAGTAACGAGTGCTTGGCAATAGCGGTTCTGCCATAAATTTCTGCTTTACAAAGTTATCTCCGAACTGGATTGCTGAGACTCGCATTAAGTTCTGCAGTTATTTTTGAGGCAGTAGTTTTACGTTTTCAGGCTACAATCCTTTTCAGCGTCCAGCGGCCCCTTTCAGTCAGCTTCAATTTTTTGCCACAGTTCGTCCTATCAGTTGTTGTTCTTCCGTACTCGGCGAATGCACACATCACTTTCGATACAGTGTCGATACAACTACAATGAAAGCCGCTTCGCACTAGACGCCTTCAACAGAAGACGAACAGAAATTGCAATCCACAATGCCTGAATAGGTACAGCAAATAAATAAAATAGAAATAAAGCAACAGCACAGAGGAAATGATGGAAAGGAATACCAAGGAGACAATGCATAAAGAATAGACCCTAAACGGACATAACATGCGCCAAGGACTTGAAGTAACACCGGAACAGAAACACCGAAATGACTCCGAAAGGAAATGAACGTGGAACCCACCGTCAAATGGAAATTACCATTTCCCCCCTCCTAGGAAGAATTCTCACTGGGTACGACTCTAATCACCATAGTCAGGACAAGACTCACATATGAGTGAACACCGGATTGGACTTAGCAGAAATCACTGCCTATTGCCTTTTGGCGATCTGGGTGGGGCGCCCTTGCCCAGCCCACTCTTTCTCTTTATCCTCGGCGGTGGGGAGGCAATGGTTCCTCCCGCCACCCCTCTTCTCTTCTCCTGGTGGGGCATGGGCATGCCCCACTGATCTCCTGGGGGGCGGGAAATTAGGTGGCAGGGCCTGCCAGATATAAAAATCTACTGGGTACCTGGTCTGCCTCCGCGGGACGTAAGTGGGGCAACGTTGGACCTCTGTAGGGGTATAGCGGCTAAATGGCCAGACGAACAACGATACACAACACAATACTTCCATACCCCATACACTTTTAAATCTCTGGCCTAGACAGTGATCTGTTACACCCACAATGAAAACTACACGGAGATGGGGGAAACCCCTGTTGCCGTTTGACACGAATACACCTTACACTTGATCTCCTGGGGTCAGATCCAAGCATAACCAGGTTCTACGTCAAATTTCTAGAGGGTGTGCTCAGGGATCCATCTTAGGACCGTTATTCTGGAACGTGGTGTTGCAGGACTGGATGAAGAGAACATTTGAAAATACCAAGATAATGGCTTACGCCGATGATCTAACAGTACTTCTGAGCAGCAACCCAAAATCTGACTTGGAAGCATCAGCTAGAATAGTCCTAGAAGACCTACAGATTTGGACCCACGAAAATAAATTGAAGATAAGTCCTTCCAAGACTAAGATCATGGTTCTTAGGGGTAACTTGACATCCGGCGTCCACCTACGTGTAAAATTGGCAGTGCTCAAATCCCTATAGTCACGGAAACTAAATTGCTGGGTGTTATTATTGACCATAAATTGAATTTTGGGGCACATTTGTCAAGCCTTGGTGCAAAATTTAAACGCTTTGCCAAAGCTGTAGTTACAGTTTCTCGAAATGAGTGGGGCTTCTCGACTATCCTTCAGGCTCTACTATATAGCTGTGTTTGTCCCTGTGGTGGCTTGTGCTGCAGGCGCATGGTTCCGTAGGGTCAAAATTGTAAAGTTCAAAGCTAAATTGATGACACTTCAGAGAATAATGTTACTAAGTGTTCTGAAAGCCTGCCGCACAGTCTCAACGGCCGCACTTCAGGTCCTGGCAGGTTTTCTGCCTCTCGACTTACACGTGATCTGCAGAGGATAGACCTAAAGACTAAAACGTAAAATTTCCTCAGAACTGTTTGGAATTACAATTAATTTAGACTCGAATGTCAAACATGAACATAAAAGAATTTGGAATGAACTAATAACCCTTTGGCAATCTAGATGGGACACTTCATCAGTTGACTGTGTTGCGAGAAAATTCTTCCCCGAGGCCTACACATTGATGAATAAGAAGATGAATGTCTGCTTCAGTATGGATATGTTTACTTCATACTTGCTGACTGGTCACGGTTCGATGAACATGAAATTATATAAATTTAGGTTGTCAACAACAGATCTATGTCAGTGTGGAGAGGTTGAAGACTGGCAACATGTATTGTATTCATGCCCAAACTATACAGATTCTAGCGCCAGGCTTAGGGAAGCAGTGCTTAATCTTTCCACTGGTCAAGAGTCAGTGTTGGTGCAGGGTGCTGATAATTACCGAGCGCTGCAGTCTTTTGCAAAAGAAGCTTTTATGAGAAGACTTGTACAGTCTCAGATGACAGCAGTTATTCACGCCTCTGGCCCGAACCCAACTTGACATTCAATTTGATGTTTACAACGAACTGACTGGCTGTGTCCTCACCAGTTTATAAAACAATAGATTTTGCTGTAGATGAATAAATCTCAACTTTTTTTTATTCAATTCGTGGCGTATTGAAAAGGGGGGGGGGGGCGGAGAGAATCTCTCTCTCTCTCTCGCTCTTTTTTTCTCTCTCTTAATACACCACGAGAACTTTTTTTTTTAATACCCCGCGGGAACTCTTTCTCTCCCCCATTTTTTCCTCTGAAGTGGGCCCCCAGAGGATTCTGGCCCACCTTCCTGTGGTGTGGACGAGTACCCAGAATCATCTGTCCAGGTGACTGATGCTTCTGGATAGCCAAGTGGCCAGAACAATAGAACACGCACATAATACACACAAACCTCCGTCACACACATATCTGGCCCATTTGTAGTGATACTGTTCTTCACAGAGATACAAGGTGGAGATGAACTGACGTTCAAGGAGCCGCACTTTACAAAAACACATGTCCACATGATCTCCTAGGGCCGCCTTCCTTATTGGCCCCATATTTCTGACTTTCCTCCCCCCAGCCTTCCCCCATTCTGACTGAACCTCGCAGCGAATGTCCCACACAACAAAATCTAAATGTTCAAAATTGCGCGCATCACCCCTTCTTTGTCTCTAATCTTTTAGCGTCTCACCCCATTAATCGCGCGCCTTCTATTTTTTTTTTTTTTTTAGGTCCTAGCCACTGAAATCTCAGGAAATTAGATGGCAGGACCTGTCAGAGTATAAATATCAAACTACTGGGTACCTGGCCTGCCTCCACGTGGCTAAGTGCGGGCAATGTTGGGCCTCAGCAGGGGTCGAGCAGTTAACTGGCAAGAAGAAGAACAATAATACATAATACATAACACTACACTTACAAAAGCCATACTCTTTTAAATTTCTGGCCTTCCCAGCGAACTGGTACACCTACAATGAAAGCAACGCGGAGATGGTGGAAACCCCTGGTGCCGTTTGACAAAAAATACACTTTACATTCGATACAGTTGCTCTGAATACATTAAAAAAATCAGCAGTTTAGACACCAATGCCTCTGCTATAAATATGCCAACAATTTTGACCTCTTTGGAATTAAAACAGGTCGGTCATTTTTTTCATGTACCTTTTTTATATCACCTCTAAATAAACATCACCTTTCATTATTTTTCCTTCATAGTACTACCTGCAAGAAAAAAAGCATCACTGCATGTTCATAAATATGTCATACAGCCATTACAGAAACTGTTACCTTCTTATCATTATTTTGAAATAATTTTTTTCACCATTTTTAATTATTTTTTGCCTCACAGATATAAAATGACATGTATAATACTTTTTACTCCCACGCCATCAATAATGTTGGTCAAGGAAGCGCCACCAGTCCCAAGTTAACTATTCATCACAAATAAGTCTTGACAACATATCATTTCTTACTAATTGTTTGTTATTACTCTCTCTCTCTCTCTCTCTCTCTCTCTCTCTCTCTCTCTCTCTCTCTCTCTCTCTCTCTCTCTCTCTCTTTTTCATAAGCAACACAGATTATGATCACTGTACTTCCACATCGTGTGAAAAGGGCTTGGGTTTGAAACGGTCGAAAAAAAGAGGAGCTTTTATGGTCCTTTTTTGCACACTCTGGGAAGTTGGGTCTAGGAAAAAGGTTTCGTGGTTTTTTTTTTTTTTTTTTTTTTCTGTCTCTCAGAAACCGTAGTTTTTCACACAACAAATACCGTGCGTGAACACGCGCTTGTAGAGACCATAATAACTCCAGGGATAACAGACGCGGCGGAGGTGTTGCACTGCTGTATTCATCTAGTTTTAAACAATTGAGATTTCAGGTGACCAAATCAGATAACTTCGAAGCCCTATGTGCCATATTTAGAAAGGATGCCATACTACTACAATTTGTCTGGTGTACCCCCCCCCCCCGATCATACAGAAGACTCCCGGAGTGAACTACAATCATGGATAGCAGCCAACCTAGCCCCCAATACACCAACCTTCATTATAGGCGATTTTAACATGCCTACGCCTAGACATGAAGCCACTGAAGATCTCAGAACAGTTGTTGGCACATTTGGCTTAGTTCATCAAATCACACCTCCTACCAGGGGGAACTAGACACTGGATCAGTTATTCCACAATCTCCCGCACCTTAATCTGACCACTGAACATTACAGCTTCCCTTCTGATCACTCTCCCATCACGTTTGAGTTCAACGTTACTAACGACTCAAACGCTGGCGAAGCATTCGGGAATGAAGTGCTGACCAGAACAGTATACTCCATCAAATACTTAAACCCAGAGATCATCTTGGCACATCTCACAGAAATAAACTGGAAGGATCTACAGCAAGAACCAATGGACATTGCAATATCTAGCCTTGCTAACCAGCCAGTTTAAATTGCCACCCAAGGAGCATCCAAGCAAATAAAATTATCTGACAGATCCAATGCATGGTTCAATGCTGAAGTCAGAGAAGCATTCAAGAGGAAACAAAAAACTTTCAGAAAATGGAAAAAGTTTCAATACCCAGCTGACTACCATATGTACAAGAAAGAGCGGGCAACCTTTCTTAAATACAAAAGAAAAGCAATCCGGCAGCTGGTACTCACCAACAGAATAAATCACTCCAAATGTATTGCATCCAAATGTAACAAAGTTTTCCATATGGAAGAGAAGGTATTTCAGGAATGGGTATCTTTGACTTTCAACGAGGTGCTATCAGACCCAAAAACCCCAAAACTGAGGAATTTCCTCATACACTCCAGGCAGCCCCTTTCAACTATATCTCTAACAAAGCAACACCTTATAAATACGATCAATAGACTTCCCAATAAAACTACAATTGGTCCTGACGGTTTTCCTCTATTCATGGTTAAAGTGCAGTGCCTTCATTGTGGAGCCCCTTCTGTCAATCTTTAATCATATATTAAATTCCGGATCAATCCCGACAATATGGAATCACTACAGGGTACCACCCATACCCAAAAGAAGAAACCCTAAGGAACCTAAGGACTTCAAACCGATCTCGATGGGCTGCACTCTATTAAAAGTGTTTGAGAAAACTATCTTATCAGCACTGATCGAACAATGCTTCTCTCATAGACCCAAACATCTGCATACCGTGATCCTCAAAAGATCTACATATACAAACTTACTAGACACCCTGTTTAAAATTCAAACTGCTCTCAACAGTAAATCTCAGCTGGACGTCATCTTCCTTGATATTTCATCTGCTTATGATAAGCTGTCAATTCCCGCTCTCATCTACATTCTGGAAAAATACTTTGGCATTACAGGAAGCCTGCTAAAAGCCATCAACCTCATCCTTACGCCAAGACAACTCATCAGCCATAAATCCTTCAAACAGGAGAGTGTTATAATGCGGGGAGTACTGCAGGGAGGTGTATATTATATATACATTATTTATATATAATGTATATATAATGTTCAGATTTATGGTTCGCCGCGGCCCTTGAACCTTTCCTCGCAAGGTACACTGATTTCTCATCATATGCAGATGACTTCAAAATATATATAAAATCAAATGACCCTGAACAAACCCACCTGATAAATCAGCGAGCCGCCATCCTGATCAACAGCCTTGTAACCTATCTACTGCAGATAGGTCTGGAGCTAAACATATCTAAATCAGTCCAATCAGTCTAATGCCAAATCACATTTACAAAAAAGAGAATCAAAAATGACATCACAGCCTATCACAACGGAGTGCAGATAAGGAAAGTGAAGTCTCACACCGACCTCGGCTTGACTTGGGACGAAGACCTCACTTTTCAAAACCATTTTTCGACCATGAAAACTAAGACTTTTTCAGCGACGTGGGCAATTCGACAAGAGCTGACGGGGTTACTCCACGTCGATGTAGTCGGTGGATACGTCCATCGGTGCCTACAACCAATCGCACTATGTGCATGACCAATCTGGTCTTCTGCACCGACCTCGTACATAAACATATTCCTGGCAGTCGAGTACTGGGTAATGCGATGGATGAACAGAGTCACGGGCAGCGCATTCACCATCTCCAGGGCTGTTTTATATGCCAACATAAATATCACTCCCTGGAGAGTTCACATTGCATCCAGGAATATTCTTCTTCTGTCTCAGATGCTCACTGGTGTGACTGACGCCCCCAGTCTTCACGGAGTTATTGCTACTCCACGTGCTGGACGCAGTAATGACAATCCCTACTTACCGTTGCATTCTACACTGTCCAACCTGTGCTGTCTAAAGAACTTCTTTCCGAACAACGCAGTCCCCCTTTTCAATACATTGGCAATAGATCCTGTGAAATACTGTGAAGGCAAGCAGTACAGAGTGAAGAGCCTCTCTGAAGCTTACAGCTTGCTTTAACTATAGAAGTATGAAGAAGAAGCTTGAACTAGAAAAAGCTATGAACTTGAACTTTATAAATAGTAAGGAATGACTAAAATATAAAATAGCTGCTGGACATCTACTTTTAAATGGTACTGTGAATAATTTCCTCTTCTAAAGTTGTCGATAATTACATTCTGTAAATAATACTGTAAATGATTCGCACTTCTGTAAATCTTGCATTGTAAAAATTGCCATTCTTGCATTTTTGTACACCCTTCTAGCCGGTCGGCTGTGTAAAAGGGGTGAAAGCAATCACTTGCTATAATAATAAACGGATTTAATAATAATAATAATATACAACAAGCAGTTTGCACGTTGCGCGGATGAAAAACCTAGACTAACTGAGGGGGGCCCTACTTCCTTCCTTTCCCTGAGATTGGTTAACTACAAAAAGGACTTTAGAAATTCCTCCAATCATAAACGATAATTGAACCTGTAACTCTCCAGAGAGTGGCGAAATCATTATACTGTGATGGAACCGACTAAGGCAAGAAGGTCCTCTATTGTAATTTGTTGGAATTTTCTGTTTTACAGTCTGAAGCGGCTGAATATATACATTTAAGAATCCTACTGGCTTTTTGACGTAATGCATTCTACGATCGATCCTGTTTTTTTTTGTTTTTTTTTTTTTTTGTAGAGATTTGATTACGTCTGAAGAATAATACTGATCCAAACCATAACTGAAAATTACACGGCGTCCTCGTAGCTTTCAAATTTATACCCTGGAGCTTTTTACAGTCTATCAAGAGAGAGAATGAATGCAAACCATTTTCATAATTGGAGCTGACTGTTTCCTTTAAGAGTTGTCTTGACGTCTGACTTTTATGCAGGTCGATCTTTAAGCCCTGTTTTTGCTTCCTTGATCGTGGTTGTTTCAATTCAGTTGACGAGAACTCTTGCTTTAAAACGAATATTAAAGCTCAGCTATAAAATCAAGTTCTTAAATGAAACTGGCTCCTCTCTCTAAGACCAGTTAACTCCTCCCAGCCTGAAAAGACTTCAAGACAGTTCTCGAATCTGAACATTTCCATTTGGGTGATAAGTGGCATAACCACTATACTGCTACGCAGATAAATGCAGAATAGAAGTGAGTCACATACTATGTTAAAGCATATACAATTGACCACTTTCATCATAACTGTACATTGAACAAATATATACTGGAAAGATGCATTTAATTTAATTTCAAAATAAAACCTGAGATGCTCGAAAGCACTCGCTGTGTATTTTAATTGACCAATCAACGTGAGAAATAATTTCAATAGGTTTTGCGGTTAAGGTATCAGCAGTTTTACAACCGCTGCTTTTCAGAACATTGGTGTATATTCGTTTATCACGTGGCTTATGTTTTCAGCCTTCTCTCAACTCGCCGAGATTTGATTCCACTGTAATACTAATGGTTTGCATTTGGGAGTCCTAAGGGTACAGCTTCAAAATGACTTTGATGAAGTCGATAACCTTCATTTAAAGAAAGTACACTTATCTTTCCCCCACCCCACCCCTTCCTCGAAGCTGCAAGTTTGCCAAGCTGTAATTAAGGAGACCGAATGATGCAGAGTAGAAAGCAGGCCACATTACAACGGCTCGTTAGCACGCGTTGTTAATTTAATCTGTAGGAGTGTCTGTAGGGTAGGGCTGAGAGACTTTCACTGAATTAATTATTGTGGTTTTTGCTGAGCGCTGAAAGTAATGTAAGATTACAGCTGTTAATTATCGAGCGAACACTGCCGTCGACTTAGTAGGCAGCGACAGGAACAGCATAGCTCATTAGACAAATAAAAACACAAAACGATTTGACTTCTGCAAAAACCTATATTGCAACTTTGGGCTTCTAATCTTTGTTGTCAGTAAAGTGGTGGAGGGGAGGAATATCTGCGTGGTGCGCATAGTAATGATTATCTTGCTTCTCTCCCTTTACACAGCTTAGATAAAGCTCAAACATGTTATGGAAGCTCTAACAGACTTCAGGAACGTCATTATATTCAAATAAATTTCTCTGGGATTGAAGCAAAAGGGGGAACCTACGAGTAATACACACATTAAAATTGTCATATGTTGATTAACAGCGTGACTAACATACAGCAGTACAATAATTGACAACTGTATTGCTTACATGTTGGCATTGCAGACTTTGCACCATAAACACAGGGGGGGGGGTGAAGTTGTATTGCTTACAGTGGAGAATATACAGTAATGTAGCAACGTCCAGAATTAGTCGGAGCGACATTTGTCAACATACTGACTTACAAATCTAAGAAAGAGTTACTAAACTGATCATACAGCAGAATCCATTGAAATATCTGACTGCTAGTCAGGTATTTCACAAGTTGATTTAATAAGTATTAAATATTGATACGCAGAAAATTATAATTGATTTTACAAATGGAAGTTAATGACAAAGAATGTACATGCGCAGATTATGAAATGCGCAGACTTTGAACCCTCATATCCTGTACCAAATATCCTGTACACTGTTTCTGGATTACTGTACCAAACTGACAAAATAAAAATAAAATGATAGACGACATAATGGAGAATGAAACGTCAAACAAAACAGCTGCAGCTAGACTGACAGATCAGCTGAGGATCTTTTTCATCTCGCCCAAGACAGAGAGAAGTACAGCGTGATTATCGCCAACCTTCAATAGGAGACGGTATCAAAAGAAGGAGAAACATGATTTCTTCCCTGTCACTCCAACTGCAGTACAAGACGCAGCAACGCTACATGCGGTTGTTGGGCTGTCAACTAGCCATGTATTCGCTAGTCTACGAAAGATTTTAAGCTCCTGGAGGGATTTAAGGATTAGTTGGAGAGGACCAACACGTCTCCCAAGAACGTCTCAAGCAGGCTTGAGTATTTAACCAGTTTGAGAGATGTGGTTTGATGCTATTGTTCCCGATTGCACCTAAGTACAACCAGCTCGGTATGAGTATATCCACCTAACAAGGCGTCTAGCCAAAGAAGCATACTGCCCACCCACCCATCCTCGATAGATATCCCTGGTGATTGCACGTCTGGAATCATACAGGAGGGAAACAACTAAACTTCAGTAAGCAATAGATGCTACCATTGGTTGTAGATTCATGTAACATGCTGTCAGCACTAATTCAGGCGTTCTCTTTCTATCTCTCCTGTGACTTAGGATAAGGGTAACACACACACCATCTGTCGTCTTGTATAGAGGTTGCTTTCTTGCCATCCTCCTACCTACGTATAATAGAGGCAGACACAGACCAGACCTTCGTGTGACGACCATGAGGTTACTTATGCTCAAAGGTAATTTCGATAATTCGCACGAAGATTGGAAACCATCTTCAATGAAGACAGGTTTGTCTCTTCGTTTGCTACGTCTGCTTCAAACTGATCAGCCTCAAGTCTTCCAATAACTCTCCAGCGCAACATTTCAGCAGGTGGTTCCTTTCACACATTCTTAACCATTCTCATTCCCTGCCGTGTCTGGTTTGGTTGGTTATTGGTTCTTTGAACAAAGAATAAGCTCGGTTTCCGACTCGCTTGTATTTAACATGTGGTTGCTAGATAAGTTAAGACAGCAAATTCATCCCTGTGGACGTTAAGCTACTTTAATCTTTAATTTGCATGCGATGTGGCGATCTTTTAGATATATGTATGATCTGTTCGTTATATATTTTCTCTCAGCTGTTAGAAGCGACGTCCTCCCCACACACCGGGTGGAAAGGACCTGAGTTCGAATCCCGTTGATGACGTGAGGAATTTTTATGGGTCTTTTTCACAACGTGGCCGAGTTAGTCTGGCGAGGGTGGCTTTTTTTTCCTTCCAGCTACTCGTGTAACTAACATGGCTCTTTAATAGGTGAGTACACCTGTTAGAGACCCATGTTGTACCAACATATTAGAATTATCGAATTAGTTGATAAAACTACGGAGCCATCAAATATCAGGGAAGAACATCCAAATACAAGTATATTCAGTATTTACAAGTATGTCTCCTCAAAGCTTAATGGAGCTTTTAACTATTCTTCACTGAAGAAGGCCACTGTTCTAGCTTTTCAACTGTACTTGAAAATCCTAATACAGAGTGAGCATAAAATAATTTTCTGTGATAAATTTAAATTTTCTAAACGGATATTTATTTATTACCTCAAGGAACTACAAATTGGGTATTGCAAAGTCCGTTTGGAGCAGTGTCCTTTGCCTCAATTCAAGTGTTCGATATTCCACCTTCATTTTCAGTTATTAATACTATTTGATAAACAAAATTACTCAGTTATTTGTGTACTTGATCAGTGGTGAAAAATCTCTTTAATTGCATGTTTCAATTCTAATAAATTCGGAAGTTTGCTGGGTTTTGTAGTGAGTCTTTCAAGAATTCCCACGGCCAAAATGATTTAAATCGGAACTTCGCGAAGGATATTTAATATCAAAATTCCGGCCAATGAGATTGTTGTCGAATGCATTCTTGAGAAGACTCATTTCGCTCCTACAGAAATGAAGTTGCGCTCCATTTGCTGGAATATGGTTTTGTGAAGAGCGCCGGGTTCATCTAATTCAGGTAAAATTATACACGAAAACAATCCTGGCTTGGCCGAGTGGTCAAGTGTGAGTACCATAGTATACAACCCCAAGGGCTCACATCTGGTGAGTATAAGCTTGGCGCACCCAGGGTCCTGAGCTGGATATCATCATTCTTCTCTTTCTTGGTGATTCCCTTCTATTTTTGACTTTTGTCTTCTCTCTCTCTCTCTCTCTCTCTCTCTCTCCACCAGGGGCCCTGCGGCCAAATGCCAGGACACACAACAGAACCCAACACAAAACTACACACTCAACACACTACACTTTTTCTGGCATTTACAGTGTTCTGTATTTCTTCACAGTGTACATATGGCGCAGATGTGGGAAACCACAGGTGGCGCCCGACCCTAACACTATGCACACTATGCACACTATTTCTCTCTCTCTCTCTCTCTCTCTCTCTCTCAGGGTAACTCAGAATTTTTTTTTTTTTTTTTTTTTTTGGCTGGTGTAGCAAAAGCCTCAGGCTTCCTTCACCACTTGGCTAATAATAATAATAATAATATACGCCTTTGAGTTGGCCGTGGTTCGAACTCATGTGATGGCTAAATACAGTTAATGATTACATTCTTATCAATATAGCTGATTTTATTCTAACCCATGTAGTCGTGCTAGAGTATGAAGAGAACACAATGATTCAATTTAAAAAATCCTTGCATATCGTTCCTCAATTGTTGACAGTGCAATGAAGGCAGAAGTGGGACTCGTCTGTGCACAACTCATTACCTAGCCAATTTGGGTTTTCACTAAACTTGATAAAGAAACGTTAGTACAATCTCTCTTACATAATCATTTGAAGTTATTCAATGAATATATTTGATCTTCTACCTTAACGTTTGTCCTATGAATTTAAAACTGCTTTCTGCAAAATATCCAACATTAAGCAACATCTTGCACTGCAACTTCCTAAAATTTATGTTGAAACAATTTCTTTAACACTTTGGGACATTTATTATTATTATCATTATTATTATTATCTGTTTAGTCACCTTAGATTCGCCCCCTGAACAGCCAATTGGGTTAGGAGGGTGTACAAATATATATATATATATATATATAACGGGTTCCCACCCAGACGGTTTAGCCACCGCAGAATCCAGTATTCCATCGTCAGGAATCTGTTACACAGACAGGCAGTTGCTGAGGACCAGATTTCAGAAGCATATAAAGATATAAGAGTGGGACACCTATCAATGTATTGACAAATCAAATTTAATTGCTTTCATCAGGGGTTATGGCATACAACTTCCAGGAGCATCATACGCACTTTTCATCCACTCACATTAGCTCATGAGGTAACGAAAACATGAATGCTTTAGTTCACTGCTGAAAAATCATTTTTATAATAACCGATGTATAAGAACAACAGTCTTCATTTTTATAGTAATTTCAAACCGATAAATTAGCAGACACAATGTTCATACAGTCTATTAACCAGATTAATTAATTTATTTATAACCACCCCTTATAAAATTTAAATCTTGCTGATGTTAACTTAAAATTTTAATTCGCCATGAGAAATTATTTTATGCTTACTCTGTACCTTTGTAATTGTTTTTGGATTTAACATAGATGTATAAACTAATACAAAGCAATGTTTTATGATTTTAATGAAGCATGCTCGCTAATTAATAACACTATTATTAATTAGTGTATCTGGGGTTTGAGTAAAAGTATGTGGCAGTTATTTATGCATGTTTGCTGATTGCTAAACCGAAGTCCGTTTGTTTCTATCACGTAAA
Source organism: Mastigoproctus giganteus (assembly GCF_048544385.1). Classification (NCBI taxonomy): domain Eukaryota; kingdom Metazoa; phylum Arthropoda; class Arachnida; order Uropygi; family Thelyphonidae; genus Mastigoproctus; species Mastigoproctus giganteus. The sequence goes on along the minus strand of NC_143581.1, from coordinate 40,344,877 downwards.
GACTTTTCACAATTCATTAACAAAATATTACCTAGGTATTATACGCAAATGTGTACATAACTATAGTTTCTGCAATGGTTTACAAGTTTTATACCCCTATATTCATAATCAGTATCAAATATTTGCCTTAAATACAACAGATTGTGCATGTTTAATCCGTAACTAAACACACACACTGCAAGGTAGCCGACCTTGACCCAGGAAGGTAGACGGCCCTCCACCCCGTTCTTCCGGCCCATCTGTGATTCCCAGAATTTTATTTTCCGAGTGGAGGCTGGGAGACTCCTGTGTGTAGTTACGGGTTAAACTTGTCTGAGCATGCACTCACTTGTTTGTACAGTCCACTCAACCACAGAGCCTATTTAAGTGGCACATCCCTTATGCGGTCACAGTACCCCTGTAAAAACCGTCGTGATCTCTCATTGTGTGTTAGTTTTCTTTTAGTATGGCAACCAGAAAGTGTATAAACAGTCCCGACATATTTTGTTACAAACGTGGTTGTTTTGTTCCTGTAAAGCAGAGTGTAGAGTGTATTTAGTGTCAAGCGGCACCAGGGGTTTCCCCCATCTCCGCTTTGCTTTCATTGTAGGTGTGCCAGTTCACTGGAAAGGCCAGAGATTTAAAAGTGTATGGATATTGTATGAGTGTAGTGTCGTGTACCGTTGTTCTTCTGGCCATTTAGCCGCTGGACCCCTGCTGAGGCCCAACGTTGTCCACACTCAGCCCCGTGGAGGCAGGCCAGGTATATCAGCATTATAATTAATTACTCTGACAGGTCCTGCCACCTAATTTCCTGAGATTAGAGGCGAAATATTACCGATTTTGTAAAAAAATCGTGTTATGCATACTTTGACATAAAATTAGGCGATCAGGATAAATCGTGTGCACCGCATAAAGTAAGCCATACATGTGTCGAACATCTTAGAAAACGGAGTCAAGGAAAAAAGGTATGCTTGCCATTTTCTGTTCCTATGGTGTGGCGTGAGCCAGTAAGCCATGCCGAATGTTACTTTTGTGTATGTGACGTTAAAGGTTACAATTCAAAAAATAAAAAGGACATCAAATATCCAGATCTATTGTCAGCCGTAAGACCGGTTCCGCATGGACCTGATCTGCCTGTAACACCTCCACCAGAAACTTTGGAGTCCACATCTTCCACCGAAGCAGAAGCTAAGGAGGATAGTGAAGAGGAATGTTATCAATCAGAAAATAATTTAACGCCACAGCAATTCACGCAAGTCGAACTGAACGATTTAGTAAGGGACTTCGGTCTTCCAAAGTATGCTGCTGAAATTCTGGGATCCAGACTTCAAGCGAAGAACTTACTTGCTCCAGGTACATCATTTTCCTGGTACAGAAATCGTGAAAGGGAGTTTATACAGTATTTTTCACAAGAAGGTCTTCTCGTATATTGCAGTGATATTGCTGGTTTAACAAGTTCCTTAGGAGCTCCATCATATGTTCCTAGTGAATGGAGACTATTTATAGATTCTTCTAAGACTAGTTTAAAAGGTGTTCTCTTGTATAATGGAGATAAGTACACATCTCTGCCAGTTGCTCATTCAGTATACTTAAAAGAAACTTATGACAATCTAAAGTTGCTTCTGGAGAACATCTTAGGAAAAATATCAAGATCACGAATGGCAACTATGTGGAGACTTAAAAGTGTTATGTATGTTGTTGGAGCAACAGGATGGGTACACTAAAATGCCATGCTTTATTTGTGAATGGGATAGCAGAGCTAAAGCGCTGCATTGGACAAAGAAGCAATGGCCTCGGAGGCACAATCTTACACCGGGGTCAAAAAATATTGTGCATGAAAGTTTGGTGAAGCCATATAAAATACTTTTACCTCCACTGCATATCAAGTTAGGCATAATGAAGCAATTTGTTAAAGCATTGAATAAGGACGGCAACTGCTTTAAGTATCTTTGCAGTAAATTTCCCGGTTTATCTGACGCAAAACTTGAGGGTATCTTCATTGGTCCCCAAATTAGAAAATTAGTTTTAGACTGTCAGTTTGAAACTACTGTGACTAACGTTGAAAGGGAAGCCTGGATTGCTTTTAAAAGTGTAATGGAAAACTTTCTAGTAAATCATAAATCACAAGATTACGAGAAAATTGTTCAAAATATGCTCAAAAAGCTTCGCAATTTAGGTTGCAATATGAGCATCAAAATTCACTTTTTGCATGCCCATCTCGATTTTTTCCCCGAAAATCTTGCACAGATGAGCGAAGAACAAGGTGAGAAATCCCATCAGGACATAAAGGAAATGGAGCAGAGGTACCAGGGAAGGTGGAATACAAGCATGATTGCCGACTACTGCTGGTGTTTAAAAAGAGAGAAACCTGGCACTGTACATAAAAGAAAAACGATTAAACGTTCTTTTCAAACAAAGAGACGCAGGTCTGATTAATGAAAGTTTCAGAATTTTGATTAATACTTGTTAGTATTTACGTATTTTTTGACATATGAAAATGTAATCCTATCAATTTGTCATTACTAAATACAATAAAGTTATATACTTTCGTAAAAAACAATACTTTTTTATTTCTCAAATTGTGATGTTGGATGTGATAGAAAAAAATCTAAGTCATATTTGAAATCACAGCAATATATTTCGGCAGTAGGACCTTCAAACCCCAGTGAACAAACTTAAATTTGTAAACTAGTGTAATTAGTTAGTTGCCTGTGACATAGGAGAGTTCAGAAGGCTTAAACCACCATTCAAAATAACTTTTACAGTGGAGTTGATGAAATTAATTTAATAAATAAATTAAATAAGTAAATAATTATGTTTCCAGATATGGTCTATATATTTGTGAGCTATTTTCTTTTAAAATTCTACCTGAATTGCGAAACTAGTCAATATGAAGATGGACTAAGATAAAATTATTTTCTTTTCCTTCATATACTGGCGCCTCCGTAGCCAGGTGGGAAGGAGCAGCAGTGCATAGCACACGCTTCTTGATTAGACCGGGGTTCGAGCCCGTCGCCACCAAATATGAAGGATGCGGAAAGGTCAGGGAATGACCACCGCATATCCCGGAGCAATATGGCCTTAGTTGCTAATGCTCCTAAAAACCAAAACAACAAACAACAACCTTCATATACTGTAACCAGCCCAGACTTTAAATAATTAATTTACGAGTATCATTAATGCGTGATATAACGATGTACTTAGTTGTCATTTAATCTATATGTGCTAACCACGTATCGTCCTCTTTCCACACAATTACTTATAAAAAATTACCAGAAACAATTACATCAAAACAAACTGTGCTATGATTCGCATATAAGAAACGTGAAGTAAGGTAGTGGAATTTGTGGTTAGCAAAGTGCTTGCCTCTTCGGAACAACGCATTTTTCTTTTTCGCTGTTATTATCAAAACGGTAATAACGTTACGGCTGTTCTCAAAAATTATAGAGGAGAGCAAAAGAATGAAGAAATGAAAAGGCCCTTGCTATTGATGTGAAGGTTTCGCGTCTTCGGATCCATAATTTATCGTTCTTTTGATTTTCAAACACCTCATCATCATAATCTGCACTGGCATCCCTGATGGGGCCATTTCCTATTGTGAGGACTGTCTTGTTGAATTACTGATAAAATCGGAAATACCGTACCTCGATATAGAGTGAAATCGCTGCCCAGATTAGCCGAACTGTAAGCAATTATCTTCATCTTCACCCTTAGGGTACTGCAGCGGAGTCCAGACGTTTACATCAGGATATATGTACTCAAAATAAAGACCAAGATCCGGAAACTTTAGCCTGATAAATTCAAAACAGCTCAAGATTTAATTCCTTCCAACCCATAAGTTTGAATTACGCACACCTGTGTATTACATAACTTGGAACTAATGACACCCATTTTTATCTTCGTGGTGCTGTGAATATGCATAATTGTGTTACGTTGGTGGAAGAAAATCCGCGCGCAATAACTAACCAACCGTTACATGATGAAAAGATAACAATACGGTGTTTCACTTCAATTTTCAGCATTGGATCATATATTTTTTTAAGAAAATGTTAACGGGCACTTTATTCCTGTATCTGTGAATGGACAGAGATGTTGGAAAATGTTTTCATTCTTGACTTCAGACAGAGAGGGATGTTTGACCAGGTGGTCTTTCAAGAGGATGGTCATTCATACATATTGACCGGAGAGATAATGCATTATTAAGAGAGTATTTTTGGTGAAAGAATCACCAGTAGAACCGTTGAAGCAAAGTGACCGATTGACGTCCAGAGTTGAACCCTGCAGATTACTGGTTTTTGGGGCCATCAAAAATGCTCAGTTTATAGATATTGCCAAAAAGTACCCTACAACTAAGAAAGGCGATCCAAATAGAGATCACCAATGTGTCCCGATATCAGCTTTCCTCTACTGTTCGTTATTTTATTACTCAATCGAATTAATTCAAAGGAACGACGTTTAGAGCAATATTTGTATCCATGTGAGTTGAAGTTCCACAAAAAAAACCAAAAAAAAAAAAAAACCTGGTTTCTTGTGTGTAGATTAAGATAATGTAGAGTAATATATTTACATATGTCAAAATATTTACATATTATTACGTTAAGTTATTCTAACTATTTAAGGAGATATGATGGAAAATTTGGTAAGATAAATAATGAAAAAAAAAAAAAAAAACTTCATTTAAATACATTCTCAGAACTTCTGGCAGCACCTCGTTAATAAATCTTATGCTAACTGGTAAACATATATACCAGTAGTTTTCAACAAGGGTGCCGCAACAACATTCCAGGGATGCCACGTAATTTGGGTTTAAGTTACTTAAACTTTTATTATTTTTTAATTTATATGTTTATTTCATTATAAAAAGATGTACAGTATCTTTTTAATTTTGTGGTGATCTATAATTGATGTTTACTTAGTGCCTCTATATAAAGAATAATATTATATACTGCATGTATATAGTTTGTATTGTATTATATATATATTATGAAATGTAATTTTTATAATTATATTATTATAATAAATATCATATAACATATATATTTTTTAATATTATATATATATATATACATATGCACAGAAAGAATCGGATCTAACAGGCAGAAAATTGAGTAGGAGTGCCGCAAAATAAAATAAATTACTTGGGGGTGCCGTTATTAAAAAAAGGTTGAAAACTACTGATATATACATTGATCTTCCGCTTATAAAATTTATACTATGTAAATTTGTAGGACATCAGTGGACTTGTAACTCTGCCCTCTGGAAGGCTAGTGATCAAGACAAGTGAGGTTCGTTTAACCAAGAATCTTTCAAAGCTTAAATCGTTTAAAATGCATGGGTTATTTCATTAGCTTAGTATAAATTTATTCTACCTTTATATAAATGTGAGACCTTTATATAAAGTTTATTATACCGGAATAGTTCAGTTTTTTTTTTTTTTTTTTTTTTTTTCAAATATTACCTCCTTATTACCAAAGTCAATCGAACCACTCATTTTTACGTTTAAGTTTTCTGCCTTTCGTATTCGTAGATTATTTAGCTTAATTTTATTTGTTTCTTGAACGTGTAGATTAAGCTTTTTTATTCGGAAGTTAGCCCATAGTTCGGAAAAGTTTCTTGTTTCATTTCCCTTGTAAAATTCAGTTGATCGTACTTACTTGCAGCCCATCGTAACCACTTAGTGGTTATTTCTGGAACTGTGCAGTCTAGTTGTGTTTAGATACATTTTACTATTTACAGCCCTTCTGCGACAATAATTGTAACAGAAGATTTCTGATTCTCAGGCGTGTACTTATGTCATATTTGCTGTTGAACACCTCCAGTCGATGAGCTCGTCAGATGATCTTGCAGCCTTCGCTTTATCTTGTCGTATGCCGGACTCTTTGCTGCCGGCATGCAATAAACTCCCGCTATAAGTATCGTTACAGTAGACAGCTATTCGCTTATCGGAGCTGCTCACAAAGACTGCATCCGAGAAATCCCCAGACTGGCATTAGAACAGACAGTCCTCACAATAGGAAATGGCCCCGTCAGGGACGCCAGTGCAGATTATGATGAGGAGGTTTTTGCAAATCAAGAGAACGATAAATTATGAATCCGAAGACGGGCAACCTTCACATCCGTGTGTTCTTCACGAGCCCCTCTAGCGCACAGGAAAGATTGATCAAGACAAATACTGTCTCTTCTTATGAGTCGTGACATGTATTTGCAGCCGGCTAGATCCCAGCAACCCTCAACTGGAACGTTGGTGATTAATCCCACCGCACGATGATATATAAGTCTCCTCGCGCCTTGCTCGGGGACTTTATCACTGAGAAAGTCAGAGCTATGATGTGGATTTTCATGTAAGCCTATCTGTTCGTTGACTATCGCCTTGGTTGCCACTCCTGGGAGGATAGCTTTGTGCTGAGAACTTTATCATGGGCTTTAGAACAGATAACAGGTAGGGATTAAGTGGCGGGAGGCGAGAGTGCATGCTTATTAAAGTGGTGTTATAGATACTGTGCAGAAAGGGGAGAGACGTGTTCAGGTGAATATTAGTCAAGAGGTTAGTCGTGCCCGAGAACGCATCAGAATACAAATAAAAAAGGAACGTGCCCAAAAGACACTGAAATTGATACTCTGGAAGGTGCTCGTTTGGACAACAATTTAGTGTACGAAAAATTACCGTATTCTTAAGCAGGGAAAAATCGTAGGATAAAAAATAATAAATAAATAAAAATAATAATAATGAAATACCCTCCAGGCTGGGAATCATGTTATATGCATTCTAATCTGAATTTAGAATATTTTCGTAACCTGCAGTTCTAACTGCTTCGTTTATACACTGGTGTTCAAAGAAAGTGCATCACCCCTTAAAATTGTAATTGTCGTTCGAATAACGTAAATATATGGCAATATTTCTTACAGATTGCATCATATAATGGCGCCACCGTAGCCAGGTGGGCAGAACAGCAGTGCGTAGCACACGCTTCTTGATTAGACCGGGTTCGAGCCCGTGACCACCAAATACGGAGGATGCGGAAAGGTCAGGGAATGACCACCGCATATCCCCGGAGCAATATGGCCTTCGTTGCTAATGCTCCTAAAAAAAAAAACCAAATAACAAACAAACAATAAGCATCATATAAGATTGAAATGCATAGGTGATGACGTAATATTGCATCAGCTGTTACTTTCAGCTATCTAAGCACGCTCTGCAAGAGTTGCAGTCATTCCTTGCTTGGGTCAGGATAGCGAGTTACGTGCAGTTTACACCACGAAGAAAGAATGCTATTGTTGCTTTACGTGAGGAAGGATGTTCTTCCCATCATATTGCTTATAGAGTGTCTTGTAATCAGTCGACAGCGAGTAGATTTCTTTCCAAACTCAAGAATATTGGTTCTGCTGATAGGAAAAAAGGAACCGGACGCAAACGAGTCTCTACGCCAAAACAGGACCGCGTTTTGAAGCGCTTATGCCTTAAAACCGTAAATATTCTTGGTCTGAGCGGAAAACAGAATGGGAAGAACATACAAGAGTGGTAGCAAGTGCAGTAACAGTCAGAAGACGCCTCTTCAAAAATGGACTTGTAGCCCGTCGTCCTAAGAAGAAGTCCCTCCCCACACAAAAAATGAAAAAGTCCCGATTAATTTGGTGTAATGAGCATGACAAATGGACCCCCGAGCAGTGGAAGTCAGTTATTTTCTCGGATGAGAAGAAATTCAACCTGCATGGCTCTGATGGGAGACAAACGATTCGCCGTAGACGTGGTGAAGAATATCATCCAGACTGTATGGTGTCTACAGTGAAATTCCCGACCAGCCAAATGATATGAGGATGCATTTCTTATCGCAGAGTAGGTCACCTGCAGTTTATAAAAGGTTCCGTAAATGCCAATGGATACCTAGCTGTATTGGTAGGCAAGTTGTTGCCAAAACATTAGAGATCATTTCAACCTGCCAAGTAACTGCATCTTTCAGGACGACTCTGCTCTTTGTCATCGGGCGAAAAGTGTAAGTAGGCACTTCTGTAGTTAATTTAGCTTCATTTCTGCATTAGAGGTTCGACAGTAATGTTTACATTTGTTACAGATTAAAAAAATGGTTGGAAGAACGGTCCATTACAGCTGTTAGCTGGCCAGGAAAGCCCGGACCTGAATCCTATAGAGAACGGTTGTCATCGTGTGGAATCTGCAGTTGCCAGAAAGGAACCAAAGGCCCTTCGTGAACTTCAGGAAGCCATAAATCTGTTTGGAACCACGAACTATCAGTTGATTATCTTCAGAAATTGATCTTGTCAATGCCTCGACGATGTGCTGCTGTCATCAGGGCCAGAGGCGGCTCAACTAAATATTAGTTTGTACCTGGTGAACTTTTCATTTTATTTTCCTTTTAAAATGATAAACTGAAGCAAATTGAGGACTTCTGATAACATTTTAGCCATAATTGTCGTGTTTACCAAAACTGTTGTATAAAGGTTGCAAATGCTCGTTTTGGAATATTTTGAGAGCACCTGTCAAATATTACTTAGCTTTGCCTTAACTATTAATATCTTTTGTTTATATTTCTGTTTGTGATGCTAGTCGTTAATGTAACATACCATCGCGAAAAAGGGTTAGAAATGTGAAATTCCTAGGTGATTTACTTTCTTTGAACACCAATGTATATACTAATAATTCCCAGTGATTCAGAAAATAGATCAATGATTCTCGGCTAATACAGCCATCTTCCCACTTACCCTTAAAGCACACCGTTTTATTATCTTTATTTATAATGTAAATTAAGTGATTAGCCAAAATCGGTGTTATAGGGACTATAAAATATTATTTTAAATGTTTATTTATCTCATATTTATAATTTCAATGATCTTCCAATTTAAATCATCGTTATCAATCATAATTTTAACATGCCACAAATAGTTTGGAGACGCTAAGAGAAAAGACGAGAACGGTTTACAGATCAGATTTTAATATTGGGAAGGGTCTCCGGCCTGTAATACAACATGTACAACGATGAGCCAAAACATTATGACCAGAGAGTCGTTATGCAAATCGAAGCAACTGCAGGTGAACTATGGCGCGTGCGCGGGTCAGGATATGGTATAAAAACCCCCTGATACTGAGCTCCGTTAATCAGTGTCACTCTTGGTCTTCATATGGGAAAGGCAGCGGACTTAAGGGAGTTTGACAAAGGCCAAATTGTAATGGCCAGACGACTGGGTCAGAGCATATCCAAAAAAAAAAAAAAAAAAAAAAACCCTATTATTTTTAGATCACTCGAATAATGAAATTCATCTGCTATGCTGTGTATCTTAGGTCTGTTAATTGTGTGTATCCTATGGTCGATTTGTCTGTTTTTCTGGACGAAAAACCCCAGTTTCTGGGGGAAAAACCTTGCTATCTGCTTCTGAGACCAACTAACTCAGCCACCGAGTGAAAAAGGCCCATTACAGTTCCTCGCGTCATCGACGGGATTCGAACCCCGGCCTTTTCCACCCGGTGTGGAGAGGACGGTGACGATACCACTGTGCTACCCGCGCAGACGGTCAGAGCCTATTCGAAATGGCACGAAATGGCAAATAGAGAGATGCTCACGGTCAGCCGTGGGTAGTACCTACCGAAAGTGATCCGAGTAAGGGAAACCCACGAACCGCCGGCGAGGTGTTAGATGACCACGGCTCATCGATGGTCGAGGTGAGCGAAGGCTCTCCCGGATGGTACGTGCCAACAGAAGAGCGAGTGTGGTGCAACTCGCCGGTAATTGGAATGCTGGTGACGGGAGTAATGTGTCATAACACACAGTACATCGAGCCCTGCTGAAAATGGGGCATTGTAGCCGCAGGCCACTCCGAGTGCCCATGCTAATCACAGTCCACCGGTGACAGCGCCTACAATGGAGTTACGCGAGCATCGAAACTGGGCCTTGAGTGATTGGAAGAAGGTCGTCTGGTCCGACGAATCACGTTTCCTGTTGCACTATGTGGACGGCCGAGTACGTGTGCATCGTTTACCTGGGGAAGTGATGGCACCTGGATGCATCGTGGGACGAAAACAAGCCGGTGGCGGCGGTGTCATGCTTTGGGTGATCTGCTGGGATACCCTGGATTTAGTCATCCATGTTACATGCACTCTGACGTCTACCTAGTCAGCAATGATGTTTAGGTAAGGTGTACGCCTTACACCTTACCTAAACATCATTGCTGACTACGTACACCTTTTCATGGCAACGGTTTTCCCCTCTGGTAGTGCCGTCTTTCAGCAGGATAATGCGCCATGTCACACCTCCCAGATTTTTGGAGAGTGGTTTGCGGATCATGAGGAAGACTTCCAGGTATTGTCCTGGTCTCCAAATTCCCCAGACATCAATCCCATCGAGCATCTGTGGTTTGTATTGGTACAGTAACTCCGACCTGCGGCGTCTCAACCACGGACCTCACAGGAGTTAAAGGATCTGGTGGTTTCGTGTTGGTACCAGATACCACAAGACACATTTAGAAATCTTGTAGCGTCCATGCCTTGCCGGATACGAGCTGTTTTGGCTGCATGTGGACGACCAACATCATGTTAGGTAGGTGGTCATAACGTTTTGGCTAATCGGTGTGGTTCTCCTGGGACATCTTAAACCAGTTTGATGGTTGAAAAAGCGATGTTGATTTCCATGGACGAGGCATGGCATGTCTTTCCGATTCAGTCCATAATACTTCTTGAAACTCAGTGGGGTTGGATGGCATCGTATTGTGGCGGTCGTATCTATGAGGTTGGATACTCGAATTGTTTCATAAATAGTGCATAACAGAAAATTCTTAAAATGAAATGCAATTTTTGCAATTTTAATGTAAAATATAGTTGTGCTTTAAAATAAGAATATACACTATTTTTTAGGGGTGGTACCTTCGATTTTTCTCCACGGCTCTGCGTGTCACATTATTCTCCTCAAAGCACGCCTTCCCATAAATTTTGCAAGGGTGCAAGATCTTATACCCCGTAGCGAGAGGGTTCGCCACCACAGGCATAGCCTGACATTTGGTTTGGTATGCTTATTGAAAATCACGTTAGGGATCATTTATAGTTTGTCTTCTGCTTGCGCCATAAAACTGTATTAAAAATTGCATTATCGAAGATGTTGCAATATTTCCTTATCACAAATACCATCGGCTCAACTCCACACCATGAAAAGTATTCCTAAACTATTAGACTGATACCACCACCGCGCTCCACGACCGATAAAATGCTATCCCTTTCAAAACGCCCTCCGGAATGTCACGACGCCTTATGTTTTTTAATCTAATGAAACCATCTTACGTCAAGATTCGTCGCTCAAGACAAAATTCTCTTCCTTTGACCGTGACACTGGTGTCACAGTTAAATGAATGGAATCTTGCAGAAAAATCCTGCAGAAAAATTATGCTTCCATATAAATCAAGTTTATTAATGTCTAGAATAATTTTGGTCCGCAATAGGCAATAGTGTGCCGTTAATTGTGCGTGTCTCGAAATTCTCTCGATTGTTAATGGTTTAAAAGAAAAAGGGACCAGTAATAGCGTGTGCCGTAATTCTACACCATACACCTTTAATGTGGAACGATTATTTATCATGCTCAAGAGGTTTTCTCTAGTCCAAATTCGACAATTTTTGCTTATCACAGATCCATCAAGGTGAAAGTGCATTTAATCAGTGCATAGGATATTAAATAACCATTCTCGATCCTGTGAACCTTGTCACTCATTCGCTTAGCGAAACAACATCGACTTTAATAGTCTTGTGGTTCTAATGGATCACATGTTTTATTTTATAGAGAAACAGGTGGAGGCCTACCTTTAAAGGCTTTATGTACCGTGCTTCAGGGAATACCAGTCGCATGAGATTCATGCCAATAACCTCAATAAATTTGATCCGGCTTGTTGCATCGTCAGTTCTTTGAATCACTTCTTATGATGCCGAGAGCCGACTACTTATAAGCTTAAGAGTTAGGTAGGCGTCTTCAAAATGCTTTACAATATTTAATACGGTTCTCGAACAAGGAAGAGAGCTCCCTATCTATAAAGAAACAGTTTTATTTTTGTTTAATTTTTTTTATTTTTCTTTATTATTTTTTATTTTATTTACTTTATTATTATTATTTTTTATTTATTATTATTTATTTATTATTATTTTTTTTTTTTTTGTGCCCTGACTTTGGGCCACTCGGGGTGCCGGATTTATATTGCTGGTACCACTGGTGTGGCACTACCTCCAGTAGATGCGGGATTTCGCCCTTTTGGGTGGACAATAATTTTAGTGTCTGAGGTCCACCATGCTTTACACGTAGTTGTGGCCTACCTTCTCTAGACGGACATTGGGCAAGCTTTCCAGGTGATCGCTTTCCTGGTGGTAAAGTGGACACACACACACTGCATAAAGATAACATCATACACATTTCTGGCCAATTCTGCATTCATCACAATGTACCAAGGCGGAGTTAAACTGATGTTCAGGTATCGCCCTGCATAAGATACTATACATCTGCATGTCTACATGTCCATTCCAAGGTCATTTCTTTTTATAACAAACGCAAAAGCTAAATTGTTCATTGGGGTTAATAAATCGCTTAATTCTCTCTTGACCAAATTTCGAACTATTTTTAATGGTTTAAAAATCCCACATTACTGTTATTCTTTTTTAGGCTACTATATGTAAAAGTAGAACATTAAGTTCAAGAAAGCTCTGAGGATAAAAACTAGAAAGGATCGCAGTACTTCAGTTGTTGGCTACTTCTTGTACAGTATAGTGGTACAAGTTTCCTCTAAACATTGCAAGGTTAAAAAAAAAAAAAGGTGAAGTCTTGAACTGTGGACTTTAGTCATTAGATGATTACGGAATTATTTCAACAGTTCATTCCCTGTCCCTGTCCTTAGTTGGCGGTTTTAACCTTAGTCTAATTTCAAACCATATTACCACTAAAAATAAACACCTGTATTGACTGTTTTCTCTTATAAACAGTTGAAGCCATTTAAATATTAATAAAAAAGAATTTTACTATTGAAAAGTTTAAAGAAATAGTATTGTGTTATTGTCGATAATGGGAACCCATGTTGATGAAATTCTTCCTTTACCAAGTATCCCTGGTTACTTGATACAAAAGTTCCCAAAGTGTGATAGAACTTCCAGGCGTTTCTGTGGCTACCGTGATCTCAACCCGTTCATCTCGGCATTTGGGGGTTTAAGGTATTTCGGCAAGAAGCCATGGAGCCCGTCAAGGTCCGCCTGCGTCCATTGATCAGTTGGTGTCAAGGGGATAAGACTACCAATTGTTCTTGGAGAGAGGAAACTGCGTAGGGGAGAGGGGATGAACGTTCTTTAGCCAGAAATACTGATACTGACGAGTCGCCTGTGGCTCAGGATGCAATTAGTGAGGCCACTTCATTAGCGGCAGGTGGAGGAAAGGGTAGCGAGGTAATCCGCACTTTGGGGAATGTTTATACAACTATTTCTTCTTTGGTGCGGTCATACTGTGGTGATTTCAGAAGTTCGAGAGGAAAACTTTAATCCTGATTACCTGTGTAAGCAGGAGATGGACGTCTGATGGGAGTAACTTGCAAATAAGTTGACGGTTTTAACCTTCCATCACGAACTCCTTTCATTTAGCTAAGGTGAAGCAGATAACCTGAATTTAATTCTAACTGCAGTTACACCTTATTTGATTTTTGAATGTATGAACACTCATCAGTAGATTAAATGATTAAGACGCTTGTTCTACTTATCTACAAATGTGTACTTTTGTTTCTGATTATGTCAAAATTTCCAGTTAAGATAGTTTGCATACACGACTTGATTTATAGCGGAAAAGATGGGAGTTTATGTTAATTTTCGTAATCATAATCTTTATATCATTATTCGAATAATTTCCTGGCAACAGATTCTTAAATGTCTATTCTTGATAATTGTTCCACTAAAGTCTAGACTACTCTGTTAACAGATTGTTCCTGACTGCTGCCTTTCTACACTACTGGAAAAAAGATGTGAGGCGTGAGTTCCATTAATGTCTGGATAGGAGAGACATTTTATAGATTTATTTTCTTCTGCAAACTCAGGCTTTTCATCCCGCAATTAAGATAGACCAGCCTTGGAATACGAGTAATTTACAGAAACTATACACTGATTCCTCTTACCAGCCAAATAACCTTGAGTACTTTCTGAAACAACCAACGTGTTTACCATTTTTTTTTTTTTTTTTTTTTTTTTGTAACTGTGGAATGAAATTTATTAAATAAGAAACTTGGTCTCTATGATTGCAGTACATGTCTTTCTTTTTAATACAATGGTTAGGGAATAACTTGGATTGGACTATATACACTGTATCTAGTAAATGAAAACTTACATCTTGAAGTATGCGAATACAGATTTTGAAGATAGAACAATTTATATTAATATTTATACATTTAGATGCATATATTTTATGTTAATATTAATATTTATAGATTTGAATGCTCATGTTTTATATTAATATAAATATTTATATATTTATTTATATTTTCAGTAATAATTATTTGCAAACATACGCTTTGTGATTGCAATCGTGAGATTTTAAAAAATCATTAAATTTTTAGGTCCATCTCAGTTCGGTGTAGACAATTCGTTGTATAAAAATTCTGAATATGTGTGTGTGTGACTATTTGGTCCAGAAAGATTACTGTTTTTTTTTTTTTTGCCTTGTTGAAATTGTTACTGTTCCAGTAGTATGGAATTATTTTGGATTGGGAAACCGTAAGAAACACGGAGACCAGACATAAAGAAAATAAGTGAAACGTTTTTCTTCTCCCTTTTTTTTTTTTTTTTTTTTTTGTTGCTCTTTTTATTCAATTCTTTTGAAGCCCATGCTATTCCAGTAGCATGAATGAGTTAAGGATTCGGAAGTCAACCGTATTTTTAGATTTTCGGCAAAGAAACTAATGTCATGAAGAATCAGAATATTTTATCTGTAAATTACATGTATTTATTGGCCTGCCGGTTTTCCTCTTTTTAAGACTCTGATTAATTCGATCACGATGTGAAAAAAGCCCATAGAAATTCTTTCGGTTTAGACCGGATTTGAACCATGGCCTTTTCCACACTGCATATCTCTATGATCAACTGGATGGTAAGAAGAATTGTATTTGACACAGAGAGTAGACCTAAAGAAGCTAAATTAAGAAACGTAGTGGGTTTTTTTATGGGTAGTTGTTGAAATCTTTACTATTTTAATTGCATAGATAGTTTAATTAATGGTTGGGAAGCCAAAGGATACTTGTTGATGAAAAGGACAGACGTAAAGGAACTAAATGAAAACGAAAAAACAGTTACTGTTTTTATTGGGAGGCTTGAAGCCTATGCTATCTTAATAGCATGATTTAGTTGAGGTTTGGGAAAATAGAGGAAATTTGGATAATACAGAAAACAGACGTAAAGTAAGTAAATAAAGATGATTACCTGCGTTTTCTTTTTACTCAATATTCTAATAGCATGAATGGGCTGCAAGTTGGTTTGGAAGAGCTTTCATAAAAACATTGGCATTCTTCATTACTTTATTTCTTTCCGATATCTATATTAACACGTTTCTTCTAGCTGTAGATTAAGAAGGGTTTCTGTTGAAAAGTGAATGTTCGAACGTGCGTAAACCAGTTAGTATCCATTCATGGTTCAACAGTAAATTCAGTAACCTAAATTTTGTTCTTCTTTCTTATTTTTCACTCTCCTGTTACCTGAAAATCATTTCTCCATATGTGTTTCTTTCCTAAAAATTGCAACATACAGAAATTTAAGTGTAATGCGAATAAGTTTTTTTGGTTTCACAACTTTCAGTCAGGGACGGACTGGCCATAAGACTTACCGGGGAAACCTCGGTGGGCCCGAAACCGATGGAGGACAGTGTGAATTTAACCATAAACGCTAGTATGAGGCCACGAAGAATTTTTGACCCAGTTCGCCTCTGCTTTCAGTCCATCTACGGTCCTTTATAACAAGAGATCATCGCGAAAGTAAAATCAGAATGTGGATTGAAAAATGAATGGAGATAGCCCTACCCCCAACAAATTAAAAAACTATACTGTGTTCAATGGAATTCTTGCACAGAATACATTGAATTCAGGTGATCCCTAAAT
This sequence comes from Mastigoproctus giganteus, assembly GCF_048544385.1. Taxonomy (NCBI): domain Eukaryota; kingdom Metazoa; phylum Arthropoda; class Arachnida; order Uropygi; family Thelyphonidae; genus Mastigoproctus; species Mastigoproctus giganteus. The sequence goes on along the minus strand of NC_143581.1, from coordinate 40,328,803 downwards.
TTCCATTTGAAGTCAACCTTCATTTCTCTAAGTGATTGTCAACAAAGCAAATTTTTACTAAGAGTACATTTGGAGAGCAGTTTATCGGAAAGTTATGCTAACTTTATTGTTCAAAAAACAAAATGTTAATTTACTAAGATAAGGCCATGGAACCTGGCAGCAGCAGATATTCAGTAATTTATTTCCGCCTCGTGAATAACCAGACGCTTGCAGAGGGTGCTTAAGGAAACAGTACCGTTCCAAGAGTAGTGTTTGGTTACAGAACGGAAGCAGATGTTTGTATGGGTGGGCTTCCAGGAGGCTCAAGACAGGTTATTATGAAACGTTAATTATAGACGATACATTAGAAACAGCCTATATGGACGGACATGGCCTGTTTAATTATGGAAGCGTAGAGCTGTGACTATCGATACGGTGTTTCAAATTCCGTCTCAGAACAGTCGGACAGTCATAGTAGTAATAAATGGATTTAGTGCCACTATCAGATTTTCAAGTCCCGAGTTTGCATGTAATCTCTAGTGTATGTACCGTAATGACTCCCCACTGATATACGTTTATGATGGCTGTGCGTGACTGCTGCACGAGAAACACGAGGCAGACAGCCAGTTAAATATTCATACTACCTCTTATATAGTGTGGAGAAATCAATTTATGTCACTGGAGGCGACATCATCTGCCCTCTGCCGGACTAGCATTAAACTATCATTTTCCAGTGATTTATGGCAGCGGGTCTAGAGAATACCGCTGAAGCAACTCCTACTGAACTGGAGGTCGTTAATATTAAATAACGCTTGAAAAGGTCACTGAAGATTTTATAACTATGACGAGCGTCACAGATATGTTTCCTTTCGTCATCAGCCTCCTAATCGAGCTGGATCATTTTTATTCATTTAGTGTATTTTTTATTTATATATACTGTATGGTTTGGAGTTTGCTACCGGTATAAACTTTAAGTTAATGCGATCAAAAAGCATATACACTAGTGTAAAAAATAAAATAATAATCGCAAAAACCAGAATTAATTTTTAATTCTGTAAAGTATATTGCACAAAAATTAATAAAGAAACACGGGAAGTAGCCTTTATCGGATATATTTTTTTGAAATTGTAATGTTAGAAATGATAGTTCTAAAGTTGTTAATGTTATAGCTAACGTTTTTTTTAGAAGTGTTAAATTTAACTGTTGCAGGATGAACACAGATGAATTAAGGAATAACTTTAAAGCCATCGTTTGTTGTTTGTTATTTGGTTTTTAGGAGCATTAGCAACTAAGGCCATATTGCTTCGAGGATATGCGGTGGTCATTCCCTGACCTTTCTGCATCCTCCGTATTTGGTGGGCACGGGCTCGAACACCGGTCTAATCAAGAAACGTGTGCTACGCACTGCTGCTCCTGCCCACCTGGCTACGGAGGCGCCTTAAAGCCATCATCATGGAAACCACGAATGCATATGTATCCATACCATTAAGTGAATATAGCATGAGGAGGATGCCGAGGTTCATAAGTAATGAAGTGACTAGTTCAGTAGAGCAAAATAAATAAATAAAAATGGAACAGTTATAGAACGATGAAAATCTCTAACTCATATAATACTTATAAGCTGATCTGCAATAATGAGGCCGGGAAAAGACAAATATGATAAATGACTGAGCAAAGAAAAGGGAAAGGTGCGTCCAGGTTTTCGTCCAGGAAACCGACCGAAGAATGGACGCAGTTACCACTATAATATACTTACGCTTCATAGCCAATTGATATTTCACTCAGCTTTGCTCTTTATCAACACGATTTTCTCAATATTTTTTTATGTGTATTCATTGTTTTTTTCCAGTAATCGAAATTTTTCTGTTTGCCAATCTATAGCATTCTTTAAAAGTCGGCTTCCCTTGAAAAGTTTGCTTTGCCGTTTATTTGACTGTTGCTTAAGTTTTGGAAACCAGTCTAAATAGATTCGTTATGAAATTTGATTTAAAAAATAATAATAAATAAATAAATAATTCGTGATATGAATAAAAAATGCCACGTGTCTATTTGCTAGATTTTAATGAAATTTCGAATATGAGATCTTTTCAAAAAATATCCAGATTATAGTTAAAGAGGCCTATGCGCTCTGGATTCATTTATGACGATTTATTACGTAGCACAGAGCGAAACGGAAGACAGAATAAATAAATGACAAGCTTAATATTAAACTTTAAAACACTAGGCCGCCGTAGTCGAGTGATCAGGCGCGCGGGTGCATAAGCACACGTGCCTTGATTGACCGGGGTTCAAGCCCGTGACTGCTGAATACGGCGCTGTTTCTTGTATTCTGTCTATCTTGTGAACTCCTCTGACCGTTTGGTCGCCCCGGAGTATAAACAGAAAATTTATTTATATATTAAATACATACAGTACAAATAGCTTTCGGTTACTGTGATAACCTTCATCAGTCAAACTGACAGTTTAGGAACGTACAACATTCCTAAACTGTCAGTTTAGGAATTTATTTATTCTGTCTTCCGTTTCGCTCTGTGCTACGTGTTAACTCATCATCCAGATTATGCTCATTGCCCAAGGTTCAGACAACATAGCGCAATGCGACAAAACATAACGTGTTTAGACATGGCTCATCCTCACCTCCGCGCAATAAGCTATTCAATCGCTTACGGCAGTCTATTATTGTCAGTCGATAAAGATACGTTTTTGTTAAATTTTGTTTTAAATAGGAAAAACCGCAATGGAAATGTTCGATCTTGAAACAGCATATGGAGACTCTGCAATGGCCGTAAACAAATTTTTGACTGCACCATTTTTTCAAAGTGGGCAGGGAGTACGTCGAAAACGATCTTCGATTTGGAACAGCCCTCAACTTCACCAAATGATGAAAGCGTGTTTCACGTGCGAACTTTGTTACGGAATGACCAAAGTATAATTTTTCGTTAAATCGCTGAAGGAAATACTGGAAATGTGGAACTCCAAAGACTGGCTTCATTACCACAATCATGAGCAGTCATAGTTATCATTACCTGTACACAGCTATTGACCCAAGGGGTGCTCTTACCAAGAAAGGTTTCAGTTCTGCAAATTGCAGCGTCTGGAGACTAGGCACTTGCGATGTGATCTGATTGAGGTGTTAAAGGCTTTGAATGGTTTGAACAAGCTCAGTGCTGATGGGATTCTTCCTCTTGCTCAGATTACGCACATGAGGGATCATAAATTCAAGTTGAGGAAGGAGGGTAGCAGAATAGATGTGCGGAAGTTTGCCTTTAGCGAGCGAGTGGTTGATTGCTGGAACAATAGGTGAAATGGGAAGTGGTTTTTTTTTCTGATACTGTGTAAGTTTGCTTGCTTGCATCATATGCCACTACTAATGCTAATGCTAATACCATTCAAACAAACGTGGAATAGTTCAAGTCCAGCAACTCCCATATTCACCAAATATGACTACATTTTACTTTTTTTTGTTTTCCAGACTAAAATAAAAAATAATAAATAAAAAACCGGAAAGGACAACAATAAAGAATAATACTCTTTATTGTTAATACTCCGAAAGCTCGGCTTTAGGAGATTTCGAAATCGGCTTTCCAGAAGCTTCTTCCAAGGGTGGAAAAATCGTTGTGCTAGGTCCGTTGCCTCAGAAGGATGCCACTAAAAATCTGCCCAGATGACGTTTACAAAGAGGAGAAGAATAAATCCAATGCACATCTCTATAAAAGGACATCAAATTAAACTTATCAACTCTCTCAAGGACCTAGGTTTGGTCTTGGTTTGGAACCTGTCTTTTCTGGAGCACTTCAAGGAAGCAAGAAAAAAATTCTTTGCAGCAATTATTTGTTCTGCTCGACAGGAACTGGTTGGTTACAGCAATAAGAAGCCAATAACTGGGTTTGTCCGAACTTGTGTGGTACCGGTGGCACTCTACGCATCGGAAATTTGGTCGTCTGCCCTTCCAACCTACCTGTGGCAGTTCTTGAGGAATTAGTATTGGCTTCTGCGATCCCTCAATAGGACTTCAGGACATCCCCTTACTATCTCTAGGAGTATACTACATTTGCTGCATGGAATGACTCCTTGGAAGCAAATCATTACCACTCACAACATAATTACCCTCTCCAAGCTCATTTCGGGTAGATTGGATGCTCCTAACATCGATGTCCTTAACATCCTGCTCACGAAGAACAGTAGAATAACTAACAGGCAAACATCTTTGATCAGACCTGCCCTCAACCAAATCAGCTCGCTCAGCCAAATGTTCCCATCAAACACGATTGGACTCCTCAACGATCTAAATATCAACCCTGAGACGATTTGTGTCGACAAAGCCTACAGATCAAAAGTTTTAGTTAATACCTACACAATCTTGCAATTTTAGATCTTTCGTTTCACCATTGCTTTATGTGGCTTCTACGTTAGAGGATGTTATGTGCTTCTCCTGTTCCTGACAGCTTGCAGCATCTTGCCGGCATCCTCGCACTCTTCTTGGACAGACGCTGACTGTATTTAGAGTATTATGTCGAACCTAATCTGTCTTAACTTCTGTAATTATGGAAATATAATGTCGATTTAAAAAGTATCCGGACTGCTACGATATTTATTTATCTATTTAATCAGGTAAAGAAAAGTTACATCCACCTCTTAACAGCAGTGAAATGCTAGGAGGGTAAACACAATTATAAAAATTAATACAATATCAATATTGAGGAAAATAAAATATACAGAGATCAAGTCAATATTGTATTAATTTTTACAATTGTGTTTACCCTCCTAGAATTTCATTGCTGTCAAGGGGTGGACGTAACTTTTCTTTACCTGATTAAATAAATAAATAAATATCGTAGCAGTCCGGATACTTTTTAAATCGACATTATATTTCCATAATTTTAAGCTACTTACGACAGCTCTTTCATCAGTGGAGTGATATCTCATTCCGCTGTATCCTATGATGTTTATTTAAAATGATTTCAGACAGGCTTTATTCAATATTATAAGCAGAATAGAGTGAGAATTTCGATGATATTGAAAACCTCGTTGCAACGTTAAAATAGCAGAGGCATAAGGTAATTTCTGCCGTAAGTTTTAATGTATTTACCGTCTTCGTCACTAGTAATCATTCACCGTATCACACCTGCATGTCATGTTGGTTTTCTGTCTAATCCTCCTCCATAGCCTTTTTATTCTCTCTCTCTCTCTCATACTTTTCCCTCGTAGCTTATTCCTTTACCGTATTATTCTCCGAAACCTACCATATGTCGAACTTCACAGCTCGTTGCTCGAGGGATAGTGACGCCAAAAACGTGGCGTCATCTTCAGATCGTACTCTTTTGGCGGGAGAACAAAGAGATGATAACCGCCATGATTCGGCTGAGCTGTCTGTGATGGTTTTGTAGCCGTCGAACAAAGCACGACAAATCGTAGAAAAAGTTGCTGCCTTGTGTGCCGGAGACAGCGAAATAGGCGGCAGCACTGTAAAGAGACGGCCTGAAAGTAATCCCTTCAGGTCTGTTAGTTCAGAATGAGCAACAAAATATGTCGGAGAAGGGAATTATCAGCCATCGATGGAGGTGAAATAATACTTCTATTCACTGCCTTCCTCGACATAACGCGACGCCTAACACAAAGACACGTTCTAGTCAGCCGATCAAACACTACCGAAACCAGAACTCCTGCTGAGGCTTTTAACCTCACTCCTCTTATGAAGCTTTGAGGTTTGCTTCCTGTGGTGGTCATAACATGGCATTTCTAGTCTCCAGAGACTAATACCCTTCGACTCTATTTCAAGTACTAAGTCTCTATTTCAATTGTCCTTTCAAATTGTGAGAAAGTAGTACTGAAGGGTGTAAGCATCATATCATTACTTATAAACCACGATGTCAATAATTTTGACTAAGTCATATAATCTTCATGCATTTTAACTTTTTTTTTTTACGTTTTGCTTCTAGCAAGTGTAAATCCTGTATATCCCATTTTTTTTTTTTTTTCAAAATTATTGCTTTCTAACAAGACAGGACAACAGTAGGTATACAGCGGCTTACTTATTTTTTAGGTATACAGTTCTTATATATGAACTTGTAAAAGAGAGAGAGACACATAGAAATGTTAATTCCTTAGGTGCTCAAAATGTTCGCCCTCGCTATTCACGTATTCTTTGAGTCTGTCTGCTACACTGAGATACATTTTGTCGCAAAGATTTTTGTTTGCAGATGCTTCCTGAAAGACATCACGAAGCGTTTGAGATCGTTGATGGTGCCAGGTTTTCTTCCGTACTCCTTATCCGTAATGACTTCCCAAAAGAAAAAGTCCATGGACCTAAGGTTTGGTGACCATAGTAGCCATTCAACTGACCCTCATCTGCCTTTGAGGAAATTCTCAGTCTACTAAGTCATGTACCTTTAAGGATAATGAGATGAAGCACGATCCTGCTGGGAAAACAATTCTGCATGATCGGGTTGGTTGTGCAGTTGCAGTGATGATGTCCCCTCGTGTTGAGATAGGCATCTCCTATAACTGTGTTATCGAAGAATACAGGTCCAATGATTCGAAAACATGAAATTTCAACCAATACTGTAACACCTGGCTGGTTTAGCTGTTCTTCTGTTTTGGTAAACACCCAGTGCCAGTTGACTTAATCTGACAATTTGAAGCAAGCTTTGTGGCACCAGATAATCCACTCAAGAAATTATCTGGAATACTGCCCCTTCTTAACTCATTCAGTGTTATATTTCAGAATTGCAAGAGTCGATCTTAACAAACCGTATATCAATTTCGGTCAATACTGCTTCAAATGTAAATGCTACATCAACAGCCAAGCAATCTCTGTGGAATTTCTAGCATTTAGAAGACTTCTTTGTTGATTTATTTTGGAATTTGCAAGAATGCTTTTGCCACTAATAGTTTATTTTCAGAGAGTGGTAACAGTTCTGTCTACTACAAATTTGAGTGGGTCCGTCTACTACGATGAACTCGGTCGAATTTGTCGCGAAGTCTGTGGATGGATAGCCTGCTTGGTGGTGTGGTGTTGAAAATTTCAAACTGCTTTGTCCGAACAAATTTCGCATTCTCGTCTTCAAATATTGTTTGAATATCTCCATACTTTCATCAGCTGTCGAATTTCCAGTCATCACTGTCTCCGTATAATCTACCTGCAAATAAAAATAAATATAAAATAGGCAGCTATATACCTGTACTGTGTAGTGTATCCTACTTTTGCCTCACCTGTATAGTCCCATTTTAGGTTTTCTTCTATTACTGTTTATCATTTAGTTTTTAAGGTCTTTGTTTTTTAATGTTGTTATTGTGTAGGTATTATCTCCTACGCAGTAAAGAAAACAATAACTGTAACATATTTATTTAAATATCTTTATACCACTCTTATAAACGTTTACCGTTTCAGTATGAGAATCGAGCAAGCACAATAGTGAGGGTATCATTTTGCATAGTGTCTGAGATATCATATCATAGTCCATCACTGCGCTAATTTTAGACTCATCAGTTGGCAAGCATAATAATTTTTATTGTAGTATTTAAATAAATAAATATTCTGTTTATACTCCGGCACGACAACCAAGTCAGTAGAGTTTACAATAAATCGTCAATACAAATATTTATCGTATTTAGTAGTCATGGGCTTGAACCCCGGTCCACTCAAGGAACGCGTGCTATGCACTCTCGCTCCTGACCACTGGGCTATTTACTTGTTATGGTTATAGTTTTTAAATAATAATTTTCTGAAAATATTGTGATGATGATATGAATATTGCTATTCTGAAAAGGTGCTTATTCTTCAAGAGTAAAACTTATCTTTTGAACTCGTTGATTAGTTAGACATCCTAGTTTTATGTTGATTTTTTTTCAAATCATTTTAAGTTAAATAATTCATATGTTTATTATTTTGTAAAATTAATAAACATATGAATTATTTAATTGTGCAAAATTTCTTTATGTTTAATAATGTTTCATTTGTCTAGGTATTATACCTTAATATTATGTACAGAGCAGTTATGTAGTCCTTTCCCACTTTTAAAAATTAATAACTCGAAACTTAAATTTTCGATGTTATTAATTTCGAATTATTAAAACGAAACAATTTTTTACATTTTAATCAGTATATGTGGAAGTTTTTTGTAAACAATTTAAAAGATTAACTCAAAATTTGACCACCAGGGACTGAGTGATTTATTCACTCCAATAAACAAATTTTTTTGCTTTCATTATGAAAAAGGATGACTCTGGAATCGGAGAATCGCAGTGTTTGCTTGTCGTGGGCTTTTCTTCTTTGTCAAGGTAAAAAGCTTGAAGCTGTATCTCTAAATTAAGTAACCAAGTCCATTCAAGTTTGTTTTTGAATGTTGCCTAAAAATAAAACACTTTTAATTAAGCTTTATTACAAGAATGGCGATAGTGTTAAAGCAGCATTCGGAGCTTATCAACGACAGAAAATGTCCCAACGCTTCCTTGTTCGAGAACTGTATTAAATATTGTAAGGCGTTTCGAAGCAGGCTACCTAAAATCGTAGAAGTGGGTAATTCCCCAGCATCACAAGAAGTGATTCAAAGAAGTGATGAGTGCAACAACAACAATTCTTTCAGATTTGAAGGATACAATCCGTTGGGAGGTAGAGAACATTCCATCGAAAATTTGTTCACAATGGGAAATACAATGCCCTCCTCCACCCTTAATTTCTCATTACAAAATAATAGCGGACACATGGAGATTTGATCGTCAATAATTTATCGAAAAATTTACTATTGTGTTATCTTTCTAAATTAATCACTTTTAGCACCCCTGGTGGCCACATTTCGAATTAATTTTTTATTGTTTGTAAACCCTCACTTATAGTGTTTACAATGCAAAAAAGAAGGCTTTTAAATACTGTACTACTGTACGTTTTGAGTTATTCAATTTTAAAAGTGAGAAAGGACTTTTTAACTACACCCTGTATATTCAGTTGGCGTCTTCAGAAGTAATTATTTTTCTGTCTGTTCTATGATGAATATAAATAATGACTTTCTGTTTATACTCCGGAACTGCCACACTCGTAAAAAAAATTAAGTATGATCATCTGATCTTCAAGTACTTTACTTGCATCTGTAGTTCCCCGTCTCCATTCGATTTCAATACTCATTGTTCTTTTTAGGTACTTTCTGTCATCTGCAATGGCTCTTTATTTTTTTTTTTTCGGAACTCTGACTCAGAAAACCAATTATTCCAAGACCTGTTTTGTCAGAATACGTAGTTAGTGTAGGTTAGACATGTGTGAATTGTCACAGAGAAAGGCTATGAGGCATCAGTATATTGTGTCTGGAATGCGTGTATTCTTCGATCGGTTTGCTGGACAAATAAATCGCGTGTATACCCTGTACGCACGAAAGATGTTTTGAGTGAAAACATCTTTTGACGAAAATCAGAACCGTTTTAAAATCGAACAGTTATAACCAAAGTTATGAACGATGTAGGCGCCTCCGTAGCCAGGTGGGAAGGAGCAGCAGTGCGTAGCACACGCTTCTTGATTAGACCGGGGTTCGAGCCCGTCACCACCAAATACGGAGGATGCGGAAAGGTCAGGGAATGACCACCGCATATCCCGGAGCAATATGGCCTTAGTTGCTAATGCTCCTAAAAACCAAACAAACAAACAATGAACGATGTAACGTTTTACGTTGACGCCCGCTACTTATTCTACTTAATCAACGTTAGTGACATTAGCGTCATGCTTCAATCCGAAATATTTAGCAGGAACGATGTAAAGTTGATAGCCTAATTACCCATTTGTTGAATAGTATGATGTCACAATCATGATTGCAACAATACAAGTATTTGTATCGTTGCAATTATGCTAATTCACTAACTTTGATTTGGTACGTCATTTCCAAATGACGCTAACACGCTTTGATTTTGAACGTCATATCAGGAAGGACGTCATTTCCGTAAATGACTATGCGGAATGGCATCATTTCAACGTACAAAAATCGTGACGAATTGGTTTTACTACAGTCCGAAATTTAGTAGGTGCCGCCAAAGATGTTTTCACATTAAAAACCCCAGTTTCCAGAAAAAAAAAAAAAAAAAAAAAAAAAAAAACCCATGAACCTGCTCATTCAAAGCTCATTAGAAAATAATAGTGGACACATGGAGATTTGATCGTCAATAATTTATTGAAAAATTTACTATTGTGTTATCTTTCTGAATTAATAACTTTTAGCACCCCTGGTGGCTACATTTCGAATGAATTTTTTATTGTTTCTAAACTCTTGAGACAGGCTAACTCAGCCATGCAGTGAAAAAAGCGCATAAAAATTCCTCATATCATTGATGGTATTGAAACTCGTGCCTTTTCCACCCGGTGTTGCAGGACGGTGATTATATCCACTGTGATATCGCGAAGCCCAGAATACATAACCTCTATGAGTAGGCCACCGTAGTCGGGTGGTTATGCGTGAGGGTACATAAGCATACATGCATTGAGTAACCGTGGTTCAAGCCTGCTTGAACTACGGTCACTCAAACAGGTCCAAGCCTGCTCAAATACCAAATGCGGTACTGTTTCTTGCACTCTCTATCTTGTGAGCTCCTCTGACGTGGTAGTCCCGGAGTGTATAAACAGGAAGTTTTTTTTTATATTGAACTTTGACAATGTGCAACTACATTCTGTTTCCGTGCGGAGTTCCATCGGAGAGGTTTTGGAATGTGAAAAGCTATGAAATTCGTTATATACTAAGTCCTGCTCTTTTACATCACACCTCCTATCCAAGTTCAGAACAGCTAAACTCGTTTTCTCATGGGGTGCCTATTATAAATAACATCTCTACTAGTACCTTCTGCAATTTCTGTATGCTGTCTTCTGTAAACGTCCTCTATAATATTTTCATAGCCAAGTTGCATAAAAAATTATTTGTCAGTGTCCCAATAAACTTTTGATATATATTTGATAATACGTGTACGTACTTTTTACAACGGTGTAATTTATTATTTGAAGATAGGATAGGAGAACAATATGTTCAAAAACAGACATATGTTCATTTGGACGGCTTTCAAATCCAAACCCAGTTACTGTTTGCAAAGCGAGTATGTTTCTTTAACCACATATAGATGAAACATGGCTGAAAATTGAAAGAAGAAGTAATCCAATTTAGAATAAAACTTTTCGTTTATCTGAACGTTTTCATGTATATTTTGATTACAAAGACTGTAATTATTCTTAAAGAAGTATCCTTGCTGAAGTGTCAGAATTTGCATACGATATTAAAGAAAACAGTTTATAAATCTAGTTTTTGATGAACAAAATAATTTATGAAAAACACCAATTGTTAGGTTATTAACGCTGTTATTAATATCATTAATAAAATTAAATCCACGTAAATCGATTTAACACTCTTTTAATCGAAATATACAAGCAATGTCTAAATAAACCGTCACTTTTTTTGTGGAAAGAACACCCCCTTCCCAAAACACTTACGACTCTTTTTAGTAAGAGAAAAATAAAAGAAACTTGTCACATCGGCAACCAACCTTAAGCGAAAGTTCAACATTAGCTTATCTAACTTCCTATTAAAATAGGAAGTGGCATTATATATACTGTATTATGTCACCAAAATCTCAGTTTATATAAGCATAAATATCAAACAGTTACATAAACAGTTTTTATGTAGCTTTTTGGGTTTAAAGCTCCCAGTTTATCAACGCATGAATACAGGAGAATCTAGAAATACGTTTCTGCTCTCTGCCATCCCGAGGATGCAAGTGAGATGCAGAAGAAATGAAACATAAACCACGCTTCTTTTCTTTAACGCCCTGTAGCCTTAGCTGAGGTATGGAAACACGTATATATATAGCACATCGCTCACTTGACTTGACAGTAAGACTTTTATAATATTTTAAAGCCCCATTTCTCCTTTGCTCCTTGGCAGCTGATCGGAATTTTTACTCCGGCCACCGTCTTTTCTTTCCTTCACTACACTAAAAGTGACAGTAAAGCTATTTGCCACTGACGTACCAGTTATTGAAAGGTTTGGCTAAAGTGGCTCGCTTGACATGCATGACATTTAGCCTATTGTATAAGGCACGAAGAAAGGGACGTCATGTCACATAACGGCTCCTTCCTCTAAGGTATAAAGACGCTTTAAATTTCGAATTCAGAACTGGGAATATGTATAAAAGCAACATAACAAAATTTAAAACCAGAATTGCTTTGATATCTAGAGTAAGGTGAGTTACAGACTATCTTTGATATTTATTTTTTGTCTCTATCCATTGCTTAGTTCACTTGAAAAAAATCACATTATAGTTCCAGATGAAACAGCAAGTGCAAAACGGACGTTAGGTTATCGAATGACTGGCAAGGAAACTCAGGCTAAATTGTGGTTTTAAAGCTAGTTTATGGATAGAAGGGTCGTCTTTATCACATTAGATGCCCCTATAACTCAGAATATCTGAGGGGGATCACTTTTTTGTAATTAATATTTGTAACTTCGTTTGTAAAGAGTTTTCCACTATGTATTGTTAACAAGTCTCCATTAAAAAAAAAAATTCCAATAAGTTATCTATCTATCTATATATTAAAAATGTTTTCCTACTAGTGATATTTATTCTAGCCAATGGGAGAAGAGGGTGGGGCAATACGTCACAATTACATATGTCATTTCCTGATTAGATTTCGATCAGTGCGTTATAATGTTAGTATATTAGTATAATATTATACAAATAATAACAAAACTATAGAAATATTTACAATAAACTAAAATATTTACAAAATACTAAAATATTTGCAATTATGCCTCTACTATATCGGGACGATGGGTCCCTTCATCAGCTGACATTAATATACAAAAAACGTTACAATGGAACATCAAATTATGCCGGGCGTGGTCATGGAGATAGTGAAGCATGTGCACGAGGCTGGTGAACGTTAAATGGATGGATCACGAACTGATTACTGGGCAGAATCAGACACTTGCTGTTGACAATGTAGAGCACGTACGTGGGAAGCATGCCAACGTTCGTCGCATTACAAGACAACTCAACTGCCTCCATAACCTTTACCAACCTCGTGCACGTGCTTCACTGCCTAATACGGACCACTCCCGGCATCATTTGATGTTCCATTGTAACGTTTTTTGTATATTAATGTCAGCTGATGAAGGGAATCATCGTCCCGATATAGTTTGTATATTTGTAAATATTTTCTTAAATATATTAGTCCTGCTCTTTTGGATGCAACAGTATTCCTCATGCTTTATGGAAACCGAAGCAAAAGGACTTTTCATAAATGACCTATGTAAACGCAGGTAAATAATTACATAGTGATATATATTTGACCTGGAGAATGCCACGTGGTGGGGTAGCCAATGGGAGAAGAGGGATGCAGGTAACGTGGTACTAGTGGGCGAGGCAATTGCATCACTTCAAATGCGCAGGTAAATAATTACATGGGTTATTTCCTGATTAGATATCGATCAGTGTAGATTTGACTTACTCCATCGTACCTCTACATTTTATGTAGAAAAGCGTGCGCGGGGGTTAGTTGGGGAGCAAAGCGAACAGGGGGAAAAGCCCCCTAATTATTGTTATAAAAACTTGTTCTCAATTATGAGATTTTTTTTTTTCCACCCCGAGATGGGTACTGCTACATTAGTTAGTACATTAGTTGTTTGGTTTTTAGGAGCATTAGCAACTAAGGCCATATTGCTCCGGGAATATGCGGTGGTCATTCCCTGACCTTTCCGCATCCTCCGTATTTGGTGGTGACAGGCTCAAACCCCGGTCTAATCAAGAAGCGTGTGCTACGCACTGTTGCTCCTTCCCACCTGGCTACGGAGGCGCCGGGTACTGCTACCAAGTGCATGAGATGGTTGGTTATGTCCAGTTCCGGTTACTATTATTATTATTACTGCTGCTGGCCGAGGATTTCTCTGACTGTCCTAGAGATCTCCAGGATTGCGGCTTTCTGGAGTTCCTTGTAGGTGTTCTCTGAGAGGCTTATTGCTGCTAGATTCTTATGGATTCTTATGTAGGGTCTTTGGCACCATGCCAGTAGTTTGACACGGTGACGGAATGGTCATTACTTGTTCCACATGCCACATCTCTTTGACTTCTCCAAAATCTGTGTACTTCCTTATCGTTTACTCCAAGGTTTTCTCGAGGTTGTTGTTGGGCATTACTATGTCCATCAGGTAGTTAGTCTTTCCTTCATATAGATAAAGGTTATGCATTGTGGAAGATTACCTTGTCCGTTCTTACGGCGCGATCTCAGTACAGCTTGTAGGCAGGGTCTCTAGTTCGGCGTGAGGGGAACTGGGACCAAGTGCACAGTGTGAATGTTATTTTTGGTGTAATTGTTGGTCGAGGAACTCTCTGACTATCCTCCTGGTGTTCAGGATTGCAACTTTCTGAAGTTCCTTGGATGTGTTCTCTGGGAGACCTATTGTTGCTAGGCTGTTACGTAGAGTTTTTGGCACCATACTGGTGGTCACACGATGTTCGGGATGGTCCTTACTTGTTGCATATGCCACATCTCTTTGATCTTCTGTTTTAGGTTCTATTTTCGGCGGTTTTCAGTGTTAGGCACCACTATATCAATCAAATAGGTTGCTCTTTCCTTATTGTCGACAACGGTTATGTCCGGTCTGTTGTGCAAGATTGTCCTGTCCGTTTTTATGGCGCGGTCCCAATACAGCTTGTATGTTGGGATCTCTAGGACGGCCTGAGGTTCGTTCTTGTGATACGGTACATTTTCTTTGATCAGCTGATATGTCCTCGCTGTCTGCGTGGGTAGCACAGTGGTATCGTCACCGGGTGGAAAAAGCCCGGGTTCGAATCCCGTCGATGATTCGAGGAACTGTAATGGGCTTTATTCACTCCGTGGCTGAGTTAGTCGGTCTCAGGCGTAGATGGAAGGTTTCTCCCCCAGAAACTGTGGTTTTTCCTTCAACAAAACAGACAAATCGATCATACAACTCATGCCATTAACAGTCATAAGATACACAGCACGGCATATGAATTTAAATATTTGGTTGGCCTAATGTAATAGTTTGAATTTTTTGGTATTTCCTCGCTAGCTTCTGATGTGTTATCTTGGCTTCCTGGTCGTATCTATGAGTGAGCTCTGTCTGGGGACCTTGCACCCTGCGGTGATCTGTTGGATTGTTTATGAGGCTAAGTGTGTGATCGAAATGTGTCATCTGACACTGGGTTCCTTGGCAATGTAATTTTTATGGTTCCTGGTGTTGCTTACCTGGTCTTGTATGATGAGCATGACTTCTTCAGTCTCGGGGAAGAGCGTCCCGCTCCTGAGACATGAATTGGAAGCCATTTTATATATGTGAACTTGATGGTGGTCACTGTAGTGTTTACCATGGAGTATCTTCTTTGGCTATCTTTCTAGCTTCGTTTGTGCCGTCTGGGCGGGAGAGGGTTCCTCGCTTAGGTTGAGTGGGGTATGCCGCTTGTCTCTCTTCCTTATGGCCTGGTACAGTGCTACTGTGTTCTTCTGGAAGTAATCAACCATGTTAGCTAACGCTTCTGTTTCTCGATGAGTTCTATCGGGCCCCTTCCTTTTCTCAATCTCTCCACGAGCTATTCTCAATCTCTCCACGGCTGACTTCGGGTGGTGTTGGCGGCTCTTGGTCATCATTGTCCTTGTCTTTCTCATGATATCCTCCAGCTCAGTGTTAGTCCAATCTCCAGTCTATGATCCCGAAGGAGTATGTCATCACTGGGACTGCATATATGTTTATGGTTTTAACTGTATTCCTTCCGTTCAGCTTTGCTTTGAGCAGGCTCGTGAGTCTTTGAAGGTATTTATCGGTCAGGATGGCCTTGGTTTCCTTGTGCTCCAATTGTTGAGTCTACATCATTCCCCGGTATTTGTAGGTCTCTCCCCCTGTATGGCTTTGATCTCTTTAGCAGTCTGCTGCTGGTAGTTTCGGCCGACTAATTTCCCCTGATGTAATCCGTGGGTCTTGCATTTGTCTAGACCAAATTCCAACCTGATATCATTGCTGAATTCTTCAGTGACCGGAGGAGTTGCTGGAATTGCTTCTCAGTTGCCACATAGAGCTTGATGTCATCCATGTGCATCAGGTGGGAGAGGGTGTACAAAAAAATAATGCTATTAGGGTCCCCTGTAAATGATTACAGCTACCTATATTTATTTTGTCTGTAAATTGCGTGTGTTCTCTGGTCGATTTGCCTGTTTGCTGGAAAAAACCCCAGTTTCTGGGAGGGAGGAAACCTTGCTATCTACGCCTGAGACCGACTAAATCAGCCACGGAGTGAAAAAAGCCCACTAAAGTTCCTCTCGTCATCGACGGGATTCGAACCCGGGCCTTTTCCACCCGGTGTGGGGAGGACGGTGACGATACCACTGTGCTACCGCGCAGACGGAGAGAGTGTACAGGTTTTTCTTTTCTTCTTTGAGGTTATATCCATACTTGCTACTATTGAGCATGGTTGACAACAGGTTTTGATTGCTAGACAGAACCACAGTGGGTTCAAGGCATCTCCTTGAAAGATTCCTCTCCTGATGGGGATCGATCTGGATCGGTTTGGTGTCAACCTTAATGGTAGTACCCCATTTTGCCATCGTTGCTTCTAGGAAGTTTGTCACTGTCGAATTGACTTTGTAGATCTTCAGCGTCTCTATTAGCCAGATATGAGTCACGGAGTCGAAGGCCTTGCGGTAATCTGTGTAGGCCGTGTACAGGTTTCGACGCTTCTTATAGGCTAGCTCTATAACTGTGGCATCTCTGGTCAATTGCTCCTTGCATCCGTTGCTCATCCACTTGCATCCGTTGTTCATCCACTTGCATCATTTCTGCTGTTCGGCCATTATGTTCTGGCTCTCCAAGTGGTCTGATATCTTCTTAGTTATGCAGCTGGTCAGGATCTTGTACATCGTTGAGAGACAGGTGACTGGCCTGTATTTCGCGACTTTCTTGTATCTTGGTCTTTAGACTTCAGATATGTGATTCCTTGAGTGAGAAACTTCGGAATTGCTTCTGGATGCCTTATCATTCGGATGAACTGCCCTGCTAGTCGCTTGTGTGTGCAAGTGAGCTTCTTTTACCAGTAGTTATGGACGTTATCTATTCCTGTGGTTCGCCAGATGTGCGAGTTCCTGATCGACTGTTTTACTTATTCCTCTCGAATCTCCCACTCACTCATATCTTGTACGTCCTTGGCTTTCTTCCGTTCTAGTTCTATCGAGGGGGATCAGTTGTTATGACTTACTTCATTGCTGCATATGTTGTCACAGAACTCCTCGATCGTCTTCTGCTCAGTGGTCCGTTTCCGTCTTTCCCATCTTCTCTGAGACTCCTGTAGAAGGCTCTTTGATCCTCATCGAAGATTCGGTTTTTATTTTCCTCTGGGAGCTCTCTTTATATCGGCGTAGTCTCTTGCTGAGTGCGAGAAGATTATGCTTCAGTGTGTCCAAGTATTCTCCTATTCTCTTATTTTGATCTCGTGTTTGCTGTGGACGCTGGATGATGCACCTCTCTTGAAGATGCTCTTCTCTTTTCCAATCAATTTTTTACTCCTATTACCCCGTTGGTACTGGGTCAATTGGCCTATCTTGACACTTAATTCGTCTATCTTCTGCTGAAATCGTCTTTCCCATGCTGGTGGCTCCTCCTTTTTTCGGTTCTTCTGTTGCTGATCTCTCGTTTCTCTTCCATTAACTCTAGTGGCTGCTATGGCAGCACAGTATACGGCTGCGTGGTTGTCCTCCAGTGTTGCACCATTGTTGTCGAGGTAATGCGGTATTATTTGCCGATTGAGGTGGTCTGTGACTCTTCACAAGATGCTATTGGGTCTCTGCTTCGGTATCACATGGGTCTTTGTGAGGTCCATTCTTTCGAATTCTGTTAGGGCCTTCTTCCGCTCGTCTGCTATTCTGGATATCATGACCTCGTCTCTTTCCACTTGAGCTGCTCTGGATTGTATTTCTTCTTGCTCTTCCTCCTCTGGTTCCGTGTTGTCCGTATTCTTTGTTCTTTTTAGTTGATTGCTCACGTCCTGCTTGAATTTTTGCAAGATTGCAGGTGCTATCAGGTTATTCGTGACGAAGGTCCTTCTCTGGTCCGCTATTTGCTGTTCGGTGACCTGAATATCTGGGAATCGTTCCAACCACTTGGTATGTGGTCTCGATCTGTACATTGTCATATCGGTGTCTAGCTTCGTTATTTCGTAGTATGCTCGCATGATGTACGTATTCATTTCGATGCTCCACTTCATGCGTTGGCGTTTTCTTCACTAGCGCAGTTGCGCAGGAAGCACTTCCAGTTGGTAGGGCTGGATAGTCACATGGATTGCCCTTCTCTTATTATTATTATTAGCAATATGTATATACAGGGTATCTATAAAAGATCTGAGCAATTTCATTCCGGGATGCACCCGGAGATGGGAGGGCTAAAGATTTCGAACAGGAAAAAATTTTAATTTTTGAAAACGTTAAGGTTAAATACATATTTTTTGCTTAAGTGCCAGTCAAAACACCTACCTTTTGGATGATCTAGATTATCTAGCCCAACCGTGGTGAACCAATGGCACACACGTGCCGCGAGGGTCTCGCAGAAAAATATACCGGCAAATGGCTAATCATAAAAAGTTTATATTAAAAAATAATATTTGTTGTGTGTGTGTGTAAGGCGGTCCCTAAACGTTAGTTCATCTCCGCCATGGTTCGCTGTGATGATGTTATAGTGCACGCCGCTTATTGTAATCGCGGATAACGTTGTCACTTTTATGAAGTCCCGATCAGACCTACGAATACAAAAAAAAAAACGCTGTTAATTGTAATCAGCTCTTCGGTTTATGTTATCCTTTTTTGCCTTATCGTGGTTTACGCATGTGCAGTGCAAGTAATTACGTAACATCCCAATTTGTTCTTGAACTCCGACATGTTGTGTGGCCAGTTACTGATTTTTTGCCTGCAGTTCGTATGGATGTCGGTGTTGTTACTCAGTGAAAGATAGTACTATCTCTGTACACCTAGCAATCTGGATATTTTACAGTAGAGCATTAACCCTTTTCTAATTGCTGATTTTAATATTTTCTTTGTTTTTAATGGTTGTTACCATATCATAATATCAATAAAAATATTTACTAATTTTAATACTTTTTTTTTTTTTTTTGTTTCTGATTATTTTTGGCACGCGTGCCCGAAAAAGTCAGCCATCGGTGAGCTGGCTCCCTTAACTGTTAACTGCAGTATCTACTTTTGGGGGCTACGCTTGCAAACTTTTAAAACATTTCCAGATCCTTTTTTTTCCTACTTCGCTCATATGCTTTTCCCTAGGTTTGGTAATTTGTTCATTGGACATTGTACACTCACCTACCATCGTCTCTTATTTATCATCAATTATGTATATTTATATTAATACTTTTTTATAGCTGCTTTGTGCTTGAAGGTATTCATTACCCTGTCTTTTTACAGTCCTCCTTGCAGTTTAATGTATTTGTTCCTTTAAACTTCTCTCTCTCTCTCTCTCTCTCTCTCTCTCTCTTTCTGTATATATACACTGAGTGATCACTGAATTGTAACCATCTACATAATACTTCGTAGGTCCTCCTTTTGCCTTTAGTACAGCAGCTATCCAACGTGCCATTGATTCAACAAGATGTCGGAAGCGTTCAGGAGGTATGGCCAACCAAGCTGTGTGTAATGCGGTCAGCAATGCAAGTATGTAGATGATTGGTGTATCCAGACCCCTGATATGCCTTTCCATAGTATCTCACAAGTGCTCTATGGGATTGATATAGGGAGAGAGTTCGGAGGCCAATCGATATGCTGGAAGTCAGAACTGTGTTCCTCAAACCGCTCCTGCACAACAAGTGCCCGATGGCTCTGCGCATTGTCATCTTGGAAGACACCATCGCCATTCGTGGAAAAAGTGTAACATAGCGGGGTGTACACAGCCAGCAAGCAGTTATCGATAGCGGAGACCACTGATACGTTTTTCCACATGCACCAGGGGTCCAAGTTCCTGCCAGTGAAACATGCCCCACACCATACAGCCTCCTCCACCGCCTGCGTTTTTGATACCATGCATGATGGATCAAGAGCCTCATGTTGTTGACACCAAATCCGTACTCGACCATCCACGGTGTGGAGTAAATAACGTGACTCATCAGACCAGCACACCTTCTTCCAGTCTTCTAAAGTCCAACTTGCATGCTTTTTGCACCAGGCGAGTCTTTTACGTCGATGAACCTTGGTTAGGAGAGGATGTCATAGGGGTCGTCTGCTGGTATAGCCCATATGTGCGAGCGTGCGACGCATGGTCATGCCAGATATTGTTTCGGGTTGGCCCATGTTGGATTGTGTAGTCAACTCTTCAACAGTGCTGCGCCTGTTCGCCTGTACGAGTCGTCGGACCCGGCGCTCACCTCTAACATCAATCTTTCGGTGACCTTTGCAGTTTTGCCGTCGAGTCGTTGTTTGACCATTTTGACGCCAGTCCTGGTACCCTTTAACTACGGCGGCTCTAGAACACCCCACCAGTTCAGCCGTTTGGGAAATCGAGGTACCAGCTCGTCGAGCACCCACAAACTGTCCTTTATCAAAGTCCGATAAATCCTTCCTTTTACCCATCACCCTTGGAATTTTACTACCTACTGAACCACTGACACATTATCTATGCTATGTAGGTCGACTAACACCGCACTCTCGTACCTCACGTGGTCAACTAGTCGCATTCAGTTTTCATAGGGGTGGTCATAATTCAGTGATCACTCAGTGTATATGTATTCATCTATTAGTGTCGCATGAGACCATAGGTGTACTTTATACCAGTGTGTTAAGATATATAAGAATCGTAGTGCTTTATTTCTTATGAAGCCTTTATAACGTACAACAATGGAAATGCTAAGCTGTATTGTGGTCCCCTAAATTTTTTATTTTATTTTATTTTTTTTCTAAACTTGTTTCACGGTCGCATGGTAGCTGATCTTTCTGTTTTCTTTTCCTTTTTCCTCTTCGAGGAAATTGCGGAGGATTGACCAACCACGCTTCATTGCCAACATTATCAGCCTGCTTCCGCTGATCGTCGAAGTCACCGGAGATGTATCTAAGTAATCTTAGGGATTTCTTATCTGTTATCTTTAAATCACTTTCAAACTTCAAAAAATATTTTATTTTAAATCTATTGTGGCAGATATTGTTCTCACCACATGCGATATTTTCGAAGTTTACGGGAAAAGAAAATCCCATAGCTGAATTACCTCATGGTTCAAAATTTTGCATTTTGTTTATAGAGCAAAATTAATAAAGTTGAAGTAAATCTAAATTATTATATAAGAGGAAGTTATATAAAATAAAATTAGAATCATTGTTTAGCCTAGCAATAAAAATACTGGAATAGGTTTCAGCTAATTTTTTTTTCGTAGGAATTTAATTCGTACAATTAATAGATAATATGAATATAAAGCATTGATGTTTATAACTGAGGGGCACCACCTCAATTTTTTTTCGTTGAGATACCTAAAATTGCAGTCAGATATTTCAATATCAGGAAAGAAATAAAAACAAGCTAAAAAAATATAGAAAATTTAGTATAAGCTAAGAAGCGTGGTCAACAGCCATTGTATCATAATTCATTTTTTTATTATTTATTTATTATTGTTTTTTTATTATTTAAATCAGATTAAGGTATACCAGATCAAGATCTTACCCCAAAAACGGCCTGCGTAGCCAGGGAGTTCGATTTATCTTTTCTTCTTGCCCAGTAAATTATACGAAAATTTGCCTAAGATGTATATTGTGCTTAAATTCTGTGGGCTTGACTATATATGCAATCCTTGCAGCTAGCACAATGACTCTCTTCACTCTTGATCACACTTCTTTCATACTGTATGGAAAAGGACTGGGCTTAATTCTCTCTCAATTACGTGGTAAAAAATTTCTCTTTAGAAACTCGAGTGTTGTTACCATTTCATAATATCAATAAAAATATTTACTAATTTTAGTACTTTTTTTTTTTTTTTTGTTTCTGATTAAGAAGTTCTATGAGCTTTTTTCACCTCGTAAACGAGTAAAACAGTCTCCAGCGAGCGTTCAGTGGCTCCTGCTTTATCTTCATTTTTTACCTTTTAGTTTCATCCTTCAAAACAGGCATATCGATCGTAGAATACACGCAATTTAAAGACACGGTATATTACTGATGACTCATAGCCTTAGTTGCTTTGTCGTTTAGTTTAAATAACCGTATGAACGACTACATTTATTTTAAACGTATTCTACATTTATTTTAAACGCGAGAGCAGTTACAGTGGTCACAATTACTAGGGTAGGTTGTTATATTGTAACTATATCAAATATACCATCATACACCGATGAGCCAAAACATTATGACCACCTACATAATATGATGTTGGTCCTCCACGTGCAGCCAAAACAGCTTGTACCCGGCGAGGCATGGACGCTACAAAATTTTTAAATGTGTCTTGTGGTATCTGGTACCAACACGTAACCAGCAGACCCTTTACCTCCTGTAAGGTCCATGGTTGAGACGCCGTAGATCGGAGTTGCTGTTCCAAGACAAACAACAGATGCTCAATGGGATTAATTTCTGGGGAATTTGGAGGCCAGGACAATACCTGGAAGTCTTCCTCATGTTCCGCGAACCAGTCTCGAACAATCCGGGCGGTGTGGCATGGCACATTATCCTGCTGAAAGACGGCACCGCCAGAGAGGAAGACTGTTGCCATGATAGGTGTACCTGGTCAGCAATGATGTTTAGGTATGTATGTATTTATGTATTTGTGTAGGGCGGCACCTGGAACGTTAGTTCTTCTCCGCCTAGTTTCACTTTTAAGATACAGGACTCTGTAGAAATGGCCAGAAATGAACTGGCCGTTTGGCTACCCGGAATCAGCAGGTCGGACATGTGCCACCACCACCACGGGAAGGTAGACCAGAGGCTACCAGCTAGCAGCATCAGAAGAGAGGGACACCAAGAGCCCCCAAAGTTCGAGCCAAAGCCTCTAGCCAAAAATTGTTAAAAAAAAAAGTATCTTAACTACAAAAATTAAATAATGTACACAAGATTAACCTCAACATATTGAGGTAAACAAACGATATTTTGAGATTTAAAAATAAACAGAGCAAGTAATCTCGTTAAAATGATGTTTAGTGTGTGTGTGTTGCCTGAGCAGAGCCCGGAGTTTCCGCCATTAGCCGCTTCATGTCTTCTTGTTTATAAGACTTCTTTCTTCATTCTAACCCCAAACTTAGCAAGTGGGGGGCAGAGACACGAGGTGTCTGCCCCCACTCCTCCCACGAGGAGGCGTGCCGGGTTCTACTATCATCTGGCTGAGTGTCCCTGAGAGATTCAGGGGCACTCAATTTAGGGGGAAGTAAGGAAGAGTAATAGAAAGGGGGCAAATCCAAGAGTAGGACCACCCTAAGAAGAAGTGATGAGAGTTTTAGTAAGGATAAAATATCTTTCACTCAGGGTGGTGAGAGAGAGAGAGGAAAGTCTGTTGTCTTCAGTCAGGATGATGTTTAGGTGTAAAGTGTAAAGTGTATTTAGGGTCAGACGGCACCAGGGTTTTTCCCATCTCCGCGTAGTTTACATTGTGTGGTGATACAGATCACTGTAAAAGCCAGATACTGTAATTAAAAGTGTATGGATCTTGAAGTGTGTGGTGTCGTGATGTTTAGGTAGATGGTAGACCGTCACATTGCCCAGAACGTGGATGACTGGACCTAGGGTATCCCAGCAGAACATCGCCCAAAGCATGACACCGCCGCCACCGGCTTGTTTTCGTCAGACGGTGCATCCAGGCGCCATCATTTCCCCAGGTAAACGACGCACACGTACCCGGCCGTCCACATGGTGTAACAGGAAACGTGATTTATCGGACCAGACGACCTTCTTCCAATCACTCAAGGTCCACGTGTCCAATGTGGTTACGAAGCCCCATTTTCAGCAGGGTTCAATGTAGTGTTGTGACACATTACTCCCATCACCAGAATTCCAATTACCGGCGAGTTGCGCCACAGGTGCCACGTACCATCCGGGAGAGCCTTCGCTCACCTCGAGCATCGATGAGCCGTGGTCGTCCAACACCTCGCCGGCGGTTCGTGGGGTTTCCCTCCTCGGACCGCTTTCGGTAGGTACTAACCACGGCTGACTGTGAGCATCCCACCAGCCGTGCCGTTTGGGATATGTTCTGACCCAGTCGTCTAGGCATTACAATTTGGCCTTTGTCAAACTCGCTTAAGTCCCCTGCCTTTCCCATCTGAAGAACAAGAGTAACACTCATTAACGGAGTTCAGTATCAGGTTTTTTTTTATACCGTGTCCCGACCCGCGCACGCACCGTAGTTCACCTGCAGTTGCTTAGATTTCCATAACGACTCGCTGGTCATAATGTTTTGGCTCATCGGTGTAGATCCAGTATGGT
Source organism: Mastigoproctus giganteus (assembly GCF_048544385.1). Taxonomy (NCBI): domain Eukaryota; kingdom Metazoa; phylum Arthropoda; class Arachnida; order Uropygi; family Thelyphonidae; genus Mastigoproctus; species Mastigoproctus giganteus. The sequence goes on along the minus strand of NC_143581.1, from coordinate 40,304,423 downwards.
GATTGCAAACCGGATCCATCGGGTACATTGAAATTTTATTAAGAAGACCGTAGTGTTGGAGCCGAAGGAAATTCTCTTACTTGTGAAAAATGTGTAGCTGGGTAAACAAAATTAGTTCTTACATTTGGTTTGATGATTATTTCTGTAGCAATAAAAAGATTCTTAGTTCAGTCACGCTTAATGCGAGGGGTACTCAGTAAGTTACAGACACGGCATTTATTTTTCAACATAATCACCAAAAACATTTATGCACTTGTCCCATCGCTTTATGAACTTCTGGAGCCTGCTACTTAAAAAAACGTTAGTTGCTGTCGTGTCCAGTAACTTCCAACATTTTCAACATAGTCATCGTCATAAAATCATAAATCATAGATTTTTAAGTGGACCGAACAAATGGGAATCCCTACGAGCAAAGTAAGAGCTGTAGGGATCTGATCAAAAAGTTCCCACCCGCAAATTCATTAATGGTCTGTTGAGTCGCATGTGCTGTATGCAGTCTTGCGTCCATCTCTCAGTATCCGGGGGCCGTTTTCTGCGAATTAGGTACTTAAGTTCTTTGAGAAGTGTGCAATACAATACAGCATTCACAGTATCTCCAGAATTTTGAAAATGCACAAGAAGAACGATATGGCAGTTCCAGAAAACAGTCACCATTACCTTTCCTGCTGACGGTGCAGCCTTTAACTTCTTTGTTTGGGTTGCAACTAGATCCATTGGGTACAGCGAAACTTTTGTTCCAAGAATATTGTGTTGGAGCAAAGAAAGAGATCTTGGGTGAGCCCAGATTCTTTCTTTGCATTGATGGATTTTGAAAGTGGTGGGCCCACGATCCGTCGCTGGTGATAATCCTAACTTTTTTTCTGACAATGCGAAGTGTAAAACGAAGTACGCTATTGATTATCGTTGCCAACATCTTTTTTACATAGCAGATTTGCAGTATTTGATCATGCGATGTTACAAGCGCATAAATATTTTTGTTAGGCATGTCAGTAAATAAGTGCTGTGTTCTGATCAGTTTCCTACTTACGTCTCTTTTTTCTTACATTGTGAGTTACTTACATACTGACTTCCCCGCATTATAACTGTTATTATAACTGTGTTATAATGAGGTTATTATAACTGTGTTATAATAACCTCATTATTTAAAAAAAAAGCGTTTCATAAAGAACGTAGGCATGATTTTAGCCTCTAAAAATTAGAAAACTGTCTTCAGCTTGTATGAAGAAAATTTACGAACATTCATACGCAAAGGGTAAAATGGGAAATTAAGTGTCTACATCGTAGTTGTTTATTAACCCACTAAGCCACTGCTAGTTATTTTCTTATTCGAAGACATTAAAATTATCTTCTAAACGCTTGTTCGAATCCACGTGATACCACAAATTATGGTTGAGTCCCATTAGTTATCAACAAAAGGTTGCAAACAATAATTAAGTATTTATTTTATCCTTTACAGTGTGCAGCCTCAGTGACATTCATTTGTTGTTGCTAAGAAACAGCATGAAATATAACCCACAATCACCATATTAATGAATGAAATACATGTATATTGTACCTACCATATTAATGCGAATGTGGTAGATAAAATGCATTTAAAATTCAAGTAATGTAACATAGGAGAAACATTTAATTATATTTATCGCAATAATATTCATAAAATGTATTGTTTTAAACCAGAAATATTGTTCTGTAATCATCAGAGAATAAAGAAATTCACTGTCTTAAACTTATGAGACAGTTGTAGTTATCAACAAAACGTAATTTGTTCAAAGAAATTAAGAGCATGATGGCCTACCTTTGGCCGTAATCAGTGCGTCAATGAGTCGCGTAAGACTACCTCTGGTAGGAATCTGGTAGTATTGTGCTCTACTCCTCCTTTAAAACATTCCTAGCCTCCACTAACAAAGAAGGCCATCCTGGCCTTGTCTTAATTCTGCTTTTCTGTTCATTCTGAAGGTGTTCAATTGGATTGAGATCCGTTCTCTATGCTGGACACTGCAATGTTATTCTCTTCAAACCACGTATTTATTGATTTGTATCAATTTAACAACTAGTGGTTTCATCCCTAGATGTTCCACATGGATCTAGGGTGTACATTAAACAAGCAAATTAATTAGAAAACTATTTACAGATTTATAAAATTATTCAAAAACTTTACAGCTCTTGAATGGCGTGTTACAAAGTAAATTTAAGTTAGCACAATATAACACCATTAGAATTAATTTTCAATCAGTATATGATTTTTCAATCAATTAATGTCAATCAATATATGTCATCCCTGGACTATGATAGTTAAATTAAGCAAATTAGACCATTTGAGTAGGCGGTTAATCACAAGTGGCGGATAATCACAACCGGATTGTCATGTCTTGACATCCTTTGTGACATGAAGCATTGCTTTGCTGGAGGGTGTAAGGACGGTTTCTATAAAATAGCCACAATATAGGACACACAGAATTGTCCGAAAAATCAAAGACGGACGCAGCAGTAATGGTTCCATTCACTGCGAACAGTATACCTACTCCATATTACCAGAAACACCCGCTGATCATGGCATCTCCTCCTCCTTCCATCTTCACTGTTGGGACAACATACTCAAGTAGTAAGCATTCTCCAGGCGTCCTCCATACCCAAACACGTTCATTACATTGGAGTAGCGTGTAGCGTGCCTCTTTATCCATGGGACCGACTTCCGTCGAACCACCATATTCTGTTCTGTGTGCCTTGTACCATGATTATAAAAGGCATGTGGCTGCTGCCCTTCCATAAAAATTCATGACATCCTGCTCTCTGCTTGTTGTGAAGACACCGACTGGTTTGCCTGTGGTTTCCCGCAGCTTCACCCTCAGATTATCTATAGCCAGATGGCGAGATAATCAGCGTCTGAAGTGTATTGGTTCCTCCTGTTCAGCATTCTACGATTGCTCGGTCATTTCTTGGACTCACTGTTATCCCTAGACTTCCATTTCATTAGAACCTTGCCAGTTGTTGACCTGGGAACATTTACTTCTAGCGCACAGACATTTTGTCCATATGACATCAACTATTATTATTCTCTGAAATTCTGTTAGCCCATTTTTCAACTTACCACGTTTGAAGTGAATTCCACATTAACTACTGATCACCTTTGTAGTCCAAACTACTGTAGTTGCATATTTCGTAGCCATACACAATTTCCTGCGATCCGGGGAGGGTTTCATAACTTTCGGCAGCGTTTGGTACAACTATAGCCGTGTAATCAGAAGTACAGAGTTACGCGCACTGCTCGTTCCAATCCACGTACTATTGCAAGTAATAATTGAGTCCCAGAAGTTGCCTCACCGCCCCAGACACATTTTAGAAATTGTGGAGGCTTTGCTTTTTCAATGATAATGGAGGCGCTACAACAGAAACCGAAATTTGTAAAAGAGCTGTCACATCAAGCTGAGGAATCTCAAAATTGCTAATTTAAAATAATGTTATATAAAATTTATTTCATTTATATGTGCAGTATTTATATTATGAATGCATTTATTTCATTTATATGTACAGTATTTATATTATGAATACATTTATTTCATTTATATTATGAATACATTTATTTCATTTATATTATGAATACCTATCATATTACAAATAAAAACTTTTATATACATGAATATGTACTTATCTACCAATGATTACTCTGTAGTTATTACATAAAATACTGATTAAATGTGCAATATCCATGAATTTCTTGAGTTTTTTTGATAGAAATAGGTTAAACAGAATATAGATAACTCTGAAAATAGGTTAAATAGAATATGTATAATTATGTTAATCTAGTACTAGATTAACATAGTTATACATATTCTATTTCTGCAGAAAAATCTTAAATTCATGGTATTAAATTCATTTGATACGGAGAATATATTTTTGTTACCAGTTTTATAGAGGAAAAATGAATTTGATTTCCATGAAGGGGAGGGGATCATGAGAAAATATTTGGTGAATTGGGCATATTGAGTTAAAAAGTTGGGAACCACTAACTTTAAGAACCACTGACGGTTTATTACCTTAAGTTCCGGTGTATAAACAGAAAGTTTATTTTTCGCTCCTACGTTCCTGCTGGGAGAGGCTTGTTCTAATTATTTGTAACTTTTATGAGACATCGAATATACAGGGTGTCTCAAAAATATTGGTACAAACGTTTAGGAGAGGTAGGTAACATCTAAAGGAATGTGAATCGCATAGGAACCCATAACCGGAAATGTCCCCGTAAGTCAATAGACGGCGCTGTTCATCAGTTCGCGAGAGAGAAAATTTCTGGTTTACTCATTCAAGCAGTAGTCGCCGCACGAAGAGCATACATCGATATACGAACTGTAAGCTGGCAGACATGCACCTAGTGTATAGATTAGCAGAGGGCAATGGACGAGCCGCTCAACGAATTTATGGAGAACACTTCCCAGACAGACATGTACCAGACCACCGTTTTTTGCGCGTGTGCATCACAATTTGTGCGATTATGGGTCATTTAGAGGTAACAGAAGTAGTGCGGGCAGACCACGTTCGACGCGAACTCCCGCCATGGAAGAAAGTGTGTTGAATGCCGTCCAGAATAATCCTACAACCAGTACACGTGCCGTTTCCTCTGCCTTAGGAGTGTCTCGTTGCAGTGTACAGCGTGTCTGGCACGACGATTCCTTACACCCCTTTCATCTCCAAAGGGTTCAGTTACTGCTCCCCCAATATCATCCTGCACGTGTGGCTTTTGCGCAGTGGTTTCTCCAAGAAAGTGTTCAAGACTTGAATTTTCCAGCCTATGTTTTGTTCACGGATGAGGCTTATTTCACTCGGGAAGGCTTATTCAATCAGCACAATGCCCATGTGTGGGCTCACGACAACCCACATGATGTGCGCCCATGTGGGTTGTCGTGAATACATGCGGCACAATCGCTTCGCAATAAATGTGTGGGCAGGTATGGTCGGTGACTGCTTAGTCGGCCCATACCTGTTACCATCCCGCACAAACTCCGCTAAATATCGGATCTTTCTTGAACAAGTTCTACCAGGGTTACTTGGCGATGTTCCAGCAAATGTGAGACGCAACATTTGGTTTCAACATGACGGGGCGCCTGCTCATTATGGAAGGTGTGTTCGTGACCATTTGAACAGGCGTTTTGGGAGTTGATGGATTGGCCATTGTGGAACCGTTGCCTGGTCCCCACGCTCACCTGATTTATCGAGCCTTGATTTCTTTCTGTGGGGGGCCCTCAAATCTATCGTGTATGAATCGCCTGTGGAGATGGAAATGGATCTCGTGGCGAGACTCGTCTGCGCTGCTGCTACTGTCAAAGAAACTCTAGGTGTGTTCGACCGTGTCCGCCAATCCATGCTGCGTCGGTGTCACGCATGCATCGCTTCTCATGGTAGAACCTTCGAGCATCTGTTGTAACATCATGAAATGCATCCATCTCGTACTCCATTGTTAATATTATGTCAAATAAATGTTTGCCACTAATTACTGTCTTGTGTCATTTTTGCTTCTTGTGCCCCTGTTACTACTTTCCCGTGACGTTTCCGGTTATGGGTTCCTATGCGATTCGCATTCCTTTAGATGTTACATACTTCCCCTAAACGTTTGTACCAATATTTTTGAGACACCCTGTATATAATTTATTTACGAGATATATGTATAGTTCTTGATATGCAGTGTTGTGTGGTGAGGCTTATGTATGGCTGCATCTAAACGTTAGTTCAACTCCGCCATGATACATGGGGATGAATACACAACCAATCTTCTTGCCTTTCTCTGTACTCACTCAAGCAACTCTACATCCTTCCTAAAATGAGGCCTCCAGACCTGCACGCAATACTCAAGGTGTGGCCTCACCATTGCCTTATACAAAGAAATAATCAACTCCTTTTCCCTACTATCAGAATTCCTGTGTATCATTGACAATACCCCATGACCTGCTCTGGCAGCGTACACTGCTCAGAAAACTTCATATCTGACTGCACAATTACTCCCAGGTCTTTTTCATTTTCTACCGCCCTAAGTATAGTACCGCACAGTTAGTACATTTCTCTGAGGTTACTTCTACCCATATGCAGTACTTTGTATTTATCAAGGTTAAATTTCAGTTGCCACTTCTCAGCCCATCTGTCCAAATTTTCTAGATCATGTTGCAGTAGTACACTGCCATTACTGTCATTAACAACCCTGCCAACCTTTGTATCATTTGCAATCTTGGACATTAAGCCTGATATACAAATCAGTGGGCCCAACACAGAACCCTGAGGAACTCGACTAATAACATTAGTCCACGAAGAGCAGCGTCCATTGATTACCACCCTCTGTCTTCTCCCACACTCAACCATCCTTTTATCCATTGTAGCAACTTGCCCTTAATACCATACTGCTCCAATTTGTACAGTAGTCGTCCATGCGCAATTGTTAAAAGCTTTCCTGAAATCTAAGTATATGATATAAAAATTATTTTTTCATCCAGTTCCTTCGTAACCACATCATAATATCCAATTTAATTTGTCAGACAAGACTTTCCCTTAACAAACCCATGCTGTGTCTCAATTATTACTGCAGTCTTGTCTAAGTAAAAGGATGTTGACTGGTTGCGGCACGAGTTCGTGTTGCTTTGGAAGAGAGAGCGTAAATTACAGAAACCAATTTAGATGAACAGTGCCCATGAAAGTATCTATAGAAAAGGCATGCAGCAGAAACAGAACGTCTATGAGACAGAGAATGGAGGGACTCTGTTAGAAATGAGTCATTAATTAGCTCTCTTGAATGGAATCTAGAAGAAGCCTGAAAAAGGTTTTGGAAGCATCGCCCCAGATATAGGAACAATGTTCCATGGTAGGACAGATTTGCGATTTGTACAGAGTGAACAGCTGTTTGGAATAAAAGTAACGCAAAGAGCGAAGGAGAAAACCTAGTTTTTTAGATGCAGAGGATGCAATATTTGTAACCTGCTTATGCCAAGAGAGATTAGAAGTTAGGGTAATCCCAATAGAGATATATGATCGTGCCTAGAAATCAGTGTCATCGTAGCAACTTTCAGATGGCATAGGAGTAGAAATCTTTTTGTGAGATATAAGACAGAACTGAGTTTCAGAAGGATTGAAATCAACTAAGTTACCTTTGCCCCACTGGACAGTTATCTGGAGATTAGCATTTAAGGAATTGGTACCGGATATTCGAGAAGTTGAAGCTGTTGGGCCAAGGCAGAGTTTCTAAAATTGGAAGGTGGAACGCAATGTACTATCATCAGCAAAACCACGGATAGGATTTCCGATCAATGGAAGAAGATCATTAATATACAAGAGGAAAAGAGTCGGATGAAGAACTGAACCGTGGGGAATACCACCATTAGTGGAGAAGTCAAAGACAGAGAACCATCTACCATCATCCGCGGTGAGTAGTCAGAGAGAAAACTGGATATCCAATTACAAAAAGCAGATGGCAAACCATAAGATGGAAGCATATTTAGAAGACCTCTATGCCAAACACAATCAAAAGTCTTTGAAATGTCAAGAGCAACTGCTTGAGTTTCACCAGCTTTTCCATTGAGTTTGTCCATAGATGGGTAACTTAAGCCAGACATCACCGTTGGATCAACACTGACGGAATCCACACTGGCGATCGTTGATCAGATGGAAGGTTTCTAGATAGATTAAAAGTAGGCAGTTAATTGATTTCTCCGTTACTTTAGAAAGAGTGGAAGAACGAGTAAGTGCAATGGGACGATATCTGGATGGGAGGAATTTGTTACCCATTTTAGAAATTGGCCGGATATGAGCAAATTTCCAAGCAGAAGGGAAAACACCTTTGGAATAAAAAAATGAAAAAAGGCGACACAGAACAGAAGTAAGTTCAGGAGCACAGGTTTTGAGAACAAGTGGAGAAATAGCATCAGGACGTGGAGCTTTCTTAGCATCAAAATTGTTCGAAATCCTTCTGACATTATTTTGACGGCAGACCACAGGAGGCATTGAATGTAGATTCTTCTTGGTAAACCACCTCCTACTATTCCTAGTACACAAGGAATGGTAGGAGGTTGTTTACCAAGATCATCAATACACGAGTTGGAAGGAAAGTAGGTGGCTAGCAGGTCAGCTTTATCTTTGACTGAAGTGGCAATAAAACCATCTGGTTTTGACTGAGGTGGGAACAGAGATAGGCAAAAGTTGCGACCAATAGCTTTGGCAAGAGACCAGAATGCTCGACTACCATTTGGACAAGAAGCAAGTTTTCTACTCTTAAGCTGTTCGAAATCTAGTTTGGACTTATTAATAACTGCTTTACAGTTGGTGTGAGCTTTGGTGTAGGCAGAAAATGAATCTGGAGATTTGGATACTAGCCAATTACGATATGCAACGTTCTTCTTTTGAACAGCCTTAGTACATTTATTGGAAAACCAAGGTTTAGATAAAGGACGAGATTTTAAGGTGGAGTGTGGAACAACCGATTTTTCCCTATAAGAATTATTTCACCGACGCAATCTGGGAAAACGTTGACATCAGAAGATTTGAAATAGTAATCCGAGGAAAAGAAAAAAAGAAATCTCGCAGATCATCCTATTTTTTATTCTTGTAATGCCAAACTACACGTGGTTGAGAATGGCTATGAAAGAAAAGCTCCTTTGGAGAAGAGACCATCACCAAGTTGTAATCTGGGGTTTCCTAAAGAACCACTCCACTCGACCGTGTAATTGAAGGGTTGTTTGTGAGAAAAAGATCACGCATGTTGCTGGCTGCGTGGCTAGGATTGTCTAGTATTCTGGTAGGTAAACGAACAATCTGTGCAAGGTGATTAGTAATTGCAAAAGCCTCAGCATCTCGACTAACTGGATCCGTGTGACTAGAAAACGGAAGTCAGCTGGAGTTGTGAACATTAAAATCACCAAGAAAAATTACCTCACTGTTAGGAAAGTTGGACTGGAGAAAGTCAAGTTTCAAAGAGAGGAAGTCAAAGAGTTCCAAGTGATTAGTGGAGTTGGGAGAACGATAAAGACAGCAGAGGAATTTGACAGAATGCGGTATTTTGCCAGAGAATATCGAAAAGAGGAGATTCCAAATTACTAAGTCTCTGACAGGAAATATAAGAATGGACATATTCACAAGTACCACCTTTGAAAGGAAGGGAATCATACAGCGAATAAGTCATACAACTGAGATGAGAAGTGGATGAATCAACCGATAACTGGGATTCTTGTCAGAAAAAGATATTAAATACAGTGTACACATAAAGGAAATTATCCTGCTTAGTAAGACTACTAGGAACTTAATATTCATTATTACTACGAGTCGATTCCAAATCTTTTAAACACATGATGGATGTAATTTTGAGTTTTAACAATGAGTGCATTTACTGACGTTCCTGTGGATGTCTGGAGCTTCAGTGTAATGTTTTCCAATAATGTATTGCTATGTCCGCTTTTAACTTTCTTCAGAGAGCAGGATTCCTGTCTGTCATTTTTTTAATGTCCCATATCGGTAGCACAGTGGTTAAGATGCTGACCGTGTGGAAGAGACATGGGGACGAATTCCATCAAAACGGGAGGAAATATTTATAGTTTTTCCACACCAGACCGAGTTAGTTGGCCTTTGACAAAGGATTCAGTGTATTTTCCTCTAACATCCCCAGTTTTAAGGCAGAAAATCGATTACAGAAAATGCATTTACGGACAGAATAAATTGACATCTCATAACCTAGCTGCTTCAACAATAAATAAATAACAAGTAGTTTTGCACATATTCGTTGTCACACTTCACTACATTGGGTGGGGTTCCTGAATACTTTTGACAGTGTGCGTATGCTTCTAACAATGAAATATATTTTTAATGTTTTACAAATTTTTATTCCCTAATATTTTTTCTACTCGTTTGATGCAATTCTTACTGTCACACCATTAGTAAGTATTGTTTTTATTATAGAGTGATTTTTTTTCCGTGATTTTTTTTCAGCTTTTTTATTTATAAGTACTGTTTTAGCATTTTCATTTCAGTTTCATTTTATAAATTTTACTTTCTCAATAGTGATTTACCTTGCTTTTCTAGTGGACTTAAATTGCGGAGTCATTGTTATGTTATCCCAGGGGTTCGGGTATATTTGGTTTACGAAACCGTCCAGTAACATTTCTGAAACGTTGCAAGACATTAAAGTTGTCACGCTCTGTATAGTTCGAATCGATCTAATGACACTTCCAGTTACAAGAAACCAAGTAGTAACGTGTACCTAGTCTGTCTGTATGTACCTTCACTTCTATTCGCTTCTTCACTACCGTTCGGTCACAGGTTAACTCTCCCAGTTGTATTCATTAATGTCGCGCGACGACTGTGTTAACAGCACGGGCGACTAAAGCTGCTCACTCCCCACAGTTAAGTGCTGAATGTGTAAGGGCAGAAGCCGCGGAAGGCAATAACGTCTATTCCGCTCAGCTGACCTGGTGGCAGTCAAGCATGTCGGCCCGTTACCACACTCCACTGGAGAACCACCTTGCTCCACTATACCTTTTGATGAAAATCACTTGCCATCATTTCCTGGGGTCGGGAGCTGCGGCCTGCTTTGCCGCTCCAGATTGGAGAAACCTGTTTTTTGGCGACCAAGTTTTCCTCTCAGCACTGTGACATAGCTTCATTAATATTTCATGGGAAGTAGAGTGGGGAGCAGTCTCTCTCTCTCTCTCTTTCTCCCCGTTCCCCCTGCTTTCCCTGAAATGCATGTCGAGGCTGCAGGCGCTTCTCTTACACTCAGTGAGCCGCACGGAGATTCAGGTGGGACAATATTATGGGTAGGGAGGGAGGGATGACAATTAATTCAGTCTCCCCCCCCATCACCTTCGCTGTCTGTTGTAGAGGCAGTGAGAGATCGTGCACCGTCTCCCCCCGCTTCATCGCCCTTAACTACTGGCCTGCCATTTTCGCTTCTAATTCGTCTTCTTTCCTGATAAGCATGAAAAAACTACACGGGTTGAATGTCAATTTCTGAAACTTCTGTATGTCCGCGCATCTGTGTGTGCGTGTTTATTCAAAAAAAAAAAAAAAACCCAACAGCAAGTTGAAATGATGTAGCACAGGAGCATGTAACATGAACAAATGACTAGTTATATCTAATTCTATTTGAATGCATGTGCGATTTCCATTTAATGTATTTTGTACGAGAAAAAAGGGAATTTTGCATATCTTGGAATACATTTGGGTAATTGGTATATTTTGGATTAATTCATTGGAGTTGTGCATGACTGTTTTGTGAAGTAATGAGAATCGCCTTCATTAGAATAACTAATCAGTTGTTCAAACAGGACTGGTGTGCGTGTGTCAGCAGCAGCGCGAGACGTAATATTACTTCAATGATGCATTGTACTGCCCTGACGAAATACCAATTACAAACTGCTGTTGCATGGTTGCATTCGATATAATTACCAATCTGAATAAGTAAAGGTACTCGTAGCTCATCATTACTGGCTGCGTTAACAGGTTTATCGCCGCGATGGCATTGTAATAATGCGGAAATACCAATCAGTGGTTTTCTAGATATAATGCACGAATTAAAAGAGAGAACAGATGGGTAAGGAATTTATTCGTACAAAATGAAAATAAAGGCTGAATTAGAAACTTGAATGGGAGAAGAAATTTCAAAATAAAATATTTACGAAGCTATCAGATTTATCATAAATTAGAAAATGTTTGCTTAGTCTAAGTGTCGAGAGAGACAATGGATGTGTTAATAAAATATACTAAATGATAGGTAGTTCATTACTATTCATTAAGACAGCGTGAGAGAGAGTTTAAAACTCCCCCCCCCCCGTCTCCATTGGAGCTCAACCTTTTGATATTATTAAAATATAGTGTAACCAAAATGTTCATATTTTACAACAATTTTAGAACGAAAAACCTTAAAATTATTAAAAAATTTAGCGATTTTAAAGCCATTCGATAACGGTTACTTGTTAGCATTAGTAGTGGTATATGATGCAAGAAAGCAAGCTTATACAGCATCAGCCAAGCCAAAAAAAAAAAAAAAAAAAAAAAACACTTGTCATTTCACCTATCCATCCGCATGCGTTTGCTCTGAAAGTTTGTTCAGTTCTTCTTTGGATTTATTTAAGCTATCAAATTCCACAACGGCAGATGAAAGTTTGTTCCAGCAACCATCTTTCCTCAATTTCCTAGCCAGAACCCACAACCATCTAGACAATTCAGCAGGAATCAACGGCGATGGAATTATGTGTCTGGAACGGCTTCTCAGTCTAGATTACAGGCAGTGAGTAGACTAGACTTGTATGGTCTAAAGCGCAGGCGTAAGAGTTTATTTGTATCACGGTTCATACCTAGCACAACATCTGAACAGGTGGTAACAATAATTGAGGAGGAATTTAACCTAGTGGTCGCTGTACATCAACTTCCATCAAGGAGGCCGGCGTACACCTCATTCAAGATCGAACGTGATGCAAGCCAGTTTGCATTTCTGAAACAGTCCTCCAGTTGGCCCATCGGGGGGGGGGGGTATAAATTTCAATTTATGCCCCCTCAGGTTCGTAATCTGAGCAAGATGAAGAATCCCATCAGCACTGAGCGTGCTCAAGCCATCCAAGGCCTTATACACCTTAATCAGATCACCTCGCAGGTGCCTAGTCTCCAGATGTTGCAATTTGCAGAACTTGAGCCTTTCTTGGTAAGAGTACCCTTTTATCGTCCTCATCAATCTCGTTGACCTTCTCCCAACTTGTTCCAACAGCTCTACATCCTTCCTAAAATGAGGCCTCCAGACCTATATGCAGTACTCAAGGTATGTCCTGACCATTGTCTTATACAAAGGGATAATCACCTTCTTATCCCTGCTAGAAAATTTCCTATATATCAATGACAAGATCCCATGAGCTGCTCTGGCAGCCTGTCTGCACTGCTCGGAAAACTTCATATCTGACTGCACAATTGCGCCCATGTCTTTTTCATTCTCCACCCTGAGTGTAGTACCGCACAGTTGGTAGTATCCGATCTGGTCAGACAAAATTTTCCCTTAACAACAAACCCATGCTGTGTCTGAACTGTAACTGCATTGTTGGTATGTATATGAATTGCCATCAGAGAAAGAAGAAAGAAATTTTAATTTGGAAATAGGCTGAAATTGTTATGTAATCAATATCTCCTAAATTTTTGGCTCATAAAATCAAAAAAAAGGGGAAAAAAAAAGAATATTTCTCTATCATTCGATACTTCTTATTTAATCTTTTTGTGAAATCAACAATATGAATTAGAATGAGTATGGCTGCTTTATTAGCCATAACATTTATTAGTCGAAAGCGTGCTCGGGGGGTGCTTGGTTGATGTTGAATGAAATGCTCCACAGTTCTTGAAAATCGGATGGTTGTGGATCGCTATTGCACCTCGTCCTACAGTACAGAACCCATTCGCAGATGGATACACTGCAGCCATGAAGGGATGCGTCTGGTCAGAAACAATTTCCAGATACTGTATAGCATCTGCAGTTGGGGGAACCCCTGGTGCCGCCAGACAAAAACACTACCCCTGTGCATTCAAACATTGCTTCACTAGTATCAGGGGGCCCAATGTCCACCAAAGAAACACTCCCACACCATTACACCGCCACCACCACCAGCCTGCATTGTTGACACCTGACAGAATAGGTTCATGGAATCATGCAGTTTTCGTCATATGCTTTTTCTCCCATCAACATTAAACAGCAGGAATCAGAATTCGTATGATAAGCAGTTTTTCCAATCTTTCATTGTCTGGTGTTAACGTTCCTGAGCCCACTGTAACTTTACCTTCCTGTTTTCTGCTGATAAGAGTGGAATCCAGTTCGTTCGTCGGCTTCTATACCCTAGCCTAGAAGGTATATCGAATTGTGCATTTCTAAGTGCTTCTTTGATTATCTCTGTTGTACTGGGTTGTTATTTGACTGACCAGCCTTTCTGTTTCTCTGCACAATTCTTGTTAACCTCCATTGGCCTCTTAAATCAACAATGTTTCCGACCACCGGATTCAGATGGATGTTATTTGTTTATTGAACTACTTTCGATGCACTCGAGACAGAGTCCTATGTGAAAACCTTGCGGGATTGCACTTTCCTAGGAACTCATACCAGACCTGGGACGATTTTGAACCTGGGACAGAGTCCCACCCGATATCACATGATACGAACATAATATTTATTTTTGCTGCCGTGCGCTCATCGGAGGAATGAAAGCACATAAAGGTCGTTGCTTTCTATTGGTTTTTTCGTTAGCAGTTTACTAAATACATGAATTATGGCTATTTGCTTATTGTATTAATCATAGTTAAAAACGTTATTAAAAGGTAGGAAGAAATAAGTAAACTGCGTTACAAAAGCGCTGACGGTATACTACGATTGTTTAATTTATTAAATCACAGAATTTGAAAAACGTGTTGCATTTTCAGGCTGTTGATTATAAAATAAAGTATTACAAAACGGGGAGTGAATATTAATAATAATAATTTTTCTGTTTATACTCCGGGACGACCAAACGGTCAGCGGAGTTCACAAGATAGACAGAATACAAGAAACAGCACCGTATTCAGCAGTCACGGGCTTGAACCCCGGTCACTCAAGGCACGTGTACTTATGCACCCGCGCGCCTGACCACTAGGCTACGGCGGCCTTTTACGTTAGGAGGTATGTGCAGTGAAGTGAAACCAGTTACACTGAAAAACAAAGAATACTTATCTTCTGTCACACATATCAAAGTAACTGAATTCGATAGTATTTTTGTGCTGAATTCAAACATTAAATGAGTTTTTGTCCATCACCCACAGTTTTAGCGTGATTTCGGTTTTATACAAACATTAAAATTGGTGATACTAGAACATTTTTTAAAGATGAACTTACTTGTTATTTTAACTGAACTAGAATGTAGCTCCTGATGTTTTCCTGTTGTATTTTGCCAATGCAACATCCCTCCTCAGCGTCCAATAGTAATCATCTAGCATGCTTGGGTTCTACTTTCCCTGGTATCTCTTTTCCATTGCAGAAATAGTTTGGTGGAAATGCTCTCCATGCTCATCGCTGTTAGATCCTAAGTTTTCTGGGAATAAGTCGAAATGTGAATCCTAGAAATGGACCTTTAGGGACATATTACATCTCACAACTTCATAGGACTTGGGAAGCTAATTGACTATTTCTTGGTAATTTTCAGCCTTGAAATTTCCTCCAAAAATTATAACTTTTTTAAACGAGTTCCATGCAGTTTGTGTAACTGTTCTTCAAAATGTTCATCTTTCTTCAGTTTTATTTGCATGTTAAAACAAGTTTAACATGCAATTGTGGTAATAAAACTTTATCAAGAGTAGCCAATAGTTTGTTTGCAACATTTTTCTTTCCTGGAATCAGTTCTTTTCTTTGAAGCCATTGTTTTTTTTTTAGCATAATGGTGTTTCTTTTTTATACTGTCCCATTCACAAATAAAGCCGCAATATTTGGTATAGCCAAGTTGTAGGCCGATTAAAAGAGAAATCACTTTAAGATTAGTTGGCGTATTCTGAATATACCCAATATTTTTGAGATGTCTTGAAAAAGTCCGTCTTTGTCTGATGCTAAGGAAACAGCACCCTAGAATATCTGCTATTTCTAAGTAGAGGGCCTTCTATATTTTTTCACCATAAGCGAAAATCAAGGAGTAGGGAGGATTATGCGCTATCCTCCAAAAAGTAGCTGAACACCACTGTTTCATAGTCCATTGCAACTTCCTGGATTAACAATTGAACAATTGATTCAGAAAGAGTAATTATATCAAAAAGACAAGTATATAAGTAAGGCAATATGAGCCACAGAATTTAGTTGTTCTTGTCGTAGCACCTAGAGTCCAGCTGTTTCGAGAGAGAGAGAGAGAATGTGTATTATTGTCCGATGTCTCATCGCTGGCTTGTTATTCGATTGTCGGTGACGTTATCATGAAATGGAAGCATGACAGTATTACCACTGCCCAGCACCTCACAGGCAGACCACGGACTCTTACCCCACTTGACTAGAGGGTACGCGAAGGCTAGTATGATAGTCTCGTATTACCCTTCGCGTACCATTCGCGAAGGGTAGTATGAGACATTCCTGCAATACATAAACCAGGAGTTTAAGTCGTCAGTAGGAGGTCTGCACAAACACACTTCGAACGGAGCTCCGCATCCTGGTTTTCTTGGGGGAGCGGCGGCCATAAGCCAAATATCACCAACCGCAATCGTCGGTCTTGGTTTGCATAACGCAACGAAAGTCGCCATTGGTCCATAGAGCGATGGAAATCGGTTCTGTGGTGTGACGAATCTCGGTACTTCCTATTCCTATCAGATGAGCAGGTGTGAGTATTTAGGACGCCAGTAGAACGTCCGCTGCTGTAGAGCATTGTGCTACAGTAAAGTTCAAAGGAGATAGCTATATGGTGTGGCGCTGTTTTTGATGGTATGGCCTAGGGTGGCATGAATTCCGATGCCTACCTTAATATTTTAGACAGTTGCATGTGACAGTTCTTGGTACAAAGCATGTTTGTTTGTTTGTTTCAATAAGATAATTCCCCATATCATGCCGCCAGTACTATTCGAGGCGCCTCCGTAGCCAGGTGGGCAGGAGCAGCAGTGCGTAGCACATGCTTCTTGATTAGACCGGGGTTCGAGCCCGTGACCACCAAATATGGAGGATGTGGAAAGGTCAGGGAATGACCACCGCATATCCCCGGAGCAATATGGCCTTAGTTGCTAATGCTCCTAAAAGCCAAATAACAACAACAACAGTACTATTCGAGAATGGTTCATGGGCATGAATGTACAAAAGCTGGAATGGCCGGCGCAGAGTGTTGATTTAAATCGTATGGAACACCAATGGGATGAACGGGTTCATCGAGGAAGCCAGACTTGCTGATCGGTCCTCACTCGACATTGTTGGTGGAGAGCTTATAGGAGGGTGGAGAATGCCATATCTGCCAAAATTAGCAGATGAACACGCTACTGAAGTGGCTGTGATGTCAGTGTGACATCAACGTGTGACCAGATACGTTTTGGAAGGTAGTGTACATTGTGCAAATGATAGGAAGCAGTGACAGAGAAAGGGCATGAGCAACTTAACATATCTTACTTTATTGATTTAATTGAGTGCTGTATAATTATCATTTCGCTGCATTTTTTGTTATCCACTAAAAAAAAAAAAAAAAAAAAAAAGTTATAGTGAAAAAAATTTTCTGTAAAACTTTTTACAGATTTTCTTTGTCCTCGAGTTCCGATGCCTACCTTAGGCATCGGAAGAACTCGAGGACAAAGAAAATCTGTAAAAAGTTTTACAGAAAATTTTTTTCACTATAACTTTTTTTTTTTTTTTTTTTTTACAATTTAACTTCAGAATTCCTAAATGTATCCAAAACTCGCTTTTGGCTTCAGATATTCAAGCGGAAACTACCTGTTCTGATTCTGGGAAAAATGAAGAATTATCTGATAAGTCTGAAATTTATAAAAACAAGCGTTGGACAAAGGATTAAGCCTCAAATTTGTAAAAGGTGAATATGCTTTTTCTGGATTTCTTGACGTTGCTCCTAAAATAGATACGATAGTTTGAGAACCAAATATACAGATATACAGTTGTCTGTATTAAAAATTAAGAAAACCGCATTCTCTCCCCCCCCGGAAGCTCTTCCACACTTTTTAAAAATAAGATGAATTTGTATCTTGCCGAGAGGAGAAGAGAGAGGAAGTTTTTTTTTAAGAGCTATTTTTCACGCTTTGGCTGTATTCATTGGTACAGACAAGGGGTTCACAATTTTTTTACTCCGAAAATACGAATTTATCAAAGAAACAAACAAACCGACCTAGGATACATCTCCTGGGTAGTACAGTTGGTAGGATCGCCGTCTTCCCCATACCTGGTGGAAAAGACCCGAGTTCGAGTCCCGATGATGATAGGAGGAATTTTGTGGGCTTTTTTCACAACGTGGCTGAGTTAGTCGGTCTCAAGCGCGAGGGTAGCATGGTTTTTCCTCCTGGAACCTCAAGTTTTTCGTCCAGCAAACAAAAAACCGACCACAGAACACACGCAATTTACAGATAATTTACTTATCTAAAATAAGTATAAAATAATGTATTATTACCTTAACGGCTCCCAAATGTAACATATATTTATAAGTGTAATATGTTCGTAGACAGTTTGTGTGTTTACGGGCCAATTTGCATGTTATGCAGGCTGAATTCCGGAAAAACTCACAGGGAATCCTACTCTCTCCGTCCGAGATCGGCTAACTCCATCCTCAATTGAAAAGTTTGAGGAAATCGAATCAAGGCGTGACAAGTGAGTGAGTGACCAAGTGAGTGACAAGTGACTAAACAACTATACTGTCACGGAGGACCCATCATAGCTAAATGATCAAACTAAAGCAACAACAGAAAAAAACTGTAATTTTTTTTTCCCAGAAAAAACAAAATTAAAAACATCGTATGTCATTACCCTGTTTATTTTACACTGTTGTTTGTGAGAAACTACCAACATGATTTAAATATTAAAATTATCTAAATAAGAAATCACATCACTTCTTTGCGTATTTTAGTTATATATATCGGTGTAATTCAGAAAAGTTAAGGCGTTGTGAAGACACTCAGAATGTTGCTCAATCCGTAGTTATTGGACTATTGTTATATGTTAACTCGAGTTACAATGACCTATCTTAATTTCAGAAGCTGAAATCGTGCTTAAGCGAAATGCGTTTTTTTTCTTTTTCTTCTCACTCTGCTTCAACTTCAAATCATGAAGTAATTTATATTCACCAAAGAAAGCCTAGTATGTTTTAAGAATTGTTAAGTATCGCGATAATGGAAGCCATGCGTTTCAATGAAATTTGAAAACGCAGGATGCCGTTCTGTTTGTTGCTAAAGCGGCCTCGCCAAAGTTTTCCAAGTAAGGTAAAGTATTGTCACGTGCCACTATTGCTATCTATTGCAACTTAAAGCGTCTTTCTATTCGGAATAGAAAGTTGAGCTTTAGAAATTCTCCTCCGGGCTTTTATGGAAGTAAATTCTAGATGTTGGTAGAGGTGTGAAGAATAACAAGTTTGTTTTATAGCTGCAAACTCCATCCCCCCTCATCCATCTCTGAAAGTTTAGATTAGCCAGGAAACTAGGAACAGCGACAAACTAAAGCCAGCACAAATGACAAGGGTAGAGGAGTCTGTAGCCGAAGGTCGATAAAAACAGTTGCCTACCTCCGGGACATGTGGTGATGAGTGCCGCTCATAGCATCACTTTTACCTTATTCTTAAATGCAATGGATTGGCCGCCTCGCTGTGCCAATACTGCAGCTCGCTGGTAAAGCACGGGCATCCATTATTCAAAGAGAAGAGACTGAAGCTGATAAGTGCTGCTGTAACCTTCGGAGGCAGCAGATGGACGAGGGCGTCAGTTTTATCAAGTGTTCATTCTGCAGTTGGAGTGCACTATTTCATTTCGTGCATACATTCTCGAGCTGACGTAAATACTTGAGACGGAGGTTGATCCTTCTCGCCGCCGACGCTGACTCCGAAGCGCAGCATTACATGCGAGAGGTGAAGCTCCCACTGATGTGGGAATGCTAATCTGAGGAGATAGCATCGCCGTCTTGAAAATCCTTCTTTTTATGCAGAGTGATTTCCACATTTAAGTTTCTCCCAAGTATCATGCATATCCAGCAGGCACAGTCCTGAGTGCCTAGTTGGCCGGAAAATGATTTTTCTCCCCACGCTCTTGATAAGGGCGCCCTAGGTGTCAGCGTGGCGTCCGTCACCACGACAGAACTCCCCTGTGTGCCGACATAAATCCTCCTTGCGGTGTGGCGTGAAGAAATGTAAAAAATCTACGTCGAGCCATGCCAACGAGGGATGTCTGCACCGAAAGATCCATCCACGGAGCAGGAGCTGACAAGCCATGAATATAAATCCGAGCCTGTCACCTTGAGAGACAGTTGCTCATAGAAAGGGTGGCTCAGCGAGCAGTGATGGGAGACTAGCAAATGGACCTGCTTACTGCGGTGCCGCTAGCAAGAAACTGGATACACAGCTTCCTTTAGAGATTTCCCGACACATGGAATAGAGATCACCGAGTACATGCTTGTTCACTGGGATATGCTTGAAGGCACACAAAGATATAGTCATGCATAATTTAAGGATACACTTTGGCAATGCCAAATACACTGGGTCATCTACCACAGAGTTCGTTTGTGAATGCTAACAAGGTGGGGAGATCGTCTTCTCTTTGTCATGGCAAACGGCTAATTTATTGCTGTTGACAGCAACAGAAATAAAGCATTGGAAGTAGAGTTATCGCAAACCAGGACTGAAGCGTTCCGTCTTCCTCAAAGCAAGCTTGCTTGTGTTTTTTGAAGTCAACCAAAATTATGTGCTCTTTCATTCAGCATGTCATGATTGTTGCGAATTACTTCTCACAAGTAGCACTTATATTATTTTTTCTGCCATATTTGACGTTTCAAACTCGTATTTAGATTCGTGGATATTGAGCTTCCAAAAAATTTTGATACAAACAATGAGATCCAATCTTCAGTTACTTCACATTCCACTGTTATGTTTAACGGAGCTGAATCTACCTAAAATAAACTGTTGCAAATCGGTATAATGTAAAAATACCTCAAATTAGTAACAGATTGGAGAGAGAGAGAGAGAGAGAGAGAGAGAGAGAGAGAGAGAGAGAGAGAGAGAGAGAGAGAGAGATTCTTTCTTCCACAGATGATACTCTTTAGATGCAGGAACCTATTTTGATTATACTTTACCTAAAAATTGCAAATAAATACAATACACGACTACTACTACGTTACATACACATAAAAGTTGATTGATTTTAAGAATTATATACAAATAATACAAATTTCCATCGTCAGAATCGCTGTTTTAAGAATTTTTGTTAGATCCATTAAAAAAATTTTCAGTAAAAGATGGTTCCGAATACTTTCTGAAATCTAAAACAGTATCTCACACAAATTGAATAACATGCCCTTTGACGTAACATTTCAGATCCCACCCACTTTTCAATATCTACGTATATGATCTAAAGACGTTTACCCCTCAAGAAAATCTATACGCAACAATGACATAGCAGAAACCGAAATCCCTTCTGATATAAGTATTTTGATTTTAATAATTTATGCAAGGTGAGTGATCATTGTGCTACCTCACAGGTATAAGTGGTTACGATTATTGTCCTTTCACACTGTAGACCCTTTCCCGTAAACGCGGAGATTTTCATCTAGCAAAATAGGGAAAACGACTATAGCGTACAAGCAGTTTATAGATAAAATACACTCATTTCTATGGCAGTGTGTGTAATTACCTGAAGATTCGAGAGTAACTGCTTTGGTGAGTGCAGCCCCTGGAGTGAAAAAGAAAAGTAACTGCAACGTTGTAGTGCTGTATTGTTAATAACTTTACAAGCGTCAATTTCTTATTTTATAATAATGAAGCATAGTAAGGAGACAAATGTGTAAAGATATAGCGACAGTGAAAGAATAATATTCGGTTCGAAAGTTCAACGTGTGATTAATTTGCAAATGGTCCATAAATTAACTTTAAAAAAATGAGAAAATGGTGTACGCAGTGTTTGGATACACACGGTAGTTGTTCTTATTTTATGTTCTAGCATTGCTGTACAAGATGACTGAGGCATAGTAGTACTTATGAATCATCTAAGAGCCATTTAATCAAACCACAATCAAATAAGTAAGTTTCAGCTTTGGAACTAATCTACTCCGCGCCAGAATTCTGTTCAAGCTGACTTAACAGTGACAGTGTTAAAGCTGGTACACGCCTTCCTCTGGCGCAATATGGCCATAGTTGCCGATGCGCCTAATAAATCCCCAAACAAACAAACAAAACAACGCCTTCCTCAATCATTGGCAGCTATTACAAAGTCTGTCTAAGTCCACCCACTTTTTTGCTGATCTAGTATAGTTTTACCAGCTTAAAACTTTGCTGATTTTAAATCAATAAAGGTTTATTCAGTTTGTTCTATTTGACTTCAGTAGCACTCATTTCATTAAAGAAACAATTCATATGCAGCATCTCTCTCACCCCCTCAAACTGTGGGAGGAGGGGGGGATGGAGAGAGAGAGTGCGGCACCATCTGATATAAATTTAAACCTTTCGTATTCACTTATTATAAATATCTAATAGTTTAAACTAAATAATTTAAAACATCATAACAATCGACCTATAACAAATACAAATTAAAACACTGAAGATTCAACGATAAAACTGGAATTACTTACTGAGAAATCAACTATTGGAAAAGTACCACTCCTTGAAAAATGGAGATAGAAATGGCTTAAGTAATGAAACATCAACCAGTAACCTTTATCGGCTTAATTCGGAAATAATTCCTGCTGCGTCTCATCCGTATTCATCCTAAAAGAAACAGAAATTTAAGAGAAAGAATATGTTGGAATATAATAATTAGACAAAACTGTTTAATTGATGTAATAACATTAATCTTAAACTGTTCTTAGAACGAAAAAGCCATCTTATACACTGGTGTGCAAAATTTAAGGACCAGTCAGGTTTTCTGTAGCTTCTCATAGGAGTGGCCTGGAAATAGGAAAAGCATACCAAAGGAACCTCGTGAGGTACAGAAATGATGAAGGAAACAACACCGACACAACAACGGAAACAAAACGGTACAGAGGGACTTTATTCAAAAATGGCTGCCATGATACAGATGCATCACTGCCAAAAATGGAACAAAGGGAAGAGGCGGTCCTCAGCAGGAGATATGGCCACCCCTAATGTCTATGCAGGCTTTGAACCGCCTGTCCATACTTAGAACAATGTTGTTGTTAAGTTCTGGCGGGAACATCGTCCATTCCTCTGTCAGAGCCACCTTCAGCTGAACATTTCCTGGTGGGTGTGGACGTGTCGCGAGGCGTCTCCCCAGAGCGTCCCATATGTGTTCGATGGGATTTAGATCGTGGGAACGGGAAAGCCAATCCATACGAACAATATCTTCACTTTCCAAAAGCATATCAACAGCTGAAGTGCGATGGGGTGTGGCGTTATCATCCATAAACACAAACTCGGGGCCAATGGCACCTCGGAACAGACGCACATGGGGAAGGAGTACCTCAGTACAGTAGCGTGCACCGGTTACAATACCGCCTTCCGGTATCTGGAGTTGTGCACGTCCATCCAAGATAACGCCTCCTCAGACGAGAACACCTCGACCGCCGTTTCGATCCCTTTCAGTGATTTTTACGGGGTGATACCGTGTGCCAACTTCTCGCCAGATTAGCTGACGTCCAGAATTGCTGCTGAGACTGAATCTACTCTCATCAGTAAAGAGTACCTTAAGTAAAGCTTTTGTAGTTGTAACCTTTAAAACTAGTGTTGGTCCTTAAGTTTTGCACACCAGTGTAGTTTCGTCATGCTCGAGAATAGTTTTCAAGCTTCCGGGGATAGTTTTCCGAAATCGTCCATCCAGTTCTCGATTCTGTTCAAAAGAAAGTAGTTAAGCTAATCGATTACCCCTTTCCACTTCCAATGATACTGATGTCTGATTTCTACTGCTTTCCTATTTACAAATATTTCGTAATGTATTGTTTGTCCGAAATGGCATCTGTTATTCAGCACTTTTGGGACTATTAGAGTACACGCAGTAATAAGATTTCATCCGTTTCTGAAAGGATTAATATTCCGATATTGACGTTTTCCTCAGTGCTCAACCATCAATTCATCCACAGTTATTATCGTTGAAGTTGTTCAAATAAGAAAATCTGTTTCATTCATTGGGAGCTTTTTGTAAACACGAAGCTACCAATGAATGAAATAAAATATAGATATCAAACAGAAAAGACGGGTATTGTCTTTTTATAGCATGAATCTCTCTCTCTCTCTCTCTCTCTCTCTCTCTCTCTCTCTCTCTCTCTCTCTAAACCAAATTGCTAATTTGCGCTACATATTTGGACTTTATTAGGCTTGAATGTAGACTGCCTATCAGAAGAACACCATCACCACTTTTGGAAAAACAATAGGAGTTGTCATGAATAAATTAAGAAATTATGCTCATTCCTTTGCTGCTGTTGCCAGTTTAATTGCAGAAGATGCGGCTTATTGACGGCGTCCTGAATCGAAATTCCAGTTCATTCCAAAGGCGTTAGATCGCATTCATATCTGGACTATGGGCTGACCAGAGGCGAATTTCGCTTCCTCAAAACTACTGTTTTACAATTTCATCATTGTTCGCTGTATAGGATGGTGCGTCATCATCGTGCTGAAACATAAGAGTGTCCAATTCAATGTAGGCATAGTACTGTAGTGTATTATGCCTACAGTGACGTTTCTTAGGTATTCTTTCACCCACGCTCGATCAGATCTGTAGACTTTGTAATAACGCACCGTTTCATAGGACCTTCTTCCATTGGTCCAAGAATGAACGCCAGGCAGTACCGCAAGCAACGTCTGGAGTTCATTGGTACGACGTGGCGCTTATGAGAAGCACTTCCGCCATGAAAATCCCATTCCATGCAGCTACCTGCAAGCTGTGGATGCACTGACGGAGAATTCTATAAACATCTGGAAATTACAAAGGTAACATTTTTCAAGGACGTCATTCAGTTCGCTTTGAACACTTTCTTCAGGGATTGACGATTCCTATCAAGTAGTTTTGTTTTGTTTTGTTTTTGACCAGCCCGACAGTTTATGCACACCTACATCGCTCTCGCTCTTCCGTCTTTTTTTTTTTATTACAGTTCCTAAGGTTGATTTTTCGATGTTCAAACGTGTGGCTGTGGCACGCACCCAACGAGAAGTTGCTGAATGGCACACAACGATTAAACCTTTTTGCAAAACTTTACCTTCGGGTGAGGGAAACGCATAGGATGATAGGTTTAATTTCCTCTTCTTTTATTAATTATTAGGTTTTTATCATTGTTTTATTCGAGTTTTTTATTATTATTATTATTATTTATTTATTATTATTATTTTTTTTTTTGGCTGGTGCAGCATAAGCCATAGGCTTTCTTGCACCATGCGGCCATTACTAATACTAATTCCAACTGTAAACTCCTTTCTGCGACTCTTACTGCTTGTTTGTTTGCTATTGCCTGCCCGCTTTTTAAACCTATACTTTCTCTCTCTCTCTTCTACACACATACCATTAACTACATTGGTAGGGGTGCTCGAATACTTTTTTTGCCTTGTTTATACTCCGGCACGACCGGACAAATTTTCGGTAGAGTAATACAATAAATAATAAATACAATCGTATTTAGCAGTCATGCGCGCTTGAACCACTGTTCAAACAGCGTGTGCTACTGCACTTTCGTTCCTGGCCACTCGGCTACTTGTAGATGTTAAACTGGAGTCTTCTCGTTATTTGTTTATTTATTTATATATATCGTAATCAGATACTGTTTTCTTCTAGAAGATTATACCACGTGGAGTGCTATTTGCATTTGGATTTATTTGTTGATAATTTATTGGCATTGTGATATGATTTTTCTCAAGTCGTTCAATCACGTTATCGCTTATTTTGTTTGCTGCTTTCCTCATTTTTTTTTTTTTTTTTTTTTTTTTGTCGTTATACTTGTTTTTACTTCAAGATTGTCGTGGTCGTATCTTACTTTTCCTAGAGCTGTGTCCTGCAAATTTCCCTTTCTGTTTTTGATGATGTTTAATAATTTCTGTGAACGACCAAAATTACTAAATCTGCTTTATGCATTGTAAAGTTTAATATGTTAGTCCTCCTGAATTTCAGGAACTTTCGGTAACACGACATTTCAAATGAACTATGAAAAATAAATGTAGTGCGTGAGGTTTTGTCTGAATTGAAAAATTGTCTGTATTCTCTGTACCCCAAAAATGCCTCGTTTGTATAGCTCTCCTTGTTCTGATTTTTGCGGTAGTTTCCTGTTAGTGTCTACGACACTCCTAAGTACTGAAACCTTTCTACTTTTTTCCCATGATTCTTTTCCTTCAAGTTTAATTTTTCAACTACTTGCATAGCATTTATATTTGGTCTTTTTGGCATTGATTATTAAGCCGAAGGTGTTATTTTTTGCTTAACTTATTCAAGTTATTTTACATGTCCTCTGTTATAAATGCAATAAAGACTAATCTGCATATGATAAATGGCTTGAACTGCTGATGGCATTGCAGTTCAAACCATTTATTTCAATTCTTTTACAATCTTGTAATATCGTCTTATAAGAGTTTCACTGTGGAGATTGAAGAGAGCGGGTGGGACCACAAGCAGCATTGCCTTACACCTTTTCCTCTCTTAAACCACAGTGTCATTTACCCTTCAACTCTGAATATACTTGTTCATTATATAGTTATTTTGATGATTATTCGATCTTTCTTATTTAATTCGATTAAAGTCAGGAATTCCATAAGCTTGGAGCGCTTGACATTACCGAAAGCTGTTTATCAAAGTCTACGAAACAGTCTAATCCTATTGATTCCTCTTATTCTATTCAAAGAGAAAATGGCCTCTCTCATTCCACACCCCCTTCTGCAGCCGAATTGAGTCCAAGATTGCACTTAAATTCTTTTTCTAAATTATCTTAAAGAGACCCTTAGAGGGGGATGATTTATAAGGAGGTGGTCTACATGTTTCTGGGACAAGATTTTTGCTTTTTTGAGTATAGGAATTAGAATAGTTTCCCGAATCACTCTACTACCCACGCGGACGTTTTAGCTCATATAGAAGGAAAATCCCTACCTCATTTTTGTAGGTATCAATTAGTTTACAGTAAGTCCACCAACACATCCTTTCCGTTGTTCTTTTATGCCATCCTATATTCCTCTCCCCCTTTCCACCAGTACCATTTTAACCATTGGACTAAATGGGTTATATCCCAGGGGTGCCAGCCTTTCAGGGCGCCTTCTTCTTTTGTCTGTGTGTGTGTTTTTTGTTTTGCATTTTCTTTGTTATTGTTTTTAAAAGAATTTATTGTTTTATTTTTAAATAATAAAAGCTGTTTACCTTTAAAATAAACATATAGTGTTACTCGCTGAAAATATGTATTCCACTGACTGAGAAGGCATATCATGTTATTAGTTTTACTACTTTATGCTTGCTATTTTTCTACTACACCTTGCTGATAGGAGTGTGGTCATTCATTGTTAGGCTTGCAAATATCTGGATAATTTTGCAGACACTTATGAACTAAAGGGTATTATTATTCGTGCTTATTTCTTATTATAATGACTACTAATCTCCTATGAACAATTTTAGAAACAAGCTGTAAGGAAAAAAGTGAACAGGGTCTCCTGTCCAAAGGTGTTCGTTTTATATACTAAACTTCCCTTCGAGTATAACTAAACTGACTGTGCATACACTGATTGAACTGAGTTCTTCCTCATATACCTAGAAACTAGACGGTAACAAATCATTACAATATGTTTTGTTACAGTCTGGCTTCTGTCTATTTACGCCGCTGAAAGAGTACTTAAAAGGCACGAAATTATGGTCAAATGGTGAGGCGAAAAATGCAGCCCTAAAGTGGTGTCGACATCACTTTCCACACTTTTCTGCTTTTATTTTTCCAGACTGGAGTACGAATACTTCCTGATTGTCGGTACAAAGGTATTTGGAAGGAGGGAGAGAACCTCGAGAGCGAATGCAGTTTTATTTTGCTGTGTTAACTTTACAATTTAAAAAGAAAAAGTCCAGCCTAAATCTGAACTCCCTTGTATATACAAGGTTTTATGTACTGTATTAGAAGCATTTGTGGAAAAAAAATTAGTGAAACTGTAGTGGCCTTGACAATAAATTAATTCTTGTTTATAAGTTTTTGCATTGTATTTTAATGGAGCCACCAGTACATGTATTTGAATTGGTTGTGGTTCGCTTTCACGTAACCACTAATTACGATTAATGATAAAATTCCTGTCAAATAACTAGTTGTGGACTTGTCATAGCAACAGTGATCGTACCATAATATAAACGGAACATTTATTATGCCGTGTGTTACAAGAATGAATAAATCAAACGATTTATTCATTCTTGAAGTAACGGCATGCAAACACATGTTACTAAACTTGCACTTTCATTTTTTATGAAAACCGCAAACATGAAAGATATCAGGACGTGCATAGGACTGAGAAGAGAGAGGGTACTTTTTTGACATTACATTTGAATTTCTGTAGATAGTGCTTTTCGAGAAACACGTGAGCAGTAAGGGTGTTCCAGAAAACAGAAGAAGAGAGGATAAGTGGGGAAAAGTTGGTTCTGTGAGTTTGGAGGTGAACATTGAATGGATGCTGACTATTTGAAGCATGTGTTCGGACTGGCTTGGAAGAGAGTGGGGGAATTACAGATGCGAGTTCAGAAGAACAATGCACGTGGAATTTTATATTGAAAAGCATGCAGCAGAAACTGAACATCTATGAGACAGAGAGTGGAGAGACTATAAGAGAAGGATCATTAATTAACCTGACTGCCATCTTTTCAGTGGAGTCTAGAAGCCTGAGAGAGGTTTTGGGTGCACCACCCCAGATGTGGGGAACAATGTTCCAGAGTAGAGCGAATTTCAGATTTGTACAGGGTGAGTAGCTGTTTAGAAGAAAAGAAACGCCGAGAGTGAAACAGAAATCCAGTTTTTTAAATGCAGAATAAGCAGTATTAGTGATGTCTTATGGCAAGGGAGATTAGAAGTCAGGGTAATCCCCAATAGATATATGTGATCCTGTCTAGGAATCTGAATATCATCGAAGATAAGAGTAGAATTTTTTGCGAGAACTGAGACAGGACTGAGTTTTAGAATAATTAAAGTTAACTAAGTTTCTTCACCTCATTGGAAAATTTTCTGGAGATCAACGTTTAAAAAAATTGGTGGTGGATATTCGAGAAGTTGAGTCTGTTTGTGCAGGACAGGGTTTCTCAAACGGAAAGGTGGAATGTAATGTACTGTCATCAGCAAACCTATGGATAGGATTTCTAATGGAAGAAAGTCTTTAAATATACAATAGGAAAAGAGTGGGAGAAAGAACTGACCCTTGGGGAACATCAGCATTGGTAGAGAAGTTAGAATGCAGAGTGCCGTCTGCCATCACCTAGAGTGAGCGTTTAGAGAGAAAATTGGATACCAACTGCAAAAAACAGTTGGAACGCCAAAAGATGGGAGCTTATTTAGAAGACCTTTATGCCAAACTCTATCTGTCTATTTAGAAACATCAAGAGCACCTGCTTGAGTTCCAAGATTTTTCCAGTTGCGAGTAATGTAAGCCAATGTGTCACAAGTGGATCGACACTGACGGTCATTATTATTATTAGCTATATGGTGCAAGGAAGCCTGAGGCTTATTTCGCCCTTTTCAGGAACTAGTTGGATATATGCTGCACCAGCCAAAAAAAAAAAAAAAAAAAAAAATTCCCCAGTTATCCCCTGAGAGAGAGAGAGAGAGAGAGAGAGAGAGAGAGAGAGAGAGAGAGAGAGAGAGAGAGAGAGAGGGAGAGTCAAAGTAGAAGGGAATCACCAAGAAAGAGAAGAATGATGATATCCAGCTCAGGACCCTGGGTTGGCCAAGCCATACTCACCAGATGTGAGTCCCTTTTTTTGGTCAGAAAGGTTTTCCAGATAATTTAGGAGTTGGCGGTTAATGAATTTCTTTACTTTGAAAAGGGAATAGAGGTCCGTTCAATAGGCGATAATTGAATGGGAGAGATTTTCGCCCTTTTCAGGAACTAGTTGGATATAAGCAAATTTTCAAGCAGAATTAGAAATAAGAAATAAGAATTTCTTATTTCGCAGTGGAATAAGAAAGTTTAAAAAGGCAAAATGGTACAGCAGTAAGCTCAAGAGAAGCCTTTGAGAACAATTGGAGAAATTCCATCAAGACCTAGAGTTTTTTTAGCATCAAGATTATTCGGAATTCTTCTAATATCTTTTTGTCGAAAGAAAGACTACGGGAAGCATCGAATGGGATGTATTTGGTTTGAGACATTTGACATTATGAGGTATTTGGTACGGGATGTATTTGGCAACAGTAGTTTTCAAGATCATCAATACAAGAGTTAGGAGAAAAGTAAGATCACAATAAGTTGGCTTTGTCTTTAGCTGAGTATGGAATATAACTATCCGGTTGTAACAGAGTTAGAAGTACTGATGGATAGAAGTTGCGGCCAATAACTTTGGCAAGAGACCAAAATGCTCAAATGCCATTTAGAGACAAGAAGCAAGTTTTCTACTGGTAGCCTGTTCAAAATCGAGTTTGTAACGATTATTAACTGTTTTACAATTGTTTCAAGCTGTTATATACGCAGAAAATGAAGCTAGATATTTCCACACAAGCCAATTATGATACGCTACATTTTAGCCCGAATAGCCCTAGCACTTCTTTTTGTAAAACCATGGTTTAAATAAAGACAAGATTTTGTGGTGGAATCTGGAATAAAAGATCTCATCCCCAAAAAAATAAAATTTGATTGACACGATCTGAGCAAACATTGACATCAGAAGCAATAATTTAAAAACAGTAATGTAACCAAGGAAAAGAAGAATAAAATTAACACAGATCATCCCATTCGCATTCTTGTGACAAACAAAATGAGGCTGAGAATGGCCATGATAGAGAGAGAGAGAGAGAGAGAGAGAGAGAGAGAGAGAGAGAGAGAGAGAGAGAGAGAGAGAGAGAGAGAGAGAGAGAGAGAGATCATCACTAAGTTGTGAACTGAAGCGCTTAGAAGACTATTAACGATGAACTCTGTTACTTTGAAGAATTGTTTGTGGGAAAAAAATCAAGAGTGTCGGGTGTGTGTTGGAATTGTTTGGTATTCTGGTAGATAAATGAACGAGCTGCGTGGGGTTATTAGTAATCTCAAAAACCTTGGCACCTCAACCAGCTGGGTCCATGTAACTAGAAAACTGAAACTAGTTGGGGTTGTGAACATTAAAATCACCAAGGAAAATTACAAAGTTAGACTGGAGGAAGTTGAGTTTCAAAGAAAGGAAGTCAAAGAGCTCCGAGTGAAATGGATCTGGGAGAACTGTAGAGACAACAGATGAATTTGACAGAATGGGATATAGATTTAAAATCTCTCTATCTATTAATCTCTCTCTATTAATATCTATTTAAAATCTGTCTTTAAACCGGAAGAGATTCCAAATTAGAAAGTCTCTGATAAGAAATATCACAGTGGACATATGCATACGTACCACCTTTGAAGCGAAAGAATTCCTAGAGCAAATAGTTATGTAACTGAGATGAGTAGTACTCGAGGCAACCGATAATTGAGAATCTGATAGAAAAAAATAAGTGGGACTTAGCAAAGGTAGAACTGTTGATATTGGAACTTAGTCCATGTATATTTGTGAAATGAATGAGGAAGTTTTTGAGAGGTTTGATCTTTTCACAGATAAATTTGTACTATTAATCTGGCAATTCGTGGTGCATTCAGTAGATGCCGCCGTAGCCGAGTGGTCAGGCGCGCGGGTGCATAAGTACACGTGCTTTGAGTGACCCGGGTTCAAGCCCTTGACTGCTGAATACGGTGCTGTTTCTTGTATTTTCTCTACCTTGTGAACTCCTCTGACCGTGTGGTCGTCCCGGATTATAAACAGAAAATTTATTTTTATTATAAAGTGGAGAGGGAACATGATGTATGAATTAATGAAATTTTTGGATATGGTGTTACACACAGCAAGAATATACCCAGCTATCTGACATAACGTGTATTCGAAAACGCTCTCCCCCATGCATCCACACTACTTCGACCCCCTCCAGTTCCTAGTTTTCAGAGTAGAGGCAGGGAGATTATATACCAGCTGGTCTGAATGCCTCCTTGAGAGTTATCGAATATGTGCAAGAATGAAAACGTCAGTAGTCCTAAAAATTAATAGTCCAAAACTTTCAGCGTATTCCTAAATTGAGATTTGTCTATAACTTTAATTGAGGCTTCCGATATCAAATTCATCATCACTACAGATTTTCATGAGATATCAAATTTCTTCAAAATCTGTGAAGCTAATGCTCTTGTATGCGTGTGGGCAGACAGACATGACAAAACTAGTAGGGCAACCGCGATGTTTTGACTTTTGCATTATTGCAAAACGCGTCTATAAAGGGGTATACGTCACGCCACTTGCATAATGGCAATAAATAAATAAGCATCATGAAGCACAACCAGTGGTGTAACAACAGCCAGTAGCCAAAGACACTGGAGTGCGAAAGAAAAAAAAAAAAAAAGAAAAATTATATTGTTTTTGGCTTTGGCTACCTTAGAGTTAGGTCCCACTGCAAGTGCAATGGTATAATTGCATCTTCGAAGAACACAGCGAACTTACTTTTTGGAATTATGTTCTGGAATATATTCTAGAATAAGTTGGAATTATATTCTGTATAGTACATTTGATAAATAAACTTCATCAACGAGTTTTTACCTCTAAGCTACCTCAAGAAGTGAACGGGCAGTTATCTTGACCACATGCAGTACGAAATCTCATATCTCGCACGCCTGTAGCAAGAAATCGCATCTTGCAAAGGATTTTTCAATACAGTATTTGTTTTCATGCTGGTGAGCACTCTGTATCTAATATAGATTTATTTTTGCCTATCCCCAAAATAAAATCATTGCTGCCTCTTCATAAATATAAAACACATTTCATCTTCACGAGAATCCAAGCGAACTATCAAGACTTTCGATAGGATGTGGGTGTGCGGGTAGGGGAATAGATAAAGTGTAACACGAAGGAAAGTTTGATGCAACTGATTAGCCATTACTTATCATGATCTGTTAGCATATGACTTCTAAATCCAGCCCGGACGCCCTCTAATTACTTCCGTTCATTGTTTCCGAATAATCGGCAGTTCAATTAAAGTACTCTGGCTAGTAGTGCCACCAGTAGGCAATCTGTCACTGTACGCGCGGAACAAGAGGCCTCTAATGACAGGTCCACAATCCTCTCTGTAACGGCGCATTGTCCATTTAATGAATAAATCAATTGTACAGATAAATGTTGTCTGCCAACATTGCATAGAAGGTTTTCTCTTTTTGAAAGAAGGATCTATGAGTGATTGGCTCAATTAGGTACTTATGGTCAAAATATGCGTGAAATTGGGGTCAGAGGAGGGGACAATTCTCTTTACTGTCAGCAACCGCCTTGATTTACGTGCACTGCATCAAACGCCAGCCGCTGCTGTGATCCGTCAACGCTGTCATGGCCGCTGAAATAGCGCCATTTTCCCCGTGCGTCTACACCACCAACTTGATGGCAATGATACTTGTTAATGAGTGACAGTAGCGACGACACGAGCGCACCCTTCTCGGCCAGTAGATCCTCCTCGCGTTCTATAATGGGCGAGCAGCGCTGATAAATGGAACTTGTGGCAACTATTTCCGAGGTAATTTTGATGCTAATGAGAAGCTGTTATTTTCTGCCCGGACTCATCTCTTTATGATGCATCTCATTTGAATTTCGCTACCGTGTTACTTGCTACATGTAGCCGTGATTTGAATTCCCATTGCTCTTCCCTCCTCTGTGGGAAAGGGCCCGTTGTATCCTGTGCAGCTAAATGACTTTAAGACTATCCATTCCGCTTCTTTTCTCTCGTCTCTGCTATTGAAACTGTTGATGTCTTAAGAGATGGTGCATTCAATTTTCGAAGCTTATCCCAGTGTGCTTCGTTCCCTAGCGACTGCCACTCTCAGGGAAGTGTAATGAAAGAAACGAAAGGGACCGTTCCTCCACTGCCATGTTGGTAAAGAAAACTAAGCCGCAGAAGGGACGCGCTAAAATTGCTACACAACCGTTATCTTGTGTAGTAAATGTTTTCCGGCTCCTTCGCTTCTATTAAGACTTCCCACTTCTTCAACAGTTTTCTTAAGGAAGAATGCCAGGTTTTTATAACAAATTAAAACACGGAACTTAAACATCTCGTATATGGAAACAATGATTTAAAAGTCGTCGTAGTGTAGAATAACAAAAGCTGCGTATTTCCAGAGAGAAAAAAAAAAAAATTTGAAACTGTTAAATGCATATGATTATCTACATTGACTTGAATGAACAATTTTAACAGAATGAATAATTTGTATTAAAAAATAACAAGTGCTCGGATATTTTTTTTTAATAATGATCGAACAAAATGTTTTTTCAAAGAAAAAAATCCCAAATTTCTCATGGAAACAGCCTATTTGGCATCAAGTGCCTTATTTCTAAAAAAATAATAGAATAATATGGGTATGTTTTATTAAAAATATTGTTTCACAGTTTTCATTTCACTCTTTGTATTTTATACCAAAGCTTTAACTTTCCCCCACTTTTTTTTTTTTTTTTTTTTAGTTTAAAATAGAATTCTGTGAGGACGTGCGTATGGTAATTTTAAAGACAGACTTTGATCTCTAAAAGTTGTATTAATTCAAACTGTTAATGGTTAAAAGAATTAAATTTGTATTTAAATATTAGTATTTATCAAAATTAATGAGGTAAACTTGCATTTCATAATTCACAAAACTTAAATAATCCATAATTTTTTAGGCGCGTCAGCATATATGCATAATGCACCATGTCCGTCCGCATGTTACAACTCGACTCTCAGTGGATGAACGGACGGACAAGATATGATGAAATTTTATATTCGGACTTTTTAAAAAGATTTGTCGATCCATTCTAGATTTCAATAAAATTGAACCAATAGAAATATAGTAGTTATTATTATAATTATTTTTATTGAAATTATATATTAGAGCCTTTTGGAAAGATTTGTCTAGCCATCTTAAATTTCATTAAAATCGAACTTATGAAAATTTGACAATTATTATTTCTTCGTCCGCCCGCCCGCCCGTATGTAATAACTGCTCTCAGCAGACGGATTTTCATAAAATTTTATATTTCGCTCTTTTTTTTATCGATTCGTCGAGTCTTTCCAAACTTCATTAAAAACATACACTCACACCAACAGAAATACGCCACTTATTATTATTATTATTATTTTTTTATTTATTTATTTATTTTTTTTTTTTTTTCGTGTTCATCGCATAGGCCAGTGGTCTCTAAAGTGCGGTGCGCGAGATAATCCGCAATAAATCAATATTTATTAATTATGAAAATTTTAGTTTTTCGAAAAGTAATTGAAAATAAAAATTATAAATAAATGTTTTTTTAATACTTCAATATGCGGCTTTGTTTGATCAAGTGGCTTTATTTGATCATGCCATCGATCATGCACGTTCAAGTACATGCATTTTGAACTTGAACTTCAATTAAATTTTGTTTTTTTTTTTTTTTTTTTTTTTTTTTTTGATTTGGTAGTTGTTTGGCGCATCGGCTGCTGTGGCCATATTGCACCTCCCAAGGTTTTTGCAGTACTTTGATCCAAGCCCGAGGCGGGAATCGAACCCGCGACCTTTGGGTTGCCGGGCAGGTACTTTACCCACTCGGCTAGCCCGGTCGGCTTTTGTTTTGTATTTTTTTTTTTTTTTTTTTTTTATTTGTGATCTTTTAAAATTATATGTGATCTTATAAATGTGATTTTAGATATAATACCTTCCATGTTACCTTAACCATCAACAAGACTTTATCAGAAATACAGCAGTACCTCATGAGATTTGACCTGCAAGTTAATCCTGCAAAATCCGCGATCATGCTCTTCTACCTGAAACCCACATCAACCATAATTCAGCCGGCGATAGACGGAGTCTTGATCCCCTGCGTTGAAAACCAGAAAGACCTGGGTGTGACCTTTGATCGAAAATTAAGATTCCATCATCACATTGAAGAACTCTGTGCTAAATTCAAGGAAACGGTGGATTGCCAAGTAGTACTTGCTACATATTCATAACACAAATCTGATAAGAACGTATATCAGGACGATGATCTTCGGAGGTGTACTGTATGGGGTAGAGTTGTGGGGCTCGCCCGCAGACACAATAATCAAACTGTTGAACCCCGCGAAATACTGACTCCTGAAGTAGGCTACCTGGAAGTGTCGCCTCCCACCACAACTTCACACAACACCGATGGCCAAAGCACTGAATTTAACCAGATTCCAGCCTTAATGAACGAAAGAAGACTAATCTTCACCTGGAATGTTTGGGTACCTGCGTGTATCTTTGCACCTTACAAATAAAGGTCATATTATTATTATTATGTAAATGATTTATAAATTTAAAAAAAACTAGTCTATTTATTTTTTCATTCCGGGGTGCGCGCTAGTCCTTTTAAGTAAAATAAGGGTGAGCGACACAAAAAGTTTGGAGACCACTGGCATAGGCTATTCATATACCGTAATTGTAACTGAAGCACTGAATATTACATTTGTTGTAATTCGCTGGTTGGAGGAATGAATGTGGCAAATACGCTCAAAAGAAATTTTCTCGGTTAGCGCATAAAAGTCGTTCTTTTTTAAATCGTGAATTGTTACTATTTGCTAACGCGCGTAAAATGTAACGCATCGCTTCCATCAACTAACTTATTATATAATATTATCACACAACGAAAGTGGAAGGACAACCTTTTCATTAAACAAAAGCGCATACAGGAAGACAGCGGACCTGTCAGCATTAATATTAATCCCTAAATTTATATCCTTGGCAGCACATAATTTAAATTTACACAGTCGCACCCTCCTTTCTTGAGACTCACCTTCGTATGTTCAAATATACGGAGCATGTATATATTTATATAATATATGCAAGCAAGTAGAGTGAAGATTTTTTAAAAGAAAAGATTCCATTTGGGTGAGTCAACAAGTTTGTATCAGTATGCGGTTCAGCCAAAGGTTTGTATGCGAAAGGAGAACTCGAAAGAGTGCCGGAATTATTATTTGCGACCATTCATATTAATTCATATATTTGAAGGAATATTCGTGAAATTTGTCTTGAAGCAGTTTTAACTTGTTGGCTAAAGTAATCGCCATTCTTGATATTAAAATATTTATAAATAACCAGGAAACTGTAATACTTATCTCAATGTCCAACTGAAATGTACAGCTCCGAACATTGCCCAATTTTTTTTATTCCTTGATGCGGTTTTCTCAGTAAGATTTGGTAGAACTGTACGAAGTGTAAATGATTTTAAAGCAGGTGAAAAATCAGATTTCAGAACAGCTGTTATTCGATTTACAGCGAAGTCTAAGTCCAAAATGTGCAGTCTACAAAAAAAAAAAAAAAAAAAAATTAAATTAAAATAATAAATAAATAAAAGAAATGGAAAGAATTAAAAATTCTTTCCATTTCTACATTATTGTACAATGCGAAAGTGAACTACAAAAGTTTATAGTTTTCAAATATTTGTTTGTTGTTTGGTTTTTAGGAACATTAGGAACTAACGCCATATTGCTCCGGGGATATGCGGTGGTCATTCCCTGACCTTTCCGCATCCTCCGTATTTGGTGGTGACGGGCTCGAATCCCGGTCTAATCAAGAAGCGTGTGGTACGCACTGCTGCTCCTGGCTACGGAGGCGCCTTTTCAAATATACACTACAAAATAAGTGTTCGGGCATCCCTTTCAAAATAATTAACGATGCGAACGAGACGCAAAAGTGTGCAAGCAGAAGCATGGTACTGTATTAGTATTAGTAATGCTCACATGGTGCAAGGAAGCCTATGGCTTATGCTGCACCAGCCAAAAAAAAAAAAAAAAAAAAAAAAAACAAATAAATAAATAAATAATTACAATAATAAAATAAATAAAATAATAAGAATAAAAATAAAAACAAATTAATAATAATAAGAAGAAAATTTAAAAAATAATAATAATAAAAATTAATAAGAGAAAAGGAAATGGACAAACTATGCATTTCCCTTCTCCCTTAGGTATTTATCCAGCTTACCTTTGAATTTCCCCAGACTATCAGCCTCTACCACCCATGTAGGTAACTTATTCCAGTAATTTATAACTCGTTGTCTAAAATAAAACTTTCTGCAATCCAGTCTAAACAACTCCCACCGTAACTTGAAATTATGTCTCCTAGTTCTAGAATCATTTATAACTGTGAAAATTTCGTCCTTACTCATTTTGCTTATGCTTATAAGAGCCTTAAACACCTCAATCATGCCTAGTTTCCAAGCTCTGCAACCCACATATTCGTAAGTCTTTCCTCATATGGACGCCCTTTTGCCGATCTCACCAGGCGAGTTACCTGTCTTTGGACCCTTTCAAGAAGCACAATGTCTTTCTTTAGGTGCGGTCTCCATACTTGAACACAGTATTCCAAGTGCGGTCTAACAATAACATTATATCTTGTATAATGGTATTATGGCGTCCTTATCTCTACTAGCGATTGCTCGATAAATCATCGATAAGACTCCATGGTCACTCCTTGCAACCAATCTACAATGCTCGGAGAACTTCATATCTGACCGTATCTTAATACCCAAGTCCCTTTCCTCCATTACCCGCTTTAGTTCACCTCTGCCAAGTGTATAAGTTATTTTGGGGTTACTGTTCCCCAGGTACAATACCTTACACTTTGATGGATTAAAGCATAGCTGCCATTTTTCTGACCGTCTCTGAAGTCTATCTAGGTCATTCTGAAGAAGTTCTGTTTGGCAGTAATCATTAAATACTCTACCAATCTTTACATCATCTGCAAATTTAGACATCACGCCCTCTATCCTTTATCGATGTCATTTATGAAAATCAAAAACAACGATGGTCCTAATACTGATCCTTGGGGAACCCCACTTCTTACATCAATCCAATCTGAGGAATAACCATTTATCACAACCCTCTGCCTCCCTGCCCTGAAGCCACCCTGCTATCCATCTAAGGATTTTCCCTGTGATTCCAACCTGTTTCAGCTTATAAAGTAACCGCTCATGTGGGACTGAGTCAAATGCTTTGCTGAAATCCAAATAAACAACGTCGAAATTATTCCCGAAGTCCAGCTTTTGAGTGACCGTGTCAAAATAGCTAACCAAATGTTAAACATGATTTTCCCTTTACAAAACCATGCTGAGTATCCTTCAGAATTCCATTTCTATCTAAGTGATCCTGAATTCCACCCTTGATCATTGTCTCCATGATTTTCCCTACTACTGAAGTTAGTCTAACCGGTCGGTAATTTACCACTTCACTCTTAGAACCGCCCTTATGTATTGGAGATACATTGGAACTTTTCCAATCCAACAGAATCACTCCCGAGTCCAGTGATGCTCTCATAATTAGCCTCAAGGTTCAATGCACTCACTTACCGTCTCCATTAAGATTATAGAGTAAATGCTAGCAACCCCAGGAGCCTTACTGGCCTGTAGGCTCGAAAGCTTTTTCATTAAATAAACGTGAGAAATTTCAACATCATTAATTACATTTTTTTCAACTTTACTCCCAAAATTTCTCATTGACGTGAAGGGTTTTTCTTTTGTAAATAATAGATACCAAAAACAAGCAAAATGAGATTCAGTTTAGTACGATAGCCGAACGTTAACTCTCGCAAAGTCAGCAGTAGACGATGTAGTTAAAAGATGGCAAAACTAAAGAGATAAAGTTGCCTGCAAACGGTAAAACAGGCCCAAAAAAAACTGATTGAAAGGAATCGTTGATCCCTGAAGAAAGTTGTGAATGCGATTCCCTTGGTAATGCCAGTAGGAAGCTGCACTGGTTTTCACCACTGTGTACGCATTATAGCCTCTGTTGTTGATGCGCCATTAAACTACAAAACAAACAGTTTTTCATGACAGTTCTGATACTACCAATGCCAGATGGCAGTATCTGTTTTCTGTGGCGTAGGTCATCGTTCTTGGACCATGGAAGGATGGTAAAAGGGAGTAGTCACTCCCACAGAGTGCAGTGGGAATGACTGTACCTCAGTACATTACATCCACATTAAATTTAAGGAGGAGGATTATGGTGTGAGGCTTCTTCTCGTAGTTCGGATTCGGACTATTGCTTATAGTACCAGAAGCCACCGATTCCAAGTCATAGACTGTCATTTTAGATAATTCCGTGCTGCCCACACTGTTAGTTCCCTGGAAATTGATCCTCCATGCGCCAGCATGATAATACTCCTCTCCACACAGAGATCACTGTGAAATTATATAGACCTGGTTTGAGTAAAGCAAAATTCAACAAATGGCCTGGTCGGTCCAGAAGCTGGACCGACCAGGGCGCTACCAATAACCCCAACTCTACTGCTGAATTGGCGATTGCACTGAAGGAAAAAATAAAAAAACTCTTGATTCCTGCTGCCTGCTACAATGAACTGATCAAAAGTGTATCACAATGGTTCGACGTTGGAATATCATTTGTGAGGGAGAATCCATCTTTTTAACTCGATTTGACCCTTCTCTGTTTCGCTGTTATAATACTCGTATAATTGGTGGCATATAGTAATAATAATAAAACTATGCTAAAATTTGATTTTTTTTTTAATTTTTCGAATTTCTGCTTATTTTCATTAACGAATTGGCTATCAGGTGTGCTGTGGTAGTCTACATTACAAAATATAAATGAGCGATAATGGTTGTTTTTTAGTGTGTGGTATTTCATCGGACTTAATGTCTTTCAATAAGATGCCAAAGAAATACGACGTAAAATTTCAGAAGTCCCTTATTAAAGGTAACACGTTTGACTTGTGTACTTCTGTAGACGTGATATTACAATTTCAAGCGGTGAAAACGCTAAGTAAACAGACGTTTGCAAACAAATAAATAAAAATAGTGCAGTGCAGAAAAAAAAATGCAAAAATAGATTTTATATTTCATGGTGACAATGATATCTTATTTCCGAATATTTATTTGCATCTTTTGTTAATAGAGCATAACCTTTCTTCTCTGAGTTGTACTGATGAATGCAGGCGCATTGTTCAGAAATATGTATCCTGAGAGCGAAATAGCAAAAAATACGGTTGTGGAAGAACAAAAACAACAAGCATTATTAGTGAACTTGCAGGGAGAGGGAAAGAAGAAGAGGTAGTGATAGCTCTGACCATTTTCGATTGCTACAGATGTAGTAATTCCAAGCTATATCCTATTGTGGTGACCTTTTGAACAAGTTTCCAAACTTCTTGATGTGTTTAAAGATAAAAAAAATAGTAATAATAGTTGCAATAGATATTTTGCAACTACAACCTACCATATACTATTATGAAGAAGAAATAATTGAAGGACAGTGATCCTTTGGTGGGAAACTGACAACTGCACAAAGAAATTTTAAATGTAAAAATTATCCGAAGTCATGTTTGGCATTTTAACAATTGCTCATAGCAGAATATTCAGCAAGGCTAGACACACAAAAACTTAGTTCAAATCTCTTTATGGTGAAGCTCAGGAAATGCTCCGACAGCGAAGTCCAAATCTAATCATGCTCCTGACAATGGGGCCATATTATGAACAAAACTTTGATTCAACATTTCTGAAGAATGCCGGCAAAGTCTGTAACGGTAGCTTTCTTGAAGCAATCAAAATCAGTCGACGTTTAATAGAATATCCAAACATAAATCCACAGACCGAAAAATCGTAGGTAAGTTAATGTTTAAAAGCATACTATACTATTAAACATTAAACAATCCTCTGGCTATATTTTAATATAAAATATGTATCTTTTCCAGTGAAATTTAATTTCTAGTGTAATGTGGACTTTAAAAAACCTCCTGCTTTTTCTGAAAAATCTTGTTTTTTTGAGAAGCACTCCTACTTTATGAAAGAAAAAAAAAAGTCTTCCTGTTTTTCGCCTTTCGGCACAAAAACGTTCTGCCTGATCTCCAGCTTTTTGAAAATCAGAGATCATTTTGAAGTACATATATATACACCTACTATAAAATTAAAAAATTACTATATATACACACTTACTATAAAAATAAAATTACATTTTATTTTTTTATTGGATTGGATTGTGAAAGTGGGAAATTTTTTTACAAATTCCCTTTTCATCCTGTTAATGGGGCCTCTGTTTTTAATTTGTTTTCAGGTTTGGAATTTCTTTAGCTTCTGCTGAGCTCATACCGCTAACGCAACGCACTTTCTTTCGGAAGATGAGGTAAGTGTATTAAGTTTTAGAATTTTTTTGTTAAATTGAAATAAGCATAAAATCTCACAATTTATTTACTTAATTATTAGTTTGTAACGAATATTTTCTTTGACCAGATGAAAATCCTTGTAGAAAGTCATATAGTTCTGTGAATAAAAAGTGCTACGAACTAAACATTTCTCTGCAGTAACTTAAAGTAGAAAACTTTAAGTTCGTCCTGCTCCCCTACTCAAAAAAAAAAAATAAATAAATAAATAAAATAAAATAACTATACTGCTCGACAAAACTAACAGAACACGTAGAAAACATGGTGTAATTCTTGTAGCTTGAGATGAAGGACGAGCAAAATGTGGTGTGGTGTGGTGGTGTACCATAGAATAACGATGAAATGAGGAGACAGCGAGAAATTTAGGACAGGTATAAGGGACATTTATAGGGTTAGTATAAGAATTACCAAAAAGGTCACATTACAGAAGTCAATACAAGATGTTTGAAAACATAGTCATACGACATCATTACGGCGTACGATCCCCCCCCAACGGCTAAACAGACCTGACAGCTGTGAACTACTCTCGATATAAGGTGTCTATAAGATTCTGTGGCAACAAATCCCCTTCTTCCACGAGTGCAGATTTTAGTTCACCAAATTGGTGAACTAAAATCTGCACATGTTGTGCAGATTTTAGGGTGTCCCACACATGTTCGATCGGATTTAAGTCTGGTGATCGGCTGGTTATGGCATTTATTGGATATCTTCGGTTTCAAGATATTCCTTCACCACTTTAGCTCTGTGTACAATGGCGTTTGTTGTGCATGAAAAGAAAATCTGGATCAACCCACCCCCAAAAGTTTCACATAGGGTTCGAGGATCTGTTCTCAGTACCTCCGCGCAGTTACGGTAACTCTTCAAAAACATGAAGAGGGGTACGGCCTTTGATCATTGTTCCTCCCCACATGAGAACACCGCCTCCACCGTAAATGTCCATTTCTCTAATGTTTGAAGGATGATACCGAATTGCTCGTTGTCTCCAGATGAAATAACGTCTAGAATCTGTTTGTAGGCTAAAACGGACCTCATCGGTGAATAGAACTGTACCCCATTTGTCAGGACTCCAAGTCACATGTTCGTGGAACCAGTTTCGACGAGCTCTGCGGTGGTTTGGGGTTAATGGGATTTTTTTCTTAT
Organism: Mastigoproctus giganteus; assembly: GCF_048544385.1. NCBI lineage: Eukaryota > Metazoa > Arthropoda > Arachnida > Uropygi > Thelyphonidae > Mastigoproctus > Mastigoproctus giganteus. The sequence continues at coordinate 40,261,368 of NC_143581.1, read as the reverse complement.
TGACATATATACAGATAAGGTGTCTATAAGATTCTGTGGCAACAAATATATACATATATACATATATAGAAACACTTTGTTATATAATCATCCGGTTTTGCAGGGAAACCCCTTCTGATTATAGACCATCTCATACAAATCCAAAAATAACAATAAAACACTCATAAAGACTAAAGAAAAACACCTATGCGTGTATACATATAACTGTTCAGTGTAGCGGCAGCATCTGGAACAGAGTTCAACTCCTTCAGTTATCATCGTATTGTTTACAGAATGCTGTAGTTTGGCCAAATGGAAATCATATGAGGTTTATCATGTGTAAATCACATGTTAATGGGATATAAACCACTAGCTTCCTTGAGTAGAGTCCACTTGAGAGCCCTCTTAACACAGTACGGGTGGAAATGCTTTCACCTGTGGCCGCAGCAACCTCAAGAGAAAGTTGATGACAGGATATCGTAGGGTTCCGTCTTGCTGTTCGAGCCTGATAGCGGTTTATTCCCGTTGACGTAGCCCTCTGGTGACCATTGCCAGCTCTTCTCGTAATGATTCCTCTCTCCTGAAACGGCTTCCAAGGTGCCGAGAAGACACTACCTGACACATTGTAAGCCAACGTGCCACCTCCGCCTGCCACTGCCCAGCTTCAAGTCGTTCAAGGGCCCGCCATCTCAAAGAATCATATAAACGACTATGACTTGCCATCCTGTGTACTGGAGATGTGGCTATCCCACTGAGCAAGCCAAAAACGGGAATGAAGTGATTGGTTGCAACTCGTGTTTTTATAGGCATGAATAATATGCTTAATGTGCAGATCTCTAAGGTGGTAGATCGATTTCTATTGGATACTCGGAATTTGCTTGCCTACAAAACAAATCAGACATCAAATATTCGCCTTCGGCGACACTGTTCACAATAAAATATTCATGAAAAACATTTTGTTCTGTTAATTTTGTCGATCAGTGTACAATAGATATATAGTCCAGTAATAGTATTTGAAGCTATCGTCTAAAGAACAGAGTTCCTGGCGAGATTCTCGGCACCTCCTGCAACCTAACTGCTAACATCAAAGACGAGAAACGGAGAATCTGGAATGAACTTATCAGTGTGTGGCAATCACGATGGGATTCCAGTATTACTGCTCAAGTCACCCCTCTTTTGTTCCTGCAGTTACCTTCCCTCTCAACAAGAACGTCCGCCAATGGTTTTCTCCCAGCTTAACAACATCGTATATACTTACTGGGCACGGCTCCAACTCCAAACTATTTCAATTTGGCTTGTCTGACACCACTCTCTGCTTGTGTGGTGCTGAGGAGACCTGGACGCACATTCTATATCGCTGCAGCCTGTACCACGACGACAGATCTACACTACAAGCTGCTGTCAACAACTTCTCTGAAGGAAATTAAGTGGCACTGAGTGAAAATTCTCAATCGTTCTCAGCTCTACAACAATTCTGCTCTGCTGTTTCCACCAAAAGAAAGAAACTCTTCTCAAGTCTATCAGCATAGCAACAACAAGGAACCAACCGAACACCTGCAATGTCTATCGATATCTCTTAAAACTGATATCACCTGCCATCTACTTTTTTTTTTTTTTTTTTTAGCTGGTACCCCAATTTGGACAGCTGTGGATACAGGATTAGCTAGCACCCACTGGTATAGCAGTGGGTGCTAGCTAATGCGGTTTTCGTTCTTCCTAGGACAGAAAAGACTGCTGTCTTGTGGTTCCTGTGCCACTATTTATACTTCTGATTAGTTGCGTGATGTGATTTGCTGTGTGGACATGTTACATGTTCATTACACTTATGACATTGGAATTAACATGACTCTGACTATGTATATCATTGTATATAATATGTATGTATGTACATAGCCGATATGCCAGTTTCTGGCTATGGGCCGCTTGTTGGTTGTTTTGGGGTTTTTTTTTTTTTTTTTTTTTTTTTGTTAATAAAGAATAGTATTTGAACAAATAGATCAAGTAAATCTTCAAGTTGTATTAGCACAAAGGAAAAAAACTGATAATTTTCTTGCCAACGTATGTTGTTTCAACCTTGCATGTGTATTATTCTATAATATATAAAGCACAATAGCGGTAAATGTAGATCATACTCGTAGTATGCGAAAATCATTTATAATTGCTTAATACAAAAATACTAATGTGGATAAAGTAATACTCTAGTGAATCAAAGCAATCTAAGGATCTACCATGCTAGAACACTTGACAATAACATAGGTAATCACTTATGCGTGACTCATTATTATTCTATAAGAGATAAGATAGTAAATGCGTATGTCTTAAAACGACCGAGTTTTGAGAGACATGAAAATAAAATTATACGTTTCAGCGAGATTAATGTTTTCCCTTATATTTGCGATTTTGATTAAATTGCAGAAAAAAAGTATTAAATTTATACTTGGGTAGGCTTCAGGAACGGTCAGAAGAGTGTAAAGCTATGTTTTAATGCGCAAAATCGAAGTTATACACTGAGGAAAATAATCCCAAAATACCTTAAACACTTGAAGGAGTTAAATTAGAAACCATAGAGGAAGAAAATGATTATCCAGGGAGGCACAGCAATTCTCTGTGCAGCAAGGAGGAGCCCCATGTCCTATGGATGATTTATCGAACTTTTGCTTGTAAAGATATAGAGGTTGTAAACCCACTGTATAAGGCAATGGTGAGCTCGCACTTGGATTGCAGTGTCTCAGAGCCTTTACAGACCCCTCTCACTGAGGTCTATGATGCTCTGAGAGGGGATAGCGAAATGAATGAAGATGAAATTTTCATTATTAATGATACCAGAACTAGGAGCCATAAATTCAAATTACGGGAAAAAAGATTTAGACTGGATTGTAGGAAGTTTCCTTTTAGCCTGAGAGTTGTTAATTACTGGAATAAGTTACCTCTGTGAGTAGTTCAGGCTGACAGCTTAGAGAAATTCAGTCAGCTGGATCAGCTCATATGTGAGGATCAGCTCACGGAAACACATAGACAGTTTTTTTTTTTTTTTTTGGCAAGTGCTGCAAAAGTCTAAGACTTCCTTGCATTATAAGGCTCATACTAATACATAAAAAATACTCTCCGGTTTCAGTTTATTGTGCTGTATTTATTAAAGTACTTTACTCACAGAATTATTTGAAAGCAAAACACTCACTCTCATATAAAAATACTCTTGAAGAACGGAATATTGTATTCATGCAAATTATTTTGAACGTACGCTCCTTGTGCGTGCAGTAGCATTTTCAGACGTCTATGCAGATTTTCTATAACTGTTGCTAATATTTCTATAGTGATGCTCTCCCCACTATAACTTCAGCTTTCAATTGTTCAGCTTAATATGGCTTATTCTTTCACGCACGCTGTCCTTAAGAAATCTCAACAAGAATTAAGCACATGAACTAAAATGTGATGAATGCGGTTTTCGGGGCCTTCCGCCTGCACAGTGACAAATTTGTCGTTTTTAGATGATTCTGACATGAAAACTCTTCAAAAAAATGTTTCTAGCATACTATCTCCCATTGCCTTGAAGGACTTGTGAGTAACAGTCGGCATTAACTGTGTTCTGACGATGTTGTTATAATAGGGTTTTTTAGGGGCATCAGCAACTAAGGCCATATTGTTCCCTGTATATTGCCAGTAAATTGCATGTGTTCTGTAGTCGATTTTCTGTTTGCTGGACGAAAAACCCGAGTTTCCGGGAGAAAAAAAAACCATGCTATCCTCGCCTGAAGGCGGGCTAGCTCAGCCTGTCGTGAAAAAGGCCTATAAAAATTCCTCACGTCATCAACGGGACTCGAACTCGAGTCTTTTCCACCCGGTGTTGGGAGGACAACGATTTTACCAACTATACAACCCACGAAGGTGTGTTGTGACGAAAAATTGGGCTGACAAGTCCAGTGGAACAGCTTACCATACTGTAAATTTCTACTCATGTAAAGATCTCTGTAACTTACATGGGGATTTGTAACTTACATGTTGGATAATCGTTAGACTGTCCTCTGAAAATTGCCGAAATCGAACACGAAAGTCTTGTTGCCTTATTTTTGTCACAATTGGTCAAGGTTTGTAAATTTGAATTTTTTTACGGAAACATATTCATCTTAGTATTATTATTAGAATGGCTAAATGATGCTATAAAGCGGACTTTTTCTGCATCCGTTAAGAAAAATCCCTAGTCACTCTTGCTTTCCTCATTTATTCATTTTTTTTTTTAAATTGAAGCTGTTAAGAGAGTCGTTTTGTGAATTTTTATTTTTCAGTGTCATGCATGATTTCTTTCTGTACGCTCTCAATGGTTTTAGGTGTTCCATGCACCTCTTTCTGCCAATACCGCCCTTCTTATTGTCAAACACAGTGAAACAGTTGCAATTTTTAACCTGTTAATTGCTGATTTGCTTGGCATTCTCTACCATTAACTGCGTACACCAATTTGGTCACAACTGTTTACGGAATTTTCCACCAGAAGACACCACTGATTAGCAATAACCTTTCAAGTTTTATTCTCTTATGTTAAATTAATTATTTATGTTAAGTACTTAAATAAATATATGAAATTCAAACTAGAACATCTTTGGTGACTCTCTATGCGTACGCTTTTGTTATGAATTCTCTGAAATGGAACATGAAAATTAATAAAATTAACTTTCGCATACCATTGAATAAATCTGGCATATATGTGTAGCTAAATATGTCAGTTAACAATATGCTACTTGTTTGCTAGTACAAATATGTAGACTATTTGCAAGTTTATTAAACTGTTCAGAAAAATAGACAAAGATTGTTTCAAATTCGAGTAAAAGATAAAACTTCAGTAAAGATTACTTAGAAAAATTACTCACATCATGAAGGCATAAAAAAAAAAAGGAAATATTTTTCTCAAAACGTTATATATACTCGATACAATCATTTCATATTTTGTAAATGAAGATCAAGTTATTGCGTTTCGAACACCAGAATGAAAAACTCACCTAAGAAAATGGTGAGAAATCTAATAGAAAAAGATCAAATGCTTGTATGTCTATCTGTCTTTACGTTTCCTTGCCGTTTGACCTTCGGTGTCCTAAAGGAGCGTTCCATCATGATGCGCCCCCACTCAGCTAATGAATTCTCTCCTGGGCCAAACTTCCTGTCACCTTCTATCCTGTCTTCCGCTGATGCCAAACTGGTGTCACGCTCGTAACACAAGAGACCAGTGTGGCTGCGCCCCACACTGCTCTTCTGGGACAGCAAATAGATCACTTGTTAAATGAAGCAAAGATAAAGAACGTGTCTTGTGCGTGACCATTCAGGACAAGTAAATCACTTTTACGTCCGTTATGTCGAGGAGGGAAATACATTTTCCATTTGGCTGTTCGTGAAGTCAAAAATAGACCAAACAGGTAGCCCTTATTTGTTCTAGACAGGACGTGTTTTATATTATCGGGATAGAGTTTTCTTATACTCTTGAATATGAAAATAATGTATAATTTTCATCGAACAAGAAAGAAAATAGAGAGAGAGAGAGAGAGAGAGAGAGAGAGAGAGAGAGAGAGAGAGAGAGAGAGAGAGAGAGAGAGAGAGAGGACAACAGACGAAAATGCTGTAGATATACGGTCATTTAATTCGAAGGTTATTTAAACAGAATTTTCATTTAAATTTCAGTTTAATCTTACTCTTTTGGGTTTAATTGTTATTTTCTTTGACGCCATCCTTTATTTAGTCTTGTTTTTTGTTTTAATTCTTATTCTTTTAACTAATGACTGCAACTAGCGTGCTGCTCGACGTATTTTTACTGTTAACTCCTGCTAAGGTCGACAACGGCCGTCCTGTCAATGACCATTATATTGACTACAAGATACTCTACTTCAATGGTCGCCATGTTGGGCTATTAACCGTATTCATTGTGGACATGGTACACAGCAGCCTGACCTCTTCCACTCGACCTCCGGTAGTGAGCGACGCGCTGAAAGTCTTCGAATAACCCTCTAGGGAGCCCTAATGAAAGAACAAGTGCTGGTGCCTGGGCTGAGGGCCAGGACCAAGCTCGAGCAAACAATCCCGAGGAGAGATCTAATAGCTTCACTCAACAATCAATCCGATGCAAAGGTCACAGCCGTGCCTACACCGTACCTCTTGGAATTGCCCTCTTCATTCTGTCTTCTTTCACGTGCAAAGTCCTGAGCGACACTTACCCTGCCTGCTAAATTTGGTGCTCTCCCATGGGCACTATGCAGACAAGAAGCCCTTATGTGCACAGAACCTAAAACAAATAACTAGAGATGCGCTACACGTAGCTTGAAAAACTTCGCAACACTCTTCCGAATTATAAACCTAACTACGGCACACATTCGTGTGTGTCGTTGCCAATCAGTCACACATGTTCGTGTATTTACTTCACAATCATTCTAACACAAGTCACTCTTAAGAGATGCTACAGAAAAGATAATGAGAATTGAGAAAAAAGGAGTAAAGTAAGAGAGAGTATTCTCGAAGATTAAAATTTTCATTCGCTGTGTCGACTTGAAACTAAACTTTTAACGGTGAATATTAATTTCCGAAATTTCAGTGGCCATATTTAAAAATTTATTTTTTATTTCTTGTCGCCAAATTATCTATTGAAACGTGTGTTCGCGTGATTTAAGTTGATAGGAAGATATACGTTATATACCGATATTTACTGTTTCGAATGATTTCTTTCTAGTTTCTTAGATATGTTTGTAAATATCGAATGAATGTTATGTAATTTTCACATTTACCGGCTTGCTTGATCTATCTCAGAAAGAGAGAGTTTTCTTTAAAAGCGATTTTTTGCGTGCTGCTGCTGTTTGCTAAGATCACAACAATCTATTTTTGGAGATAAATGCCATAATGAATTCTAGGAATTCTTCATCAGCCGATTTCTGAAATCTTACATATATGAAATGAGTAAATAAATGTTATTTACGTATAACGAAGAATACGCAGTATTGGTGGCACAGTCCATTACAGCGAAATCAAAGGTTAGCAGTCTAAGGTAGAGTCAGAAGTTTAATACAATAGGAAAAATAATAATAAAACATAAAAAGTTAAAAATGATGTTAGTAATTATTAAGAAAGCATCAGTTGTGATTCACAGTTGATGAGCTGGCAGCACAACGTAGGATGCATCACAGAGTTTCAGAGAATTAGCTCCACCCGGCTCTGATTTACCTAGTTTGGAACTGGAGCAGTCCTTAGAATCATTTCGCAGTACTCCGTATCAGTAGCAAATCTGTTAGAATCTCCAAAATGAGCGAAAGAAGTTTTAATTAAGAACTGGTATGTTATGTTGAGTCGCTGTGACTCATAAGTGGTTTTGACACCTTAATCCAGGTGGCAGCACTCACGTTGAATATTGGCCCACATGTTTTTCTTCTTCCGAAACTGAGCCAAGAAACATTTTAATAGCGAAGAGGATCATCCTTTCCTGAAAATTGTATGTAACTGACTCAATGAAGCTGTTGAGCTATTAGTATGGTGCGTTATTACGGATACTCTGAAACGAAGATAGTTGGCCTAACACCGCCTGGTTTAGTACAGCCAGCTCTTGTTGTACGAAATCATTTCCGAATTTTCCAAACGACAGGCTTCGCCGGCACAGCTCTTGTGTTCAGTATGCCGTTATTGCTTTTATGTAAGATTCGGTCAAAATATAATTTTCAGCGATAAAAATGGGTTTCAGCAAGTTCATGACCGTCATAAATTACTGTTGTTATGTTGATATTCATACAACTGGATACTCTGCATCCTGCGGCAAGCAAGTTTTAAATTTTTCTTATTTTCATAAAATGTATATGTCAGCATCATATGCAATAAACAAAGCTCTTGGTTTTCTTACTTTTGGATTTACTCTAATATGACATATATTTATTCAAATATGTATTGAGAACATAGCTTTTATTACTGTCGATGTTATTTCTGCCTCCAATTTGGTTGTTACTTTCTCTTATTCAAGGAAGAAAAGGATCCTTTCAGTATCATGTATGATTTGAAGCAAAAAAAAAAAGTCCATGATAGTATTTATCATTAAAAAGTTATACAGCACCAGTTATTTATAAAACTAGATCGACTGTGAATCCATCGTTAGTCGCTTTGCTCCTTGTCCATTTAACCGGTTTATTGCGTTTTTTATAAAGTTTGATGCTTCGTGTGGAATGTTTAAAGAATGAATGCATAAGCATTTAACCAAAATGCTAATACATTCATAGTTGAGCTGAGAAAGCCTAGCAGAAAAAGAAATCGGCTGTTGATATGCAGTTTTTTTAATAGTCTCTTCCGTAGTCTTGAAGCATAGGGCTTTCTGATTATTTAAATAGCAGTGGAGAGATAGCGTTTTATCTTTATGATCCGCTTAGAATATGCAGAAGAGAATGCAAAACACGTCCAGGTATCGGGTCGGCTGCAACAGAGACTGAATCTAAAGTTTGAAAATAAATAAATAGTTTATAGTTTTAGCTTAGTCTAAAACCTTTCTTGTACATTTTATACGATATCGATGAGATTTATATAAAAATCACTTTGAAAGTTTTTGAGCTTATTATCTTGCTATGGAAAGTCACAAGACGGTTCCGAAACACGCTAAGTAAATTTACATTTCATCGCAACTCAGTTCTCGTTACCGACAGCAACCCTCGGAGTTATACAAGATATCTAAAAATATTGTCAAATGACCATATCTCCCGAAAAGACAAACTGAGATGCATCAAAAAATAACTTTTTGGTGATGTAGAAGCATTTTGGGTTTCAAAATGAGCACAAAGGGCACTGAAGAGCAGACAATCTTGACACTAGGAAAGAGTGGTAAAGTCATTATTTTCTGTTGAAAAGGAAGGATAATAGTTTGAAAATCCAAAACGCCAACCTGCTACATTAATTATCTCAATAATTGTGACCATTAGATCAAAATTTGTTCACATATCTTACACATTGTGGGATTACAAACATTGTAATGTATCCCACACTGAACAAAGAAGTCCATATAGTTTGTTTAGTAAGACTTATTAACCTAGTGGTTCGCGAATTACTATGAAAAGTTCACAGAACGCATATGTTAAAGCGCGCGGAAATCATTTTACTGATGAACATGGAATCCGATTTGATTCCACGTGCATTTTCAAAAACCTGGAGATAACGGCTTGATAATGCATTGTACTGCACACTTGAAGAACTTAGGGACTCAACTTTCAGAAAACGGCTTGGGCTGTTGAAACATGGAGTCATGTTGATGCATGACAATGCAAATTTTGGACAGCCCTTCTAAATACGAGTACACCACTCCTCGTACTACCGAATGTGAAAACGGAGCCACAGTTGCTTCAGCAGTGAGCTTGCGTCGGCTTGCTTCCATCGAAGCAAGTTTTATTTTTTATTGCCAAATACGTAGAAGTGACCCTATACAGTACAATGTTAGCCAAAAATTAAGGTATAGCTGAATTTACATTTACTTTTTGTAAGTGATTATAAAGATCTGATCATGGAGAAGACAGTACAGTATATTCGTAAAATAAGAGAGTTAGACTGTCCAATTTTCGCAAAACCTGTTGTTGTTGTTGTTGTTGTTGTAATAGGGTTTTAGGAGCATCAGCGACTAAGGCCTAATGCTCCGTATATACTCTCTGTAAATTGAGAATGTTCTTTGGTTGATTTTCTGTTTGCTGGACGAAAAACCCGAGTTTCTGGGAGAAAAAAATCCATGCTACCCTCACCTGCGACCGACTAACTCAGCCGCGTTGCGAAAAGGGCTCATAAAAATTCCTCACGTCATCGACGGAATCGAACCCAGGTCTTTTCCACCCTGTGTGGGGAGGACGGCGATTCTATCAAGCGTGCTACCCACGAGGGCAAAACCTGTTGTTTATGTCCATTAAGTACAGTGGCGGACAGAAAACTGCATCACCTTAAAAAAAAAAAAGTAACGTTTGTAGTGAAACATATAAGATATTGTTTGATTACAGTCATTTTGTTTGTCTCAAAGCAAATCGTACCCATAGTTTGGGTTTTTTTTTTTTTTTTTTTTTTTTTGTTCCCATAGTTTGGTTTTTTTTTTTTTTAGTTTTTTTTTGATATTAACCCCTTTTTTTTTTTTTTTCTTGTACTCAGGATTGGGCACCCTGAGTGCGGGATTTGCTGGCATCCACTGGTATGGCACACCCGCCGGTGGATGCGGGACTTTGTGCTATAGCACAGACTATTGGAACAGGCCCGGCTTTACATGACGTCGAACGTGCACCGGGAATTGGCTGTCCAGGAGGTCCAGGGACAGCTGCTTCCTGGTGGCAAAGCGACCTGACATGGATAACACATACTGCAGTATTGTTGTGTGTGTGTTAATACTATGTCAGGCCCATTGAACAAGGATTATTTCCTCACAGAGACAATAGGTGGAGATAGGCATATGCCTAGGGGCCGCCATAAACAGGGAACAATCATACATCATCATACATGTCTCAAAGCAAAGGCATTGCGTCAGATAACGCTTCTATTACATCAGACAGTAAATGCAAGGTATTGCATCAGCCATTTTTTAAATACAGCGTTGGAAGGGTATACACGCTCATTAGTATCCTGTTTTGCGGAGGTGTAAGCATCGCTCCATATGTTCAGTTGACATCAAGAAAAAAAGTGTAGCTGTTGCTATGTCCCAAGAAGGGCTTTCTACGCGTGCAATCTCTGATAAAATAGGCTGCCACCAGTCAACAGCTTCCTGGGTGCTGAAATTAAAGCGTGAAACGGATGAAATGAAGAGAAATCCTGGATCAGGCCGTAAGAGAGTGACTACACCTTCCCAAGATTGATATTTGAAATGGCTATGCCTTGGTAATCGCCATGCTAGTGCTCCTGATCTAAAACTGGACTTTGAGTTGGCCTCTGGTGTTGAAACAAGTGCACGAACTATCCAAAGACGGCGTTCAGAATGTGGTCTGCATGCCTATCGGCCCAAGAAGAAGCCTTTGTTGACCCAACAAATGAGTAAGAAGCGACTCGCGGCGCCTCCGTAGCCAGGTGGGCAGGAGTGGCAGTGCGTAGCACGCGCTTCTTGATAAGACCGGGGTTCGAGCCCATGACCACCAAATACGGAGGATGCGGAAAAGTCAGGAAATGACCACTGCATATCCCCGGAGCAATATGGCCTTGTTGCTAATGCTCCTAAAAACCAAATAACAAACAAAAAACAACAAAGCGACTCGCATGTTTCATAGACAAATGAGCAATGGGACACCGTCATGTTTTCTGACGAATCGAAATTCAACCTCCTTCATGACTCGAATGGGAAGCGATATGTCAGAAGACAAAAATTGGAGGCATAACACCGACTGTAAAGTTCCACGCCGGTCAGATGGTCTGGTGATGCATAACAAGAAAAGGGGTGGGGCGAATTAAGTTTATTAACGGAACGTCGGTGAATGCAGAAACCTACACTGCTATCTTGGAGGAGTCCCTGAAACCCGTTATTAGGGATCACCACACTGATGTCCAAAACTGAATTTTTCAACAGGACTCGGCACCTTGCCACAAAGCAAAATTGGTAAGTTTTATGCTATTTAGATTTACTGATGAGTTTGTCTTCTTGTCTCACAAGACTTAAAACATACTCTCACCAATGTTTTCTCTCGTTTTTCTTCCTTAAGGTGCAGTCATACCTCATAAATGCTGGCATTACAGTGTTGGACTGGCCCGGCAACAGTCAGATTTGAACCCTTTTGAAAATTGCTGGTACATAATGTCTAAAATTGCTCAGAAGAAGCCAACAAGTAAGATTCAGCTGCAGGAGAGCATTGTAAGGGTGTGGACCACGAAATTGGGCAACCATATATCCAGAAGCTGATTAACTTAATGCCAGATCGTTGAGGCTGTAATTGCAGTTCAAGGAGGAACAAGAAAATATTGAGGACTTGTTTTGCTGATTTAGAGTACATAATACTATTACATTAACTTGTCATTTCAATTTGTACTCGTAAATGCAATAAAATGTATGTTTGGTTGTCATGATTGCCATTTGCATGACTTCTTATATTGCCATTAATTACACATTTTACCCTTTGGAAAGATATTTATGGCAATTAGGTATATCAGGGGAGTCTTTTTATTGGATTTCATTCACAGAGATATATATTCCATCTAACAAATGCATTTCGAACATTTCTGCAACCCACAATGCAGCGCAAAACACACATTATTTGCTAAATTCACAAGTGATGCAGTTTTTTTTTTCCGCCACTGTAGGATAAAAATATAAAAGTTGTTTTTATTTCTTTAAGTAAGATTACGAACAAGGAGAGCAACTTTAAATAGACTGGAGTTCCAGTAATCTGAATAGCAGTTATCCAAATGTTTTTTCCAAAGTGGTTTTCCGCTTTTATTTTTCACCCACAATTCACTCAAAGTATTTGACACATTTACTATTTATGTGTAAGAAAGAAAACTATCACTTGAATATAATAAAATCGTGATTTCATTATGCCAAAAAAATACGAACCTTTATTCAGTATTGAATCGGGCTTCCTTTGTGTCGAATAACAGCAAGTTTGCGGCTCGGAATGGATTCTTTAAGGTGTTTTAGTGCATTTTGGTCTCATTGTAACTATTCTTCCAGGAAAATATCGCGCGGCTGCGACGGAACTGAAGGAAGAGGACTTCGTTGCCGAATAACTCTGTCCAGTATATCCTACACATTTTCAATAAGATGGAGATCCGATGGTTATAGGGGCAAGGGAAGATGATGAAAAGCTGTGTCATGTTCTCCGAACCAAAACCATTCTCGGACGATTCTAGCACAATGCGCTTTGCATTATTATCCATAATGGCCATCACCTTTGGGATAAAAGTGTAACATTGCAGGGTGCAGTTCGAAGGTTTAGTATCAAACAACGTTAACTACAAAACTGCATTTTTGTTTTGAGACAACTTTAGTTTTACTTTATACCTATAAAAATGCGTATCATGTCACACCGCTGTATCTCTCTAATACTTTACAAGTTAGCTTGGGCTATAAGTACATTTCCGGTAAACCAAGAAAATAAATGAATTTTTCTTGGTTGATTACAAAAACGTTTACTACAAAATGATTTTATAGTTAATGTTGTTTGACACGAAACTCTCGAATATATCTCATACAAAATTCAGGTACTCTCTGGATGGCATTTGACTTTCCCCTGGTATTAACGGACCCAGTCCGTGCCAACAAAACATTCTCCATACCACGAAATCACCTCCATTTGGGTTGTCTTAACAAGGCAAGCAGGGTCTATCTCTTCATGAGGTTCTCCCCGCACTCTCTTCCCACCATCAATGCTAAACAAAGTGTTCCGAATAGGCAAGCGACTGCCAATACCCAATTTCTTCAATTGCCTGCTCATGATACTGGTTGAAATAGGGCATTTCTGTGCTTGGTTGAATTCAGATGTTATTTGCTGCACACTGGACGTTCTGTTTTTCCGTATAGTCCTCCTCCTTAGGGTACGATGGCTTAGCTCTTGAAGTATTGTTTTTCTGCCATTTTTATGCCTTTGAGATGTGGAAGAGCCGCTTGCTATCCAGTCTTAAAACCTTTCAGATGAATGCTTTTGAGCAATCATTTTCTTGAATCGCGGCTTCTGCTAACGTGAACCCACGATAAGACCTTTTTCAAAATCTGATAGAACATGCGTTTTCGCCATTCTGGCTTTAGAATATTGCAGTCGAACAACAGCCTGTGTAGTCTATACGTGGGTGATGACACGTGGGTGGTGACGTGTTGCCTCAATGAGGCAACACGTCATCACCATGTCACAGGTTTTTTTTGTTTTTTTTTTTGCATCTGTTTTCATTTATTCGCGTTTATTTGCATTTCTTCTGTCTGTGACTGTCTTAATACACAGGTTCGTATTTTTTTGGTCAGCGTATTAGCCACTCTAATATGATTGTATAAATACTTCTTGAAAAAAATAAGGTTAAAATTCACCGTTGAATAAAATCTGCAGATAAAAATTTATGTAATGGTCAATTTGTAGACATTTTATTATTTTTGGAAGCAGAAGATTTATGCATCACATTGGCCTGATTGGTATTATACAGAAGTGGCACGGATAAACCTGCCTGGCTTTTTTCACAATCATTTTTGATACTCTTTTTTTTTTTTGCTTTAAATCTTTATTTGTATAGACCCTCTATTTTGCTTTCCATAGATAGGGGTTTTCTCTGTAGTATTCGATGAACCCTCAAATAAATCCTTTGGATATTTTAAACGCGCAACATGAACTGCGCGTGTTATCTGTAGGCCATTTTCGAAACGATCCAGGTTATCACTTTTTTGACAGATAAGGAAATAGTTTAGTAAGTCCCATTAATTGTAATAATCCGAGTCATACAGAAGTTGAAAATGAAGAGATACTTTTTATGATGAATACAGTGTATATATATTTATAGAAGCTAACAGCCAATGAAGCGTTTCAGATCGTTACCAGATGAGACAAATCTTAATTGAATGTAAATCAATTATGTGATTTTCAGCCGGGAAGATATAAAATACAGAATCTTTTGCTTAAAAGTAGATATATTTTTCAGGCAGAAAAACATTGATAATTATTTTAAAGATGCTTAAATGTCGATAGTGTGCAATGTATAAAATAATAAATATAAATTACTGTAATTCTCTCTCTCTCTCTCTCTCTCTCTCTCTCTCTCTCTCTCTCTCTCTCTCTCTCTCTCTCTCTCATATTCTCTGTTTTGGATAACCGATAGTTTATTGTAATTAGTTTTAAGGAGGAGGAACAGCAAATATCACATGTCGTATGGGATTTATCTTAAGAATCTTAAGTAATATGAGAATAAAAATTAATGTGACAAGTTAAAACTTCCTACATTAAAAAACTCCATGTAGAACCTTTCCTATTGTCCAAGGTCGGCGATTGTGTCAGTTTCGTGTTTATTTCCAATTAATACTTTGATTGGCACTTTATCAGGGAGTTATCTATTAGTTCCATGAGAAATTTAAACTGCGTACAGTGTTACTGAATGAGTGATTACTCCGTTGACTTGATGGAGTATCCAGTATAAGAAGTAAAATGAGTGTGTGTGTTGTACCTTGACAATCATTTATTTGAATGGATTGTTAAACCTTATCCTTATTGAATTGGATTAAAACTTGCAAGTACCAAATATTCCAGGACTTATTTAATCGAAAGGATGTCCACACTTTTTTCTAAGTGACAAAGTCATTCAACCCAAGCACGGTACTAAGTACTATAGGTTCTAATACCTCTCGTGTTTGGGGTTTTCATTAAAAAAAAATTTGATATCATACACGGCGCATGATATTTTTTCGCTTGAACTTAATTAGCACTGCCAGGTATTTTGACATTATTTCTTGTCAATCCAAAGATATGCTGAAGCACTGATCCCTACTAAACATTTGTTGAGCTTCTTAAAGTCAAAAGGCGATGAAATTAATGACCTCCAAGAATTTTCCACCGAAGTGTGTGTGTGTGTGTGTGTGTGTGTGTGTGTGTGTGTGTGTGTGTGTGTGTGTGTGTGTGTGTGTGTGTGTGTGTGTGTGTGTGTGTGTGTGTGTGTGTGTGTGTGTGTGTGTGATCTCGCGAAGATCGATTTTTTTATCCAGAAAAATATTGACCCTCACTGCCTCCATGCAAAAAATAAAATAGAATAAATACACATGACAGTAGTGTAGTGATACGAATCTTTTATGTGATGGATATAGAAAAACTTTTAATGGAATTTTTAAATTCTTTTCGCTGAGCACGTACCTTTATGCTTTTAGTAAATTCTCATTTGTTATTGAAACTCTCAATGGTAGCCAACAAATAAAAATAATCCAGATTTTAACTGTCAAGAAATACAAAATTTCCTTTTTTTATAACGCTAGCAGCGAAATGCATTCAAATGACTCTTCACTGAAGTTTGCATAAGAGAACTCTTTTCATTAAAAACAGCTGCTGCTTATATTACGCAAACGCTGTGGCCAGATTGGCATCTGAATTTACATTAGTTATTAGAAATGAATCCTTCCAGTCTCTTAAGAGAATTTTACATATAGTTTTATTATAAGGATTTATTCAGACCCCCATCTCATCAGTCAGAAAATAATCAAACTGTAAGTTACTACTCTCCATTTCAAATTATTGCAGTTCTTCATCAAACTGAATAAAGCATCCCTGCATTGAAATGAAATACTTATTTTCTTTCTTGCTTTTTTTTTTAAATGACGTCAACGAAGATGATATTACCAGCCAGGAAGATATAATCCTAGAAGCAGAAACAGAAGCACAATATAGTGTCTCTGAATGATATAGGCAGACACTGAAGTGCTATTTTTTCGGATAATATAATTCAAATATTATGCTGTGTTAGTACTGTTCATGTTCATACGTTTTACCATGAAAAGGACAGAAAAGTTCTGGAGCATGGAAAATTCAGTGCTTAGGAAATAACTGTTTTCATAAAATGGGAAGTAATTACTTTCTATACCCACTCCACGTATATCCATGCAGAAACAGAACTTCAGAATTGCAAATGTGAAATTTCGTACCCTACCGAAATGCAATATATCTTCCTATATAAAAATAAATAAAATTCCTTAAATAAAAAATAAATTACTAAAACCACCAACAACAGAAACATGGAAACATGGTATTACCATGTTTCTGTTGTAAACAGGTGCATTAGTTAGATAAATACTACTTTACACGCTTTTTTCGGATGAACTAAATGTGACGCCACTTACCACAGGCTATAGCAGCAATGGCGTTGATAGTTAACTGACGTGTAAGTTAGTGCAAGTGCATCATTTCTACTCGCAGCCAGCTACTAAGCAACTAGGACTCGGCATCATTAAGTACACCTCATATTGTGAATACCTTCACAATGAGTTGCCATGATATTACACTAAAAACTTAAAAACAAAGCCTCTGCAACAGATGATCAACGAGTCTGGAGTCATTCTTCTTGCAAAGTTAATTACTTCTGCAACCAATTCACCAAACCCAGCCAACATAATAGCTCCCACCAACAGAGAAAACTCAAGAAACCAACAACAATTCAAATCCAAACTCTCCAGACTAAAACAAATGGACAGGATGTTCCCCAGTGCATCCCTTCACCTCATAAATTATCACAACATTGATTGTAAGAAGTTGCTCAACTCTGAAGCCTACAGGAGTCTCATTTCCAAACAAATTATGAGAAATACAAACAGCTGCCTGCCTGAAATCCAGTAACTGCATCCAAGAGCCAAATCTGATGTTCTGCAATATATATTTTTGATCAATATAATTCATATTCGTTGTTAATGTATATATAGAATATGCTATGTATTTTTTTATATATATTTGTCTCCTTTGTACTGAATTTATGCCCCTAGCCTAGTGCTGTGATGGGCTTGCTGTAGTTACAATAAATGAATATTTATTTATTTATTTATTATTTATTACCTCGAATAACTAACGCTTCACCAATGGAGAAGACTACTGTTACTTATTCTCGGCGGATACCACCACCACCCAGACGGCATCGTTTCTGAGCTTTTTGGCTCTTCATCGGTGGGTGGGCAGGTACCCTGGTGATGCAATGATGACAACCCAGTTGCGAAGTATAACAGCACAATATGAAAGATGCCTAGTGGTGTGCCAGTAATTAAGATCATAGAGCACTTTAGGGCTATAAGCCTCAGGTTGCGAAATAGTTAACTGGCGTCTAAGTTAGTGCAAGCGCATCATTTCTGCACTCAGCCAGCTACTAATGATGCACTTGCACTAACTTACACGTCAGTTAACTATTTCGCGACCTCAGGCTTATAGCCCTAAAGTGCTCTATGATCTTAATTACTTGCACACCACTAGGCATCTCTCATATTGTGGAGTTATACCTCACAACTGGGTTGTCATCACTGCATCACCAGGGTGCCTGCCCACCCTCCGATAAGGAGCCAACAAGCTACGAAACGGTGCCGTCTGGGTGGTGGTATCCGCCGAGAATAAATAACAATAGTATTTTCCATTGGTGAAGCGTTACTTATTCGAAGTAGTGCAATAACATGGAAACTCGTTATGAAGGTATTCACAATATGCGATGTACTTAATGATGCCAATTCCGAGTTAATTAGCAGCTGCCTGCATGTAGAAACGATACACTTGCACTAACTTACACGTCAGTTAACTATTTCGCAACCCGAGGCTTATAGCCCTAAAGTGCTCTATGATATTGATAGTTTCTTATGGAAGTAAATAACTGAATTTTAACCCGTAGGTCCCATGCTATACATAGTGGAATCTATACCCGAGTAATTTAAATCATAGCGAAATACAATTTCTATTTGTTTATGAACACACTTCTAGTATAAGATAGACAGCTCCTTCAAAGCACACTTCCCCGCAATATTCTTAAGTACTCCGAAGCAGCAGGAAAAAAAAACACGGGAGGTGTGACTTTAGACGCTTCTAAGTTAAAAAATGGAATCGTTTCTTCTTTTATTTTACTTTTTTGTTTTTAGTAAGTGATAATTTGATTGACTTGATATAATAAATTATTAAATAAAACACCCATAAAACTACTTATTGTTAAGTATTTAGTAATAGCTGATATTAATTTTAGAAGTTTAAGAAGCGTACTTTTAAAGAGAATGAAAAATAAGAAGTATAACATATGACTGCTATTTCTCGTTGCTGCATAGTTCCAGTCACTAATTATTAACTAAATTTGATATCTTCCTTATACATTAATACGAAATTCTTCTTTCTTGCTGTCAGTGGAATAAATATATTGTATTCCTGAAATGAACAGATGTATTAGCTAGAGTGGTTCGGAGAAATTATTATATTATATACATAAAAATTAATGTATTAATATGTCGCCTTGCACATGAAAAAAATAAAAATATTTATAAATTTGTAGAACAGATCAAATTAAATAACATATAAAAGAAATAAACAGATTAGTAACATATCTTTTTGAATCATTATATATAAAAACTAATTTTCAGAAAGCAAGTTTTCTGTCTATTAGTATAAAGAAAATTTGTTCCAACCAATAGCAAGTCACTGTTATATCGGTTCTACTACGCTTCTATTCTTTTTAACGGTGAAGCACAATTTTACTTGGCACAAATAATTTTCGATTCGTATTCGATTTCTTCTCTTCTCTTTTTCTCCGTAGAAGCTCACAGACAGACGTTATAAGTGAAGAGCGTTCATACAATCTTCAGCTATTCACCTTTTACTTTCCTGACAGAAGGATTTCTTGGAACCAAAGTATGACATACAGGGATGTCACACAGAGCCCGAGGCCTCTCTCAATCCTCTTCAGGATATATATAGTACTGCTCTCTACACTGACCGGGATATATATAGTAAAATCCACAAGAGCCGCTAGACCGTATTATTTGTGAATGTCCATTCCTGTGTTCGCCCAGCATACAGCCTCACGTGAGACTCACACCCATAACTTGTGACCACCCTAGACGACAATAGGGGTGACATTCGAAGCTCCTCCTCGATAAACGGAAGAGCAGGACACAGACGGTGTCAGAAGTAAAAAGAACTTTGCCAGGCGCTCGTTTGACCATGAAACTCTATTGCTACAGTCTTGCTGGCAGTGTAATTGGCTCCGCAGAACTCGCTGCTGTTCCGCCTGGGCTCGCGCACGAACAGAACCTGCTACATTTCACAGCCGACTGCCCCCAACAAATGGAGTTCCCTTTTCAATCAATCTCCAATCAATAGATGCTCTCTGTGACCCTTTGCTGAGCTTTAACCCTTACTAGAGCGTCAGATAACAACTTTGTTGGCTGCCTATTTAGCATTTCACAAGGTCTAATGACTTTTAAACGACCTCTGGGATGCAGACCAATTGTCGCAGCCAGACGGAGTTTCCCCTCAAGGCGAGCGCGAGTTTCTCCCCGCTCTGCAGGCGCAGTAAACAAGCAGAGAAAGTAAACGGAGACGCAGGTAAAATAAAAAGGCGCCATCCCATTAAAGGCTTAAAGGATCCACTTTTAAATCACACTTGAGTACTCGGGGTGTGTTTGCACAACCAGGAACAGCTCCAAGTCCTTAATCTTTCTACAGAAAACACACTTTAGTGCCGAAACCCGGGAATGCTTAGGACAAATGACGTGAGTCGATAACATAACACCAAATGCCTCCTCTTAACAGATTCACTTGCGTAGCAGGTAAACTGAGAGTCGCTTCTCCCACTTCTCCTCCTCCCCTCTTTCCCTTTTAGTGCAATTATAGTAATTAATATTGCAACATCAACCTCAACATGGTGTTCTATAAAATTAGCATCATATTTAATTAAGCACACGCACCTATTAACCTATTTCTTCAACAAAAATTAGTGTTATACCATCAGTGAACATTCATGAACATGTGTTCATAAAGTAATTCATATCAAATCCTCATCTTTCTATATGATATGGGTTCACAATAACTTTGGGGCGCCTAAAGTTTCCTAACCCGCTAATAAAAACTCTTTTGCCGACTTATTACATGAACTGACAAAATCTTAAAGAAAATGGGTTTTTTATTTTGAAAAGATCATAACGTTGTCAAATATTTTGGAACGACTTTATTTTCAAGAAAGATCGAGATTTCCCATTTTTTTTTTTATTAAGTGAAATATTTTTGATGTTTATATTTGTGGAGATTTTGTTCACATTTTAAGTTGGAGAGTACAGTATCACATTTCGTACCGTACTTTCCAACCATGATAATGGATTCTCAAATTTTGTTGAAAATTACAATTTTATCATTCACTTACGTTCTGTATTCTTTTTTCTTTTTATCATTTATCTTTTTTATCCTTTACATTGTAAAATGTTTTGGGCGTTACTGGCACGTCATCAAGTAACATACTTCTATAAAAATAGCTCTACGCGACGAAAATTGCAGATCACACAGCTACCTAACAAAGTATTTCTTTGAGGGATTAATGAAAAGCGATATTCTTGGATTAAAAATTTATTTTATTTTTCTAGGATTTCTAATAACTCTTAAATGATATGGATATTGAAAAGCCAAAACTTCATTACTTGCGTTTTTATTTTATTTTAATTTTATGATCGCCATATCTAGAGGAGGCTTTTATTTCCTTTTCAGTCGCGATGTATCATAAATGCAAGTGATTTTCACTCGAAAACTGCACTTATATTTGATTGTGGTTGCTTAGAAATAATTAAGAAAAACAACAAAACTTGATCAAAAGAGTAGTGTAGTTTTTAATGTGTGGAATGTGTCTAAAGATTCATTAGGCATTAACTGCAATTATGTGTTCAGCTTCGCAGTTAACTTTTTTCTTAAAGTTCTAATATGAAATACAATTATTAAGGCCCATACGGAATTACAGAGGCACATACGGTGTTCCTTTCTATTACTGCGTATGCCTGGGAAAGAAAGGTTTTTACCAGAATCGTGAGATGAAGGCCGAAATGGAACAGTTGTGTTACCAAGAACATGACAGCTGACGACCTTAATTTTCGAATGGTGGAACAGAAAGATTTACGATTTAAATTAGAGTGATTATGCCCCAATAACGAAATTTTCTCAAGTTATTCTCCAAGTTACAGTTTTTATAAGTTAGATTCTTTCTCGAAAATCAATCAGCTTGTATTCCAAAAGTATTTAAGCTAATAAATTGATTCACTTCGAGAAGGTTTTAGTGACCGCCTGACCCACGCAAGGCTGTTTAACTGTTTGGAAAACTACCATCTAATATCTACGTGCATCATCCCATTGCTAACAACAATTCCCCGACAGCAGTCCCAAGGGTAGGTAATCTCGGCCTTCGGCCAGCCTACAAACTAAAGTTGTAGAACAGGCTATTAAAGTAGCCCAAGAAAATCCATCAATAATTCACCAGAAAAGGAGGACTGGTCATTTTCTCCATGCATCATTGAAAGGCACAGTAAAATCCAGAGCAGCAGGATTACCGAGCAGCCTGTACTTAATATTTGTCCGGTGTTGTGAGTCTACACCGCTCTTGGAGATACGGGAAATCCCCAGCTGTATCCTGTAATGACCTGGAACTCAACGAATCGTTTCTTCCTTCTTCTGCTGTCTACTGGCACATAAAGTGAGAATGAGGACGTTAATTACTCTGCAGCTACGGTCCACCCCATGAAAACAACATGTGCCCTGAATATTTCATGACTCCTACTAAGATAATGAATACTTAGGGCTAACTTCACTATTTGAGTAGCAATCTCACACATTGAGTTTTGAATCTCTTTAGCACTCCGTATTCCAAATTTCAGCTAAAGAGAATACTTGGTAATGACATCACTTACCGATCATTTTTCCAACAAGCAACATTATAATCACCTCATTTTCTTTTTATTATTATTATTATTATTAACGCGCTAACAGATGCAAACACCTTTCATCTGGGCACTGCCGTTGAGAAGTAGCATTAAAACCAGAGAGATCAGCGGTAAAATGGAACGTGTGATACAAAATGAGAATGATAAGATCGCAAAAGACCGCATCAATAATTGTATTTTTCTTGTACAACCATATTTGTACAAGAAAAATCTACAGAGAGAAATCAGTACATAATTCTCTAAACAAATGACAGTATATCACTGGATTAATAGCGCTGTCACCAGATATTACACTGATAAGAGGTGATATACACACCCTATTATTTTGTGTTTATGTACACCGTCATAGTGGCTGTCATCACTGTCTTTCCACGCTACATAAAAAATTCTGGTTTCGAACTCCGTTAAGGGGAGGAATTTTTATTGGACTCTTTAAAAGTTATATATATATAATATTTTTATATAATATATATAAAAAAGTGATATATGTTTGCTTTGTGTAATAATATATATATATATATATATATATATATATATCTCAGGAATCTGGGAGTTATATTATATGAGGTTTTCTGAGCAGTATAAACAGACAGCCAGGAAAGCCCATGGTGTTCTATTGATGATTTGTCGACATTATCCTGTAGAGATAGGAAGGTTATAATTCCACTGTATAAGGCAATTGTAAGACCGCATCTGCAATACTGTGTATAAGAATTTAGATCTCATCCGAAAATTTTGCAAAGAAAATGTTTGAAAGATTTGCAAAGGCCGACCGTTCGAGTAAAGACTCCGATTATGTGGGTTGTAGAACTTGGTAACAAGACACATCAAACGGAACCTGATAGAGTTTTATAAGGCTCTGAGAGACGTTAGTAAAATGAAGGAAGGCGAAATTTTCACTGTTATAAAGAATTTCAGAACTAGGGGCCATAAATTCAAATTACAGGGAAAGAGGTTTAGACTAGATTATAGGAAGTTTTCTTTTAGCCAGTGAATCGTTGATTACTGGAACAAGTTGCCTTCGTAGGTAGTTGAAACTGACAGTTTGAAGAAATTCAAAGGTTCAGCTGGATAGCTACCTTCATGAGGAGGGAAGTGCATACTTTGTTGTTTCTTATCTTTTTCACTTTTTTTTTTGGCCTGTGCACGAAATTTACTGTGGCTTTCTTGCATTATTTGACTAATACTAATATAAATGAAATTCAACCTTCATTAATATCAAACCTGGAACTCGATGATTAAAAACTGATTGACTTCATGTATTTGGTAATAGCCTCTTACATCACTCTGATCTCTAGAACACTTTTTAGATGCAGACTGTCATTTGTTTAGGACAAGTAACAAAGTCACTAATCATGTTTCATTATCAAAAGATGACATATTATGGTTTTTTTTTTTTTTTAAATTAGCAATAGCTGATTGCCGGATGATGATATATCCTTCTAAATTTATACAAAAATATCCTTACCATTCGAAAGAAAGGTAGCATTAATGGAACCAAGCTAAAGTATATTCTCTGTCAAGTCGAAAACTGGAAACTTACTTTAATAAACCCATTGGCTAGAATATTCGAAACAGTTTCCCATACGAGGCATTCCTATGATTTTTCATCGTTCGTGAAAAATGAACACCACGGCTTTTGTAGGGGCAACTTTTTCATTACCAACCTGGCTTCCTTGTGATAGTAAGCTTATAACACATGGAGGGGATCAGAGCAATATCTAAACAAATCTGTCTAACCGATTTATTCAGTCATCGTATTCGAAGGCGTTCAAAGCTTTTGACAGTACAATCCACGACTTATTACTTGAGAAACATTTATTGTGATGGTGGAGATCCATCTTATCTTAAGTAAAAAGTTTTTGACCGGAATTGCTCAAAACTGTGATCTCAGGCAGCCCTTCGGAATCATACTGACCGAACTGTGACGTATAGCAACGGTCACTGGCCTCGTCTCTCTCTCTCTTTCTTTCTCTCTCGCTTCCTTTGGTTTTCTCCATTTATCTAAGTGACTTAGGATATGATTGAGGAGTGCAGTAAACAATAAAGTTTAATAATTGAACATTCGCACGGAGATTGGTTTTGAATATTGTGAGATGTAATGTCATACGTCACAGAATAAATACAGTAAAATGAATGAACTCGCGTTTAATAAATGAATAGTGAATGAGATATTTATTTCATTTGGAGCGCTTAATCATTGTTGTATCTCGTATACTGGTTTAATTTACTAAGGATACAAAAACCTTTGTTTTAATGGATGATCTAAGTATTCATTTTCTAGTGTTACAAGTTTGATTTATGTCTCCTTGACTTTATTCCCTGTCTAAACTACTAATATGAGTACAGTAGGCAAATAGGTAACTACGCTGCTCGACAAAATGAACAGAAGAGGTAGAAAACATGGTGTAACTCGTGCAGCTTGAGATTTTTTTTCTTGTTAGCGCATCAGCTTCTATGGCCATAATGTACCTCCCAAAGTTTTCTTGCATTTTACTGTGATCCAAGCCCAAGGCGGGAATCGAACCCGCGACCTTTGGGTTGCCAGGCAGGCACTTTACCTACCTGGCTAGCCCGGTCGGCGCAGCTTGAGATGAAGCAGGACAAATTTTGTTCTGATGGTATACCATAGAATAAAGATGAAATGAGAAGATAGCGAGAAACTTACGGACAGCTTTAAGGGATATTTATAGTAGCTGTATAAGAATTAATAAAAAGGATCACATTACAAAAGTCGATACAAGATGCTTGAAAATATGGTCACATGATATCAGTACGGCGTATTATCCCCTCCAACGGCTAAAAAGGTCTGACAGCGGTGAACGATGCTCAATATAAGGGTGTCTATAAGATTCTGTGCCAACAAATCCCATTCTTCCACCAGCGCAGACCAAGTGAGATCAGCTCACCAAGTGACCGACGAGTTAACTGTCAGCGTGCAATGCTACGCTCAAGGGCGTCGCATTGCACGCCGACGTTCGATCGGATTTAAGTCTGGTGATCGTGCTGCCACGGCAGTCGTTGCAGCGGCGTTATCGTGCATGAAAAGAAAATCTGGGCCAACCGCACCCCTAAAAAGTCCCACATAGGGTTCAAGGACTGTTCTCGGTACCTCTGCACAGTTACGGTACCCCTATTAAAAACATGGAGGGGTGCGGCTGTTGGTCATTATTCTTCCCCACAAGAGAACACCGCCTCCACAGTGTTTCCCTTTCTCTGGTGTTGGAAGGATGGTACCGCATTCCTCGTTATTCACCTTGCCACCAATTCCAAAATGAGATTAAAACTGAATTCCATCCAGCGGAGAATGCTCCACTCTATTCCCAGAGTCTATAGAACAGTTTCCACCGCCGCAGTGCAAGTTATTGCGGAGTCCCTTCCTTTGGGTCTATTTGTCATCTATCGTGGCCTCTGCTTTCGAAACAAAAAAAAAAAAAAAAAAAAAAACAAATACCTTCAGGCTTACTTGGTATCCAGCTAAATTTAAATGAAGATCCTAAAAAAGAGAAATCCAGACGCTTTAACCAGCTAATTAGTATCTAGCAGATCAGATGGGACACCACCCCCACTTGGAGCTGCCACAAGAAAATTTCTGCCTGATGTGACCTTCTTACTCTCTAAATCGGTTAAAACCTGGTACTCATTAACTATGGAAACTTCCTTTCTGGTAACTGGACATGGCTCTCAATCAAAAACGCTATCAGTTTGGCTTGCATCACACCAATCTCTGCCGCTGCGGGAATGCAGAAGATCGGAGTTACCTGCTCTTTAACTGTGCAGTCTACGACGATCTTAGGGTGAAATTTCGAACTGAGCTTCTAGATATCCAGGGCGGAAGGAATTGCTTCTGCAGAATAAGAACCATCTTTCAGCTCTCCAGAACTTTGCCTCCGAGGTGTTTGTTCGCAGAAAGAGAATCAACGCCGGAGTAGCGAACCAAAATAGTCCACGAAATACACCTGTGTAAGTGGGACAATAGTTTTGCTTCTCTTCTACTTTTGCTGCTTTCAGAGGACACAGAGATTTCTGTGTAGTGTTGGGCTGCTCATGAATTAAGCATAACTGCACCAAAATTAGCTATATTTTCTTCTATCGTTCGTGTACGCAAGAATTGTCATTGCACTGATCTTAAAGGTCACCTGTACAATTTCTGAATTATCCTTGGAGACAAGAGACCCCTGTTTAACCAGCACCACTCTCTTTTTTTCCCTTTCTTTGGTTAACCAGCACCAGTGTTGCGTGCCTACATGCCTATTATATTAAATATTCGCCTTCAGTAACACTATTCAAGATAAAATATTCATGAAAAATATTTTGTTCTATTAATTTTGTCGTGTAGTATACTATATTAATGCACTTGGACCAAGTTTGTAAAAATTCTCTGTCAATCTTAAAGTGATGATTTCACCACTTTAAGTGATTAAATGTCATGTGCACAAAGTATGTCTGCAGTTTTTACAAAAATTAGTGAAGGTCTGAATTGTTGGAGAAAATGAATTATAACATTTAATTTCAGCCACTCATAAGGAAGCCAACAGTACTAATTATTATCAAATGAATATTGCTTGTAATTGTAATATCTTTTATTATAAATTAATATTAACCTCAACTCGAATATCTAAGGGTCTGCTATGGATTTATCATGTTTATCATATCTTTATACATCATGGGATTTGATTTTATATATCACATTTTATGATTTTATGTATCAGATATCCTTATAGTTGATGTAAATTACTTCTATCTTCGAATTAGATGACTGATAAAAATAAGTTCTAGCATCCTATTGACTGTTTTTCTTAGTGGATCTGACATTTAACTAAACAGTTTTTTCGCAATCAATTATACTCTGTGTATAAAGAAACTTGCAGTTTTAAATTTAGGTATAAAATTGCGATCGATGACTACTTCATCCTTTTTTTTTCCTGCAGGAACACGAAGAAATTGAACATGACACCGTTTAGCAATACTTGACACTTTCATAATGAATTAAAATAATTACTTTTACTCTTTCTTTGTGGTAATTCATTCATTACGTTATTATAAATATTAGGCTAACAGTATTTGGTATAAGTGATTAACACACAATGTTAATATGATGTAGACTCACCGTCAATGTAGCAGATAACAAAGTTTCCATCAGCCTTTAGCAAGTTTCAGTAGAAATATTTAGCCATCTCTCACGTGGTAAATCTTTTACCGCAACTTGTTAAGTTGACCTCTGTGATCGACTTCGCATTGGACTCTTCAGTTTGTCACACACACACACACACACACACACACACACACACACACACACACACACACACACACACACACACACCACTGAATTATGATGGCCTACCTAATGAATTGTGTTGGACCACCGTTCGCACGCTTAACAGCCGCCATTCGCTTAGGCATTGAGTGCACTAGATGTTTGAAGACGTCCGTACGAATCTGCCACATTGCTGCCTGCAAGTCTTTGCACAGTGTCGGAAAAGATGACAGCGTGTCCATGCGCCCCACTTTCCGTTCCAAAACATCCTATAGGTGTTAAAGTGGATTAAGGTCAGGCGATTTTGGTGGCAGATCAAGATGGGTGATATCTTCACTGTGTTCCTCGAGCCACTTGTGCACATTGCAGGCCCGATGACACGGTGAATCACCATCTTGAAAGATCCCGTTTCTGTCCGGAAAAAACACAACATATCAGGGTGCACATGGTCTTGTAAAAGCTGCCGGTAGACTTCACGAGTGAAACGTTGTTCCATTCACACCAGGAGTCCTAGTTTTGCCAGCAAAACATGCCCCAATTTATTTCTGATGTAAAATGGCATATTATAAAATGACCTTTATTGGCATATACTTTACATCAGAAATAGACACGTTATTGCCGTTTTGCTTGCCAAACCTGGTGCTTTACCCCTGACGAAGACACCATGGTTGTGAGTTGTAAGGCAATATAATTTCTTCTTGACTCTTCTAATTCTGTACATATTATATATATATATATATTTGTGTGTATTTTCCCTCCCTTCTACCTATAAACTATTTATACTCTTCGTTTTTTTCTCTCCCTTATTTCTTTATTACTTTCTTATTTATTATTTTCTTATATATATATATATATATATATATATATATATATATATATATATATATATATATATATATATATATATATATATATTTTTTTTTTTTTTTTCTCTCTCTCTCTTTTTCTTGTCCAAAAACGCACTCTGCTGTACTGTGTACATCACCGTGTTTACAACTTTACTAAAGGTAACACTAGCGGTAAGGATCATAATTGCATACAGCGCAATGAAATAGAGCGTTTTTTAAAGCCTCATAAATAAAATTAATGGCTATGTTTAAAACAATACTGTAAACAAAGACAAAATGAAATCCTGCAATGCGTGTATGGGGACATGCATCTATTTTAAATTAACAGAAGTGAGCAATTTATGTAATACGTTTAGAATGAGATAAGCCATAATAATAACCGATAATATGCATAAACAGTTTTAGGTATTTAAAAAATAAAAATAAAACAATTGCAGAAACCGAAAGAAATAGTTTCGGCCTTCTTGGCTTACAATTAAGGGGTTAGCTGTCCTTAGCGTAGAATTTACGATCGCTTGTACACATATTGCGAATACAAATCCACGCGCATTCCCAAAAATGGCCGTTCACTCAGTGAAGTTGTATTTCTTGCTACAAAACAATAGTTGAAAACTCTACTTGCCATCGAGCAAGTGTACAGAGTATAAGAAACGAACTTTTTCTAAATGTAAACGTTACATTTTTTTCATAATCGGCGCGATAAAACAAAACATTACAAATTGCGTTGCACAGAGGAAACCGGAGGAAAAAAAGAGTTAAAAAATTATGGGGGAAAAATTTATAAGATCATACATTATGTAAAGTATTTGTATTACTTAAAATAAACTGTAAGCCAGTGAGGTATTGCTGTCGTAACCTATTTTATAAAATAGATTACGAAACCAGTCAACAGTTTTTGATAAAATAATTCTATATAAACATAAAAGAAAACCAGATATGTAAGTAGGTTTTTTTGTTTTTGTTGGTCATTTAAATGAAACATTTTATGCTGTTGTTGTTGGGTTTTAGGAGCATCGGCGACTAAGGCCAAGTTGTTCCTTGTACATTGTGTGTTCTGAGGTCGATTTTCTGTTTTGCTGGGCGAAAAACCCGAGTTTCCGGGAGACAAAACCATGTTACCCGCTCCTGAGACCGACTAACTCAGCCACATCGTTAAAAATACCCATAAAATTTCCTCCCTACACCGGGTGGAAAAGCTCTGAGCTCGAATCCCGTCGATGAAGGGAGGAAATTTTATGGGTATTTTTAACGATGTGGCTTTATTGTGAATAGTGAATTTAATCGTATTTTATCCGTCTGGCTCCCAAATAAAGTATTCTTATTTCCCCGACAGTACTAAATCCACCACTGTGCTCAAGAGTATAATTTTGTAAGCTTTAAGTACACTAGCATAGTAGTATACGATTAAAAAAGCATGTTTATTTTATTGCAATATTAGACTCGTTAGACCACACTTGAACACAGTATTCCAAGTACATTGTACTTCTTGAAAGGGTCCAAAGACGGGTAACTCGCCTGGTGAGATCGGCAAAAGGTCGTCCATATGAGGAAAGACTTCGAATATGTGGGTTTCAGAGCTTGAAAATCTTAGAGGAGACTTGATTGGGGTGTTTAAGACTCTGAGAGGCATTAGCAAAATGAATGAGGACGACATTTTCACGGTTATAAATGATTCTAGAACTAAGGGCCATAATTTCAAGTTACGGGGGCAGATGTTTAGACTGGATTGCTGGAAGTTTTATTGTAGACAGCGAGTTATAAATTACTGGAATAAGTTACCTACATGGGTGGTAGAGGCTAACAGTTTGGAGAAATTCAAAGGTCAGCTGGATAATTAATTACCTACGGGAGGAGGGAAACGCATAGGTGTTCAATTTCCTTTTCTCTTATTATTATTTTTTAAAATTTTATTCTTATTATTATTATTTTATTCTTATTCTTATTTTTTATTTATTTTATTTTATTTTATTTTTATTTTATTTTATTTTTATTTTTGGCTGGTGCAGCGTAAGCCATAGGCTTCCTTGCAACATGTGGCCATTGCTAATACTAATACTAATATATAATAGATAAATAGATAAATAAATAAATAGGAACAAAAACATTGAAATAGTTCCCTTCACGGTCAGAAGAATAGGGTTTAATAGTTTAAGTGAGAGGAAATATGTAACAAAGTAAGTAAGTTTTAAATAAACGTTAACATAAATATATATTATAATAACATAAAATTGATTTTGAGAAACACCATTATAATAAAACTAAATTAACAAGCAGATGAATACTGATGTTATTGATTTTTTTATTTATTTATTTTATTCCATTTTCATTCAGTAAACTTACAACAGTTCTTTAAATAACAAAATATATGCTTAAAATATACGGCTGTAATGCCCAGAAGTAAAAGATTCCGTTTTCTTTCAGGAAGCTTGAATTCTTAGATAAGCTATTATGACTGTTTTCCACGCAGTTTCTCCAAGGAAAATCTTTGAAAAGCTTAATACTTGAATCAAAGACGTGAAATATGTTCCGTTTGGATTGCGACTGAAATTATACTCGTAGGAATGGTCGAAAATAAAATAAAATAAAATGACTTCCGTTTGGAAGAATAGATAATATCTAAATGGAGAAAGAAACAAACTTCTCTCCGTGTTTCTGAACTAACTCAAAGATGGGCTGGCTATTAAATGTTCTTAAGCATCTTTAATGCCAATATGAGGAATATTTGAAGAGACAGACAATAAATTTTATACCACCTTCAGCCAACTTCACTTTCTCGAAAACAGTGACACTATGTCCACGTGCTGTCACGTATACCGTCGCTGGACATCAGTTAAGGTGACCCGTGGTGCCCCTAACAAATGATTATAGCTTCCTTGGCACGGCTCGCCCCGGCGTGTCGGTCGTTAATGGCCAGGTTCGCCTTTAATTACAATTATCAATAATGTCGAAGTGAATGGCCACAGGCTGGCAGTGGCACACAGTTCCCGCTCGTTCTCTTCGTCTTATGGACCTGATAGCTCCTTCATCTAATATTGATGACGGCCTTTGTCCCGCTCTAATGTCCTGCCTGGTCTCTAGTCATTAACTAGGGCACAGGTCTGCCATGTTAGAGAAAGACGTAATAGACAGCGGGGGACGGGACTACACTCTGATCCTCCTTCACTGTTTCTACATACCAGATGTGAAGTGGCCAGATGTGGACACTCATTTCCTTTTGCCGATCTTGGTAAGGGGCTATTTCTCAAACTTGGAAAAACCTTCACTACCAGCGGGCAAGATTTAATGAAGCTAAGGAAACAAAGGGCTACATAGAAAGGATCGAGTTGATTCTGTAAACATCTTGCTTTCTCTTAGGCTTTCTAGCTATCATTTAGCGATCTGCTACGGAGAAACAAAAACTAATTACCGTGAAGAAGCAGTGTGTGTAAAATTCATCTAGATAGTACTTAACTTAACGTTGTACTAATTTTATTAAGTTATCACAGACATTAATTATACTACACTCTCTCTCTCTCTCTCTCTCTCTCTCTCTCTCTCTCTCTCTCTCTCTCTCTCTCTCTTTTATTCTCTCATTACAAAAATAACAGTAAAGAAATTACTGATAAAGGAAGAAATAAGAGCATCCATCCACTATTACTTCTGTAGAAGTCGGATGTTCTTCAATAGAAAAAAAATTATATATATTCATAAGAGTTAACGAAGCATTATAATAGTTTGTCCTGCTATCACTCGTTTTTCAAATGACATTTTACTCGTGACACTTGTTAGACTACTGCAGGCGGAGACTTTGGTTTTCCTTTCTGGTGTTCCTGGTTCTTCATCTAAAAAAATGTAGACTGGTTGATTAACACAAGTTTCTACTGATATGATGCATACATACCGAATTATAATCAATTTTTCCGTGCGCCGCAGTTTAGCCCGTGCAGCTTTGAGGTCATAAACATATTTATGACATATTTTATAAATATAGCAATATTACTCAGTAACCTGATGCGTTATTCAGGTCGGATGCGCAATACGTGTTATGATATTCTGCTACTGTAGATTCCTTCTCGAAACGCTGAGGATTCAACTATAGCGGCATGCTTTTCAATTACCATATCGATAAGTTGTCATGTATTTTGAGTATACTACACTATCCTACAAAATATTAGAGAACTCAAGACCTAATTGAACGTCGGCCCACCTTTAGCGACGATGACAGCTATGCTTCGATCCATTCCATTCCTGTTTTGGATGACTTTTAGATCCGTCAGGTTCGTTGGTTGCTAAGACTTATATAGTGTGCGTAGTTTCAGATAATGCCACAGACTCTCAGTAGGATTTATTCGCGACAAAAGTGGGGGCAATGGAAAATGGCCAGGGGAAAGGGCACATAAGTACACGTGCTTTAACTGACCGTGATTCAAGTCCATGCGATTACTAAATACTGCGTTGTTTCTTATGTTCTCTCTCTCTCTCTCTCTCTCTCTCTCTCTCTCTCTCTTGTGAACTCCTCTGACAGTGTGGTCGCCCCGGAGTATAAAGAGATTTTTTTCATGCAGGAATGGTATGCAGAGACCTGAATTTGGTCGACATCCTCAAGATTAATGAGAGGACCCATGCCCTACCAAGAAAACAGTGCCCACACGAAAACACCACCGCCATCTAACCAGAGGACCGTACAAATAACAGATCGCATTCGGGATCCATTATTTCATGTGGCTTCCTCGCGCCCTCATGCGTCCCTCAATGTGAAAAGAATTCGATTCGTCTAACTACATTGCATGTTTCCTGTGCTCCGACCATTTCTTTCTGCGTTCTCAATACCAATACAAACAGATTCGTTTCTTCCTCCTATATACGAAAGGCTTGAATTTAGAACATTGTCTTAAGACCCCAGCATTGTGGACTACTCTTGATGCTTTATCTACTACAGCGGCGTGGACGACTTAAAGGTTGGTAGAACAGGTTTAATTGTTCTACAATTTGCGCAGAGGCAACTGTGGTGGTGATTCTTCAATAGGCTGTGTGTATAAAATGTTTGTATTCTTTGGTTGGTTAGCATATTTTTCGGGATAAAAACCAAATTTCCGGAAGTATAAACACCCATCCTAGAACAACAAACTCCTTCATGGTGTGCAAAAAAAAAAAAAAAAAAAAAAATAAATAAATAATTATAATAATAATAATAAAATAAATAATAAAATAAAAAATAGATATTTGTCCATCTGTAAGGAATCGACCTAGGCCTTTTGCACACAGTATGGAACGGCTCTTCTAATAAAGCACAGATGGTTTGAATGTTTGGAAGTTGGAAGAAATTTGACTCAGAGAACGGCAATAAATAAAGTAAATGAAGATGAAAAGGGTTGCTTTTATGAATGACTGTTGGAGGACGACTGTAAGTCAAGACAATTACTGTTTATTTATTTATTTACAAACTTCTCACTCACAGGCAGACCCCTGTGGGTGAGAAGTTTGGCAGACCCGGAGATGGTGTGAAAGCTGAGCAATTACAGAGAATTAATATAAATCAATAATTTCTATTAAAAAATATGTAAAATTAGGATTAACAAAACAAACAAAACAATTTCTTATACGTAGATGGTTTAAGTGTAAAATCAGTGTTGTAGTTATTTAATACCTAAAGGAAACGGAACAGAGGACTACCAGGTAAGCTTGGAGTATGAGGGACAGGCAGTGAGAAATTAGTTTTATAACGAGAATTCAACTGTTCAAGAAGAGATGAAAAATCGATAATAGAGTTTATAATATTGTAGACAAAAAGAGACTCAAGGAGTTGTCGTCTGGAGTGAAGAGGAACGATTTTGAAGCAACGGAAAAGAGCTTCATAGTTTCGATGGTGAAAAGCAAGGCGATTTTGAAAGAGTAAGACTTTAATGAGTTTAATTTGAATTCGCTCAAGTCTGTAAGAAAGATATTCCTGTTGAGGTGACCAAATAATATCACAATAATCAAAAATGGGAAGTATAAACTGCTTGTAGAGAAGAATTATTACTTTGTCACTCTTAAAAATCGAGGAAGAACGCTTAATTAAGCCGAGAAATTTGGAAGTGTGGGATATTGTGTGATCGACATGGCAAGAGGGATGAAGATCAGATCGGAATATGACACCTAAGTCCTTGAATGTGTCAATACTTGCAACAGAATTTCCAATATAATAATCAGCAAAGACCGAGAGTCGAACTGCACAAATCGAGTGAAAGCGACATAATTTACATTTCAGTGGGTTAGAAACAAGTTATTTTTGTTGAGACAGAGTGAGAGGGAATCAAGACAGGACTTGAGTTCATCGCTGTCAGTTGCAAAATAGATTTCTTTGTAAAGTTGTCATCTGCATAAAGTTGCCACTCAACATTAACAGACTGAAATACAGTTGACGGATAATTAATATAAACAGTAAAGAAAAACGGAACCGGGGATGAGCCTCGAGGAACGCCTTGCGAAACGGAGTTGATGAAGTACCATCGATTATTACGGATAGTTTACGATTTCTAAGAAGTGAGTCAAATAAATCTGGTAAAGAGGATCGTAAACCATAAAATAAAAACACTTGAAGAGAAGGATATCAATGTGAACATAGTCGAATACATGTGAAATATCGAGGAACAAGGAATCAATTTGATTTCCTTTGTCCAAATTAGTTTGCAGAAAATGGGAGAACAAAGCGAGGCATTTGTTATGAAGGACTGTTGAATCTGTTGTTATGCTAGTAGCATGAATGAGTTGAATGTTTGGCAGCCAGAAAAACCTTACTTAATAAGACACCAGGCTTTAAAAAAAAAAATAAATAAGGCTGCCGTTTTTATTGGAGGATGCTGTAGTCTGCACTACTCTAACAGGTTGAGGGTTGAGCTGATGGGCTAAGGGTCGTGTTCTAAAGACGGTTTTATGGACCACTGGTTTAGAGCATTGCATACTAAAGGTTTGCATTTTTGGTCGATGCGAAAATTCATGAAATTTTCGCATCGAATACCAACTTGTAAATCAAAATTGTCTTTAACCGAATTTTCACACGCACTTTGCCAAAGTCACTTCGAGAGAATGTGACTGTTTGCCTTTTTAATCGCATTGTAATTGTTGCAAGTAATATGACATCTTTTACTCTGTTAATTTATTTCTGTACTTTTTACTATAATGATGTGTTAATAAAGTTCTTAAAAATATAGCAACCTTTGGGGGAGTGCCTCAAATATTGGAAGCCCCAGGCGCAATCCTATTCCCTCTGCGTAAGCGTGTCGCTGTCAACGATTTGAAAAATAATTATTAAAAAGTTGACGAGTCTAGGAAAGGGTGCCAGCGTTTGCTTTTATGAGATCAACAGCTTCAGTTTATATTGAAATTACCAACAGTTTATATTGAAATTGCTATAATCAGCATGAAAATATATCATAAATAAAACATAATTCCAAACTATTTTAAAATACAGTATTTATACCACACACATTCAAAATTAGAATGTTAATATATATAGCAACTTATAGAACATTCGAATATGTTTTGTTAGATCTGTATAGATAAACATCGTAAACTCGCTGATAATGAACGACTGCATTGTTAAGTTGAAGCAGATATTTTATTATTTTTATAAAAGAATAAGAGAAGTTTACCTCAATATGATACGTAGAACACTTCCGTATGATACTCTCCATAAATTAAAACGAAAACAATTTAAAAAAATTCGAAAATCTTATTTATTATTATTCTATTATTTTTGGTTTGAATAAGACCCTGAGGAAACCAAACAGAAATCACGTGTTGTTCCAAATTAGAACAACACATGATAACATTGAAGTGACTCAGAAATTACTTCTGTTTATACTACGGCACAAAGTCAAAGAAGTTTACAACTCATGATTTTTGACAGAAATACAAAACTTGCTGTATTTAGCAGTCATGTGAGATTCGTACCATGGTCACTTCAAACGCGTATGCTATTTCACTCCCACGTTTGACCACTCGGCTACTTCAACTCTACAACTTCAAATTGTAAATTGTTTTTTGAATTCCAAGATTCTAAAGGTTTTTATTTATTTGTTCTCGTAATATCTAATTGTATATTGAGTTTGCATAAATTGTATTGCACGAGTGGAACGCAGTATATGCAGTCATACAATACACTGATGCAATAATATAATTTCATGCAATGTATGTAATCATGCATAATATAGTCTTATGCAATAAGATTATATACATTGCACTGCCTGTGATTTCACATTATATTGCAGAAGTTATACAGTAGTTACTGTGTACTGTTATTTTACATAATAGGCTGATATGTGCGAAATCAGCATATATCAAAGGAAACATTATTATGATCTTCCAATAGCTACGCAATACAGTTTCACTTACCTCAGTTAAGATTGTTTTCGTTTTGAAAATTTTAACCTTTCTTTTGACTGTTCCGTACCAGAAATTTAAGTGAAAATGGAGTAAAGGGAATGGATCCATAGCAGCAGAGAGGGAAATCAATATAGTAACCGCATATGTAGACCGAAGATCGGATAGCGCTTACACCACCAACTGTGTAATACAACTTTCTCATCAGCAGATGTATATGTATGTAGTAGAGATTGAAACTTTCTTTCTATCCACTACCCTTTTTTGCTAATTGATTACTTCTGAAAGTTCTCCAGATCCGACAAGTATCTACAACAACATTGCTTCCTGTGTCTAAGTCCCCTTTCCATTTCGACAAGTTAATTACTGTGGTCTATTAGAAGTTTCTCTGGCTCTGCTTGGAGACCTGAGGGGTTTTCTCGTGTGGCGACGGCAACAGTAGTGACCATTACCCTCCGGAATGGGAATTAAGCAACTTAGCTAGCCAAGAATGCACGGGTCTGGGGAACATAAAGAGAACGTTGTAATTAGTGCCCTACTGCACCTGAGGCGAGAAACTATTTTCTTGGAGGTCTTAAGAAGAACCCAACACATTTCCAAAAGGAGTGGCAGGCATGAATGCCAGGCGACTCTCTCTTTGGGAAAAGTAAAGTAATACTGTATTGCAAGTCCATAGCTGAGAAGGAGGATGCGAGTAAATGCTTTTAAACATGGATATTATCTCACAGATCGCAACTTGTGAGGTAAGCAGTTCAAGAAATTGAAACGAAGTTAAATTAAGAGCGAACTCTAGTTTCTGTTCCTAAGAAGAGATTTTGAAAGTAATGCAAAGGAGACAAGGAGATAACACCATTATTACTCTTGTCAAATGTTTAACAAAGACCCCGTTAGAACATGACAATTCAGCATTGTTTCATATTTTTTATGAAATGAGACGATGTAATTCAGATTTAATGGACATTTGTACTTCTTATTACAATACATCTTACTCTTTTTAATGGGTATTTAACGCTAACAGAATTTTTCCAGTGCACTATTTTAATTGTAATTTTATTTTTCTTCACTATTCGCAGTCACTGCTTGCAATCAGGATTTGAAAATGTAATCGTGAAGCACAACAAAAAAAAAAAAAAAAACTCAAACTATTATATTAGGGCCACCCATAATTTCTTATATATGCCCATATATGTATTATGTCCGTAAATTGCGTGTGTTCTCTGTACGAAAAAAAATCCTAGTTTCTGGGAGGGAAAACCTTGCTATTTTAATTTGCTAATTACGCCTGAGACCGACTAACTCAGCCACGAAGTGAAAAAAAGCCCATTAAAATTTCTCGCGTCATCGACGGGATTCGAACCTTGGCCTTTTCCACACGGTTTTGGAGAGGATGGTGACGATACTACTGTGCTATCGGCGCAGACTGCGAAGCATAACATTTTTAATATCACCATAGTATGAAACCAAGACCATAAGACTGATGGCACTCTGTTTTTGGTAAATTATTTGCTATATCCAACAACACTGTCCGATAGAACAAAACTTTGCCATGCCATTTTTAGACAGTTGCAAACATGCAACCGGAACTTGACATAGCTAACACTTTTGACAAGTAGTTAAGCTAGTGTCTTTTCTATAGGGTGGCCACTGAAAGACTGAAGGGTTTGAAAAAGTCATAACTTGTTCATTTTCAATCTTTTTTATTTTCTTTTTTTACAGATTATAGAGGATTCCTTGAAAATTAAAATGGCTTCGTATGATGTCCAGCAACGAGTAAAACTCATTGGGTTTTTTCTATTCCAGTGAAAGATCAATTATTGAAACTCAGAGAAAATACCGGCAACATTTTAAAGTAAGAGTATCTCTTAGCGATAACATGATTCGGAACCCAATCGCCCGGTTTGAAAGAACTGGATCAGCCGGCGATCTTCCGGGAAGAGGTGCTAAGCGCACTGTGCGCACTGACGTAGCGGTGGAAGCTGTACGGCAGAGTGTCCTTGAGGATCCATCTAAATAGATTTAATAAATTTTCTGTTTATACTCCGGGACGACCAAACGGTCAGAGGAGTTCGCATGATAGATTGAATACAAGAAACAGCACCGTATTCAGTAGTCACGGGCTTGAACCTCGGTCACTCAAGGCACACGTGCACTTAGGCACCCGCGCGCCTGACCATTAGGCTACGGCGGCCTCAAAAAATTTCTCTGTTTATACTCCGGGACGACCAAACGGTCAGAGGAGTTCACAAGATAGACAGAATACAAGAAACAGCACCGTATTCAGCAGTCACGGGTTTGAACCCCGGTCACTCAACCCCGGGCACGTGTACTTATGCACCCGCGCGCCTGACCACTAGGCTACGGCGGCCTCTACCCGTCGTCGCTGTGCTCAACTTGGCATCGCCAGAACATCGCTTCAGAAGATTCTGAAACTGGATTTCAAAATGTTTCCATACAAGATCCAAATGGTCCAAGCTTTACTACCCCAAGATACTCAGCAGCGCCTGCAGTACGCCATTCGATTTCAACACCTAGCCAGAGATAACAACAACTTTTTGAACAACTTGATAATGAGTGATGAGGCCCATTTTCATTTAAACGGGTACATCAAAAAAAAAAACTGCAGATTTTGGGGTACTGAGAATCCCAGGGAATTACATCAGCATCAATTGCATCCCCAAAAATGCACTGTTTGGTGCGGTGTTATGGCTGAAAGAGTTATCGGCCCCTATATCTTTGAAAATGAGGAAGGTCAGCCAGAAAGAATCAACGAGGCCCTGTATAGGACAATGCTTGAAAATTTTTTATGCCCAGCGGTCGAAGATAATCAGGAGGTATGGTTCCAACAGGATGGAGCTACTGCGCACACTGCCAGGGCGACGATGGACCTCCTGCGAGAAATTTTCGGTGAACGAATAATTTCAAAAAAATGCTGAATTTGTTTGGCCTCCGCGTTCATCTGGTTTGACGGCTCCAGACTTCTTTTTGTGGGACTACTTGAAAGAACGGGTTTACGTAAATAAACCTCGAACAATTCAAGTACTTAAGGAGAACATTCGAGCCGAAATCCGACGTTTACGACCTGAAACCTTGTGTACGGTCATGGAAAATGCTGTGGAAAGAACCTGTATTTGTGAGCAGGAAAATGGTGGTCATTTGAGGGATGTTGTTTTTCACACATAATACTAAAAAAAATCCATTAATTATATTTCCAAAGAAAATAATAAAAAATTAAAAAAACATGGGTATGTAAAAGTTAGTTTTGTTTTATATCATTCAGTCTTTCAGTGGCCACCTTGTATAAGGACAGGAAAAAAATACTTGTTACTTAAATATAACTCAAAATTTGTCTTAATTAAAATATAACCTCGTAATGTGCTAATGGCAATATACATCATGGTTATATTATCATCCACTCAATTGTACGTCAGAGTTATACTGAATTATATGGTCTTAGCGGAGAGCACGTGGATTTAATCACTGTACTTCGGAAACTGGGTGGAAATTTCCCAGGTTCGAATCCCATCAACGACGCAAAGAATTTTTATGGACTTTTTCCACAACATGGCTGAGTTAATCAGTCTCGGGCGAGGGTAGCATGGTTTTTTCTCCCTGAAATTCGAGTTTTTCGTCCAGCAAGAGCAAATTAACTACATAATACAATTTACAGACACAACATACTGACGAAGAGGGATCTAATATTAAGTGACAATAAATTTGATTGTGATACCATTAAAAAAATACGCCAGCCAATAGAACTACTTGTGAAAGGTGTCGGTTATGTCTCTGAATTGCAACACTGAGTGGAAAAACTATGCAATTTCCGGTCGCCTGTTTGCTCTTTGAAAATGATGACGCACCTCACAATGTGAACGCGAGGACAGATGCAAAAGTTCTCGATTTTCGTTAGCCAAAAACGTTAACTATATTTAAAACTCATCGCAAGTTGATGGCTGATTTGCCAAGAACCCATGTGCAATCCCAGTCCAACAATAAACTCCACACGATACTGCGCATCATTGGAAAAGTTGCCGTTA
This sequence comes from Mastigoproctus giganteus, assembly GCF_048544385.1. Lineage (NCBI taxonomy): Eukaryota > Metazoa > Arthropoda > Arachnida > Uropygi > Thelyphonidae > Mastigoproctus > Mastigoproctus giganteus. The sequence continues at coordinate 40,220,580 of NC_143581.1, read as the reverse complement.
TACTTAGACAGCAACCTGCGTTGTTATCTGAGGGAGTTATATTTTTTGTGCATGACAGCGGACGTTCCAATGATACTAACACAAAAAAACTGCATTAATTCACTGGGGAGATCCTTGCTATACAATCTGAGTTGTCTTCTTCAGCACAAAATTTGTTTTACACCGTCTAGCAAGTACCTGAACGATCTCGATTATGCTGAAAAGAAATCTGTGTCCATGTACTATGCTAATTTTATTTCATTCAAGCAATAAATTTCGAAAATATGAATAATTTTTGGTTTCTTAATGATTTCTCGTCATTATATTTTGTTTATGTAATGAAAGGACCTGTTTATTAAGAACGTGAACCACTCACAATAGGTCAGTATCACCAATGATTGCAGTAACCAAATGTTAATAAAATGTGACAGTTCCAGGAATAGATTGTTTTAAAGAAACTTCTTTAAAGTCCTGATGGCGGAGTAAAATCTTTGTTACCAAAATGTGTTTCAAGTTACCTCGACGATTCGATCTCTGATCATCGTTGAAATAGCATTTATTATTTTTACGTACGTAAATAACACTGTCGTTTACTGTTATTACTTTGTCGCCACCTCTACTGCTCTTTGAGCATCTTCGTGACTGCTTTCTCCTATGACCTACGGTTTAGTCTTCCAAATGTTTTCTCTCTCTTTGTTTGTCTTAGTGCCTTAACGTGACGAGAATAAAGTACTCACAAGCACTTTACAGCTTAGCTCTGTCTTTAGCGTTCGATGGTTAAGTTACCGAATTGTACTCGTAGCTTGACTCGCTGCTTCTCCACATTTTAATTTTCGTAACTTTTGTCATTTCTAAGCTACTGTTGCGAACTAATTGATGCTGCATTACTGAAATTAATTATTGAAAACTAACTACAAAGATTAATTATTGTTTAAATACGTACTGTCACTTATTGGCATATTTAGGAAATAGTGGATACTTTGGTTAATCTGGATAAGTTAAGTCGAACCTTTGACAGGAAATAAGATTATAGAGATATACGTTTTAAATGATCAGGGTAGTCAGGAATTAGAGGAAAAATTTTAGTGCTGACCTTTTAACTTTTAAGAAGGATTCGCGAATCTCATTCATTTTGCAAACAAAAAAAAAAAAAGTTTTTTAGCTAGTCCAATTTGTGCAATTAAATGATGAAACTTTAAGGCGAAGCTGAATTGTATTAACGAATTTTGAAGAATTACTATCTAGAAAAAACTTTGAAGATGATTCATTTGATCATATTTTAAGCATATTTGGACTTCAAGGGAAGCTTTCTCACTGCAAAAAGCAAACATTAAGTGCATTTTTAGCAGTCCTCTCCCGTCCATACGGGAGAGGACTGCTAAAGAACTTCCCCCTCCCAGCCCTTAAGCATTCCCTGTGGATAAAGGGTTAAGACAAATGTTTAGAAGGAATTGCCAAAAGGAATGATTCAGTTAAATAAAAAATAAATTTTTAGTCCCTGGTACCTCGCCGTGATGATTATTACGTATTAAGCTCCTATACTCCCCTAAAGTACATAATAAAAGCCACGCATTCGTCCAAATTTTACCCACTGTTTTGCCCATTCGTTCTAATAATTTTCCCATTCCTTTTAATAATTTTGTCCACTCCTTCAAAGCTCATGGAGTCTCTTAGTTTGTTTTTTTTTCTGTTTGCTATTCAATAAATGGACAACAGAGCATGAGAATGGGTACTGTAGATGAGCCTACGTTTAAATCTACCCTTTGATGAAACTAGTGAAGGTGAGTGCTTTTTTTCAGGTTTACTCAGTTTAAAAAGTTCATTTTGTTAGAAAGAGTAAGAAAGGGAGAAGAAAAAGATTTAAAGAGCGGTAATAAGCCAGTAGTAGAATTCCCACCTATTAGGGTATAACCCGGAGTGTTCGGGTTTAAGCATGTCACGTTTGGGTTCTGTGTTTTCTTGTCATTTTTACAGATCATACAGAGATAGAAAAAAAAAAGCCTTTCCATTCCGTTTTGAGGCAAATATGATACTATCTAATATTGTTATATACTTTTTTACAGTGTAACTCAGAAAACCCACAATGTTTTAAAATACGGTTTTTATAACGTCCTAAACTTTTTTTGTGAAATCCCACTCACGAAAGATATCAAAACCTATAGTACTGTACTTAGTACTGTGCATAGGTTAAAGGAGATGAGGTGGGAGGGGATGCTGGAAACTTTGCTCTAGAGACTAAACATGAATTTCACCACTTCAAGCCTCCAATAAGCAAAGTCATGATATTGTTACCGGTTAATGAGAGTCGTCTACCTGGAAATCACAAAAAAGTAGGTAAAAATACAGGTCAGATTACTAAAAAGGCCTCTGTTGTGATAGAGAGTCCAGTTGCACGGTCTTCAGTTCAGACGAAATGTGAGTGTCACATCTGTTCCGAAAGACAGACGGTCAAGTATGGTTGTGAAGAATACCTGGGAAACTTCATTTACCGCAGTGTATTCAGTCCACAATGAAGTCTCCATAAATCCAATAATCCGTAAATGTTCCAGCAGAATAACGATTCACCCTAAGAAGTGTAAACATCTAGTCTCAGGAAAACTAACAACTCGCCTAGCCGGCCCAAAGTGCAGATCTAACCCAATCGAAAACCTTTGGTATGAACTGTAAATTGTTAATAGGAGAGAGTGTTGTTTTACAGAGATTAGATACGCTTAAATAGAAGGAGGTGCAAGAATATTTGCTGATACTATCACTGCAGTGTTAGGTGGGTCGGAAAAGTGCTAGCCTGAGGGGATTCACAGACTAATAGATTAACAGTAGGCGCGGGCAGAGGTGAAAATGATCCTTTCACTGCTTCTGTTGGAAAAAGCAGCAGTCTGGAAATCTAGATGTTGGGAATTTCAAGACTTGCTGGGGTTACTCGTGAAACAAGCAAATACATGGGCTGTATTAGAGTTACTAATTGTTACTCGGGGTGTAACAATTAGTAAAAACAGTTGCAGTATATGTACACTAGTACTAGGAGCATAGTAAATAAATTTGATGGATTTGAAGTGCTGATCAAATTGTCAAATACTGACGTTGTGAGGATATCAGAGACATGGTATCATTCACATATAACGGATTCAGAATTCGAATGTAGGGAGTACGATGCTTACAGAAAGGAAAGTGCTGATGTGTATAATGAACAACTGTAAGTTAAAAAGCACATCAAATCTGAGGAGGTGTATTCAATGGGTGGATAGTGCAATGTTCAATAAGTTTGATGTGACATAAGCACTGGGAAAAAAAAGGGGATAGGTAATTATATTATTATGATATTAGGGTCCCCTGTAAACGATTACATCTACCCATATTTATTTTGTCTGTAAATTGCGTGCGTTCTCTGGTAGATTTGCCTATTTGCTGGACGAAAAACCCCCAGACCTGGGGGAAAAACCTTGCTATCTATGCCTGAAACTAACTAACTCAGCCACGGAGTGAAAAAAAGCCCACTAAAGTTCCTCGCGTCATCGACGGGATTCGAACCCGGTGTGGGGAGGACGGTGACGATTACCGCGCAGACAGTAGGTAATTATAGACCTAATACCTGATGAGTATAATGAACAGCTGTACAGACATATAGAGTGGGGTCCTCATGGGTAGCACAGTTGGTAGGATCGCCGTCCTCCCCACACTGGGTGGAAAAGACCTGAATTCGAGTCCCGTCAATGACGGAAGGAAATTTTATGGGACTTTTTCACAACGTAGTTGAGTTAGTCGGTCTCAGGTGATGGTAGCATGGTTTCTTTCTCCATGAAACTCGGATTTTTCGTCCAGCAAACAGAAAATCGACCTTACAACACACGCAATTACAGACAATATACACGGAGCAATATGGCCTTAGTTGCCAATGCTCCCAAAACCCTCTTACAATAACAATATAGAGTGGGCCAGTAAATAAAAATGCCTTTTAATGGGGGAACTGAACTTTCCGGATATTGCCTGGACTTTTCGGGTTGGTCACTCACAAAATTCCAAGACTTTTGTGGATTTATTGGAAAATTGTTCCCTACACCAGCTTGTTAGAGAGACAACAAGAGAAAGCAATACTCTTGATCTGATTATCAGCAGTGACACTTCTTGCATTAAGAATGTGCAGATAACAGACCTACTAGGTGGCAGTGATCACAAGGGATTTATGTAGGATTTACTTAAAGATATCACTACTCTCAAAGGCAGGGGGAAAGCGATTTTGCTTTTGTAAAGATGACAGCAGTCTCAGACAGTTTTTAAATTCTATGCAGTGGGAACAATTGATGAAGTTACCAACAGCAAATTATAAATGGGAAACATTCATTTATTGTAGAAGCTAAATGATACGATAAACATTCGTTTATCATTCTATTATCCTAAAAGCGCTACCAAGCTTTTTATACCAAGAGATGCAGTTCAAGGCATAGACCTAAATGGATGTCAAATGAACTGCTGGGACTCATAGCAGCAAAGAAAAATGAATAGGATGCATATAAATTATCAATAAATACAGATGTCTATAATAGATGTAAACTAGTCTGCATTCAAGTCACAAAGGAGATTGGCAATCTAAGGCAGATTACGAGACGTCTCTGCAAATAATGCAAAGAAAAGCAGAAAAGACTTCTCTACTTATGTAAACAATACAAGGAATGGAATAAATCAAATTGGTCCACTTAATATCGATGGTTCCAACTATTGATGATCCTACTCAGGCTGCTGACAAACGGAATGGGTATAGGAATGCAATTACAGCATGGATTTGTTATGGAAATATGATCTTGTCTGGCCAATTTGGTTGGATATTATTGGAACAGTAACAGCAAAGGAACTGGATGCAAAAAAATTATTTTTACATTATATACTTAGATTTCAGAAAAGTTTTGATACTGTTGCACATAAAAACTGCTGTACTAAGTGGAGCAGTGCGGCATTAAGGAAAAATTGCTGCTGTGGATAAAGGGATGATTAAGAGGAAGAACACGGAGTAGTTATCAATGGGCACTGCTTTTCTTGGACTTATATTATTAGAGAGACCCTCAAGGGTTAGTACTAGAACCTACTGTTATTTTCTGTATATATTAATGAAGGCATATCAGGCTTTAATGTCTAAATTTGCAGATGATACGAAGGTTGGTAGGGTTGTTAATCACAATAATTAGAGAATGCTACTGCAACAAGATCTAAACAAATTAGGGAGATGGGCTGAGAAGGGCAATAAAAGTTTAATATTGAGAGATGTAAGGTACTTCATGTGGGGAGCATTATTCCGAGCTTAACGTACCAGCTGTGTGGTACTACACTCGGTGTAGTGAAAAATGAAAACGACCTGGGGATAATTGTGCAGTCAGTTATGAAGTTTTCTGAGCAGTGCAAACAGGGTGCCAGGACAACTTATGTAGTATTGTCAGTGATACAGAAATTCCAGCAGAGATAGGGAGGTGATTATCCTTTTGTACGTATATGGCAATGGTTAGGCCTCATCTTGAATACTGCATACTACGTAGTCTGCAAGCCTTATTTTAGGAAAGACGTGGATCTGTTGGAAGCAGTGCAGAGAAAAGAAACAAAATTAATGAAATGAAGGGATAAAAGGCTTCAGTTCCTAGGCACCTACGAGTTGATCTGACTGAGGTGTTTAAGGCCTTGACAGGTTTGAGATAAGCTCAATGCTGACGGAATCCTTTCTCTTGTTTAGACTACACACATGAGGGGATATAAATTCAAATTGAGATAAAGATGGTTGCAGGTCAGATGCGCGGAAATTTGCTTTAAGCCAGAGGGTGATCGATTGTTGAAACAAACTCTCATCTAGTGTGGTTGAGGTGGGCAGTTTGAATAAATTCAAGGAAGATAACTGTTAATAGGGATAGACAGGTGAAATGGGAAGTGTTGGCTTTTTTTTTTTTTTTTGGTATTGTATAACCTTGCTTTCTTGCATCATTTGCCACTACTACCGGTAATTGTAATAGTGCCTACTACAAGGAACTGTGACGGATCGATGTTCCTCTCAAGGCCGTGTTCTTGAGTTTTAGAAGCATCAGTGACTAAAGCCAGACTTGAATATTGTCTGTAAATTGCGTGCGTTCTATGGTCGATTTTCTGTTTGCTCGACCAAAAACCCGAGTTTCCGGGAGGAAAAAAAACCATGCTGTCCTCGCCTGAGGCCGACTAACTCAACCACGTTGTGAAAAACGCCCATAAAAATTCCTCGCGTCATTAACGGGACTCGGACTCAGGTCTCTTCCACCCGGCGTGGAGAGGACAACGATCCTACCAATTGTGCTACCCACGAGGGCTCTCAAAGCCATAGGTTGGCTTAAAATTTATTAATTTTTCATTAAACTGGTGTGTTTTTTCTTCAAACATTATAGTGTCCGAATACTTCTGGGAGGTTAGTATATATTTTTACGGTTGGAGGGAAGGGATTTTATGCGCACCAGCAACTTAGGGAACACATTGCGCCATGCAAAACATGTCTGTAAATTGCGCGTGTTCTGTGGTCGATTAGCTGTTTTTTTCGATGAAAAACCATGCTACCCTCTCCTGAGACCGATCATCTCAGCCACATTGTGAAAAAGACAAAAATTCCTGCGTCATCGACGGGATTTGAACTTTTAGTTCTTTTCCTCCCGATGTAGGGAGATTTTTACAGTTAGGTATTCGCTAATTAAGTTGACCAAATTGTTAAGACTCCCGATTCGTTGATAACCATAAATAATATTTTATTAATTTTAATTTATTGAATGAATTCTTATCCGTTGAAATTGATATAAGTTTCAACTGGCAAGAATTAAAAGTTAAAATTGAAAAGCTAAGAAAATTCTTAGCCAATTTACCATTAGTAGAAAATTAACTTATTTGGAAAAGTCATAGAAATAATGATACAATCTAGAAATAAATCAACTTTTATTTGATGTAGTCATCCCTAAGGGCCATATACACTTGATGCAACGTTTCCTCATCTTTTCTAGACCCCCTTTCCTAGAACCCACTGGCTCCAAAGTCCTTCCAAATGTTTTTTTTAATGCTGTAACCATTATAATTTGAATGGGGCTTATCTGATGAACAAGGTGAGCGTGACAACATTCATAATTTAAATAGGCAATTCGGTGACTCTCTTTCTCTCTCTCTCTCTTGATATCCATTTCGCTGATTTTTTCACATAATTAATTCTTTTGTGCACAATATGATGAGCTCCTTCACAGAATATACTTTGTACTTTATATTGTAATCCAGTGTCTCTCTCTTTCAAGGCCAATTCATAAAGGTTATCAATGTTTTCTGTAATTGACACAATCATGGGTCGTCCAAACTCGATCTCATCTCTGATGAATCAACGACCCCTTTTGAATTCAGCAACCCGCTCTTGTAGTACTATATTGTAATCCAGTGTCTCTCTTTCAAGGCCAATTCATAAAGGTTATCGATGTTTTCTGTAATTGACACAATCATGGGTCGTCCAAACTCGATCTCATCTCTGATGAATCAACGACCCCTTTTGAATTCAGCAACCCGCTCTTGTAGTGCTGTATGATGAATTGTCATCTTGTAACGTCTCCATCGTGGTCCTCGTGGAATTTTCCCCCCATACAATCCTTAAAAAGGGGGAGGGAAAGCAGTATTTTGTTACTGCACGACTATCTTCCGTGAAATTATTAGTTTCCGTGGACATGACATTTTTAAATCTAAAATATAATAGCAATAATTTCCTACTAATCTCGAAAAGTTGGTTTATGCACATATGAATATAATTTAATGTCATGTTTATTTTATTTTTAAATAATAAAACACGATACATCTGAACTTCCCAAATTCGGCAGTCCATTTTTGGCATCACCCATTTTCCGGCTATGCTTTGGAAAATGGGCGAATCCAGCAAACCACCCGAAAATCGTAAAATTTATTTCTTGGATTGGCCATTTGTCGAGTTATATGCTAGAGTTATATATATGCTAGAGTTGATCCTGCAACAAGGTTTCACCTCAGAGTCATAATTTTTTACTGCCCTCTTAACAACATCAAGAATTTTTTTAGTTCATGGTATTGTCTAATTGCTTTTCGCGAACAAGATTAACGACTTGTTGATAACGTCCAATGGGTTATGTTACTCAGTTATGTTTCACGATTCGTATTCTCAGGTCTCCATCTGTTGTGGAACATTAGACTGAGGAAATGATCCAGTGAATACATTTGCTGCTTAATGAATGTTTTAGAACTTTCAGATTGTCTTTTGCAAACAACATCGACACAACAACTTTCATCCGTTTGTATTTGCCATAGAACACCTAAAAGCAATATAAGTAGCTCAGATAACTGTGGTATTTCAAAACGCACGCTCAAGTCTCTATCTCTTGTGGAAATGTTTGTATTGTTCAAGAATCTGGACACTGGAACTTCGGTAAGTCATTTCATGAAAAAGTTCGTTTTTCCCCTTCCAAAATACACTGTACACAGTATGGTATAGTTTAGAAGGGGAACTAATTTTATTTTTACTGCACTGCTATATGGAGAAGTACTAGTACTTCTCCATATAGCAGTGGAGAAGTACTAGTACTTCTCCATATACTACATATTGCCTTTCTGTAAAAGAAATCCTGCATTTGTACAATACCATGCACAATAAATTGCGATATAAGAATAAAATATTCTTCACGGCTTTTTATGATTGTGATATGACCACCTGAAATCTGCAAAAGCCCAAGATCCAGCAAGGATCAGGTCCCAAGGTTTCCAGATTTGAGAGGTCTACTGTATATGATTGGCCATAAACTTTCCAAATAGCCAATTCCAAATTTTTTTCTCTGCTTGATTTGTTCACTTTTTTCGAAGACAATATTGTTTCAGGGTGCAAACTTATTCAATGTAATTCATTTTCATCTACAACATTTTTATGCTTATTAGTCTCATCTTACTGCTAGTCCAGTAATTCTTTTACTGGTCTACCAGCAAGAATATTTGTTCCCTTTCATGCTTCATTTGTTCCCAGCGATATTTCACGAATCTTCAACACTTAATGAAATTTTGACTTTTTCGGAAAATTTTAGTATCGTGAACAAGAATAAATCAGAGAAAGCCAATAGAAGAATATGGCGAGTGGGGAACCACAGCCACATTGTTCTTGCCAGAAATGTCAAGAGCGATTGATGGCGTTTGTTGGTTATCGATAGGTTCATGCATAAAGAACTTGTTCAATAGGGCTAAACTGTCAGTCAGTACAGACATCTTGGAGACATGTTACTGACGACATTTCAGAGAGCTCTAAAATAATCTCTTTCAGTACGCAGGAAGTGCTAAAGTATCGCAAAACAGAAGTACTGAAAATTCTGAAAGCAGTATGATTGCTAGACTCCCTCTGAGGGATGTCGAGGATCTACTTCAGAGGGTGGGATGAAAGCGGTGGTGGGATCCTCGTAAATCACAACAATTTTAATACAGTCCAGTAACTTTTGATCACATATCGTATTTGCTGTTTGACACTTAGTTTCCATCTAGTCATGAAAGTTTCTGTTTTTTTTTTAATGGATGGGCAATGTTATTTCTCCCTCCTAAACTTATCTCGAAGCCATCAGTTTAAATGTATCATATTTGAGTGCTTCTGTTTGCATGAGGTTTAGAAAAAGCATTAATATTATACATAATTTATAAGAAAACAAATCAGCTCTCTAAAAGTCACAGAACCACATGCAAATATAGAAAAACTTCCGATCGTTTTGTCGTATTATTTAAAACGGGAGCATATTTTAGAAAGACTTGATTGAGGAAGCTTCAAAATTCATGAAGTTGTGAGTTATTTTAAATATATGTTTGGTTAAGAGCAACACTTTAATAAATAAGCAGTTTAAGATTTCAAATCAATTTATAATATATTCATATTCAAGGTAAATTGGACTTTGCGCCCTGGTGGGTAACACAGTTATCCTCCCCCACAAAGATTGGAAAAGACCTCAGTTCGAATCCATCAATGACGCGAGGGATTTTAATGGGTTTCCCTCAACGTGGCTGAGTTAGTCGGTCTCAGATGATGGTAACATGGTTTCTTTCCCCGAAACCATGTTACCATCGGGAAACTCGGGTTTTCGTCCAGCAAACAGCAAATCGACCACAGAACACACGCAATTTACAGACTAATGTCTGTAAATTGCGTGTGTTCTGTGGCGCCATATGGTCTAAGTTGCTGATGCGTCTAAAACCCTTTGAACAACCGGCAAACAACCTGTTGGACTTTATATACCGTCTTTCGCTTCATAATAGAAAGAAAAATTAGAGAAAAATTTTAAAAATGAAATGTAGGAATAAAAGACAAAATCTGGGACAAATTTAGAACAGTTTTGTTACCGTGCTCTATAATCTGTTCACTGCACAATCTTCCTCCATATATACATCCTGATACTTATAGCCAGCGGGAAGTTCAAAACCAGCTCCAACTAATTTCCTTTAACTCCTTCCACTCTCAAACTATTTATATCAGTAATATGTTGCAGAGTTCACGAACCTTTTGTGTTTATATTCACTGAAAAAGTCAAAGGTTTGGATAACTCGACGCAGAAATGAGAGGCTCAAGAATTCTGTTGCATAGCAAAACTACTCGTATATGAACTTTATCTTCTCATTGTACACATATATATATATATATATATATATATATATATATATATATATATATATATATATATATATATATATATGTGTGTTTAACGGAGATCGGGTTGAAGATAATATTGTATAAAATACATCAATATAGACCTCATCATCATAGAAATTACAAATTTTTAGAGATTTGATTTCAAAATAGGCGAAGCGGATTTCTGATCCCTGCTTTCTGTTAGCTTATGGTTTTCTTTCAAATTGGGGTGATCAAAGAACAGTTTTACTGTTCCAAATGCTTTTGTTTATGCTCTTAAATCAAACTGTGCATGGAAAAGCATGGGTTCGATTCCTTTCGAGATTGGTGGAATTTTTTGGGCTGTTTTGGCATCGGGACTGAAATAATTTATCTTGGGAGAGGGCCACACTGTTTTCTTCCTTCCAAAAATTTCGTGTTTATTTTTTCACTTGGCAAACGGAAAGTCCAACAGTGGAGTACAGGAAGTTTGCAGAAATCTCATAACCTTACCCACCAAACACAAGATCTGTATGTAGCTTTATTGAAATATTTGCTTTGGGAATGGGGTTCACTTCTATAATTCGCAAAACAGCTAAAAAATGTACGTGCATACGTGCGGCACAATTTATTAGAACGTCCAGTACATCAGATGTACTGGACGTTCACTTGGAAAATCTTTATTGTTATTCAAACACCGATAAACTTTTACAATGCTTCCTTGTAAAGTACGTTGAGAGTCTTACCACTCTGTTAAAGAATATACAAATAATTTTGGTTACTGACTCTTAAATGTGATACGAAAAGCTCTATGAAAAAATAACTCATGCATAAATCGATATCGAAACATTTAACAACTGACTTTGATTAAATGTTGAGCGAAGAATTAGGGAAATTGTTGACGCTTCAATTTGAGTCGTCACTGGATATCATAGGGATAAGTGGTATAAATGCATACTGCCCTTTTGTACATTACCCAAAAATCACTGCTTAGATCACAGGCAATCTTATAATAAAATTTCTTTGGCTTCTTAAACTCAAAATTTTGGAGTTTTCTTTCGGTGCTTATCATAAAGGTATCTTCATGCACAATTTCAACCTTATAAGTCAAGCGGAAGTACCTTAGAATTTCACTGGCGAGGTACACAAACTTTCTGCTTTATTTATAAAAAATAGGGAATTACTGAAAATTATAATAACATTCCGCTCTCTATTTATTTATATAACAATAATTAATTTAGGAAGAATTACTGTACTATATTTATTTGCGTATTGTCAGTTCCAAAAAAAAAAAAAAAATTATATAATAAATAAAAATAAAGCGCATGTTACAGTTAATAGACTTAATTTTAAAATTGATAGACGAATGACTAGTTGTGGTACTCGTGCGACGAAATAAAAAGCACACTGTGAACGTGAGTTCGAACTCCAAAACTTTTCTTTCGACTTTTTTGGACACCAGCTGTGAAAGCGTTTCAAAGAATTCCGAGTCATTTTAAAAATATCAACACAAAATCTTATAGGTAAGCGCAAAGTGGACACCTCTTAGCGCTATTCGTCTAGAGGCGTCCTTTATATTCATAGAGGCGTTCGTGTGTCAGTGTATACTGCTATGTGCACGAGCCTCCATTTCCCGAAATAACGGAAAATTGTAAGCTACCGATCGCAGTTTGCTATACAGTCACGCTAAAGTCTCATTAGTGCCGACTCGGAGGCTGCGGTCCCTGATTTGTCACTAGCCAGGCACCAATCACAGTAAGCCGCATGATATTGAGTATTAATATAGCGGATGCACCGCCTCAGTCAAGCGTCCGTCAGCAAGACCACCATATAACTATAAACCAATAAGGAACGTTGTCGGCTTCACCGTACTGCAGATTCGCCATGCGGAGAAGCTACACCTCTCTCCCGGATAGCAGTCATATGTATGTTAAATGAAAACAAACAAACATGTAATAAGAAGACTAGAATATGATGTTTCAACACTTACCTTTTCAGGCTCAGAGCAGTAGGTTCGGTATATGCGTGAGCGGCGGAACGCCTATCCAGAACTTCGCTTTTTGTTTTTTTTTTTTAATAAGCAATACCATCATGCAAGAGATGCTTGTAAAAGTTCATTCAAATTGCCGTGTGGACAAACAAGTAAGAGTGCGAGATATAAAGCGTACGTATATTGGACAAGGCAGGTAGGCAGGCAGCCTGGCAAACTGAAATGAACGGTAACCTTAGGTAGAATCGAATGTTAACCCGAGCACAGTCGCTTCATGTCTACGGCAACGTTCGTCGAAACAAACTCCATTTGTTCACTAAAATGCCGCAAGGCGGAGCAAGGAAAGCCTTTCCGAAATAAAGTTGCGTGCACTTTGAAGAAAAGTAATTCCTCTTTTCTTTCGTGGGTGAAACAAACACACTGGGCACTTTACAGTACCTCAACTTAGCGAGAGAGACGCTCACGCCAGACGTGCAATTCACGTACCACACTCACTGTCTCCAGAGCAACTGCGGCAGTGGCTCTGATTACAAACCGATTTCCTCGCTTTAAAGTTGCGTCGTAATAGTGTTTCATTTAAGTTTGCTCGGAATTGGTCTCCGGGGTGTAAGGGTAGCGTTCATGGGTCTCCAAATGGATGTGTGGCTAGGTGCACCCTTTGTAGATGAACACGGTGATCCAGGAAGGGGGAAGAGAAGTCGGGTGGCAGAACATCTATGAAAAAAGAATGACATCCAAGATTTTAAAATTTAAATTCGCGAAGTGCATTAGAGCCATTTGACAATTGAAACGGTTTCAAAAGATGATGACATTTGGACCGTCTGATTTGGAAGATTGAGCCGGCCAGTGGATCATTTTTGTTATATTTATTAGTAGGAAGTACTATTACTTATAGTTATAACATTGTAGATGCATTGTTTTATTTTTCAATAAACAAATAAACAACAGGTGTGCAAAAAAGAGAACGACTACCAATGCGAACAGCAAGAGAAGAAAAAATAAGTGAACGTAACAGTTATTTTGTACAATTAATATTAAATATAATTTTAACAATCGCAGGCCTGAACTTTTGAGAAGCAACTCGATGTACTGTATAAAGAACGAATATTGCGACAATAGAGCAGTTGCATACTTTAACATACTTTAACTCTAAAATAAATACAACTGTGAAATACCATTGATAACATTAAGCTGAATTCAATAATACTGTACGTGTAAAGGGGTCTTTTTAATGAATTAAAATGATCCATTTTTCTGAAACTGTATCGTGAAATTTAGTAGTTACTGTATTATAAATATTTTCAATAAGTTTCCTTGGTCTAGTGAAAGAAAGTGAATGACACTTTCTCAGGATTTAGATTCCAACATTGAACTGTTATTCGAATTGTGAGGACTCCAGACAGGCAAAGGATTTTAGAATAGAAAATACTGTGAAAAGAAGCACAGAGAACCCAGTATCTCGGAAGCAATATGCTTGGCCTTTTATATAGTTCATTCGTTTGTGAATAATTTTAAGAATAGGAATTTCACATTTACAGCTGAAATAAAATGTCATTCCAAGATCCCTCTTTCTGAAACTGTATATTGAAATGCGGTAGTATTATAAATATTTTCAATAGTACGTGTTTCCTAGAGCCAGTGAAGGAAAAGGAATGGCGCGCCCTCTCAGGATTTAGAATTAAAAAACATTGCTGGTAATGCAGTTCACGAATACCTGTTGTAGTAACTTTGTACCAACGGTGACGTTTAATGGGAGCAAATTATTTTATTATTACGTCGTATGCAGTGATTCAGAGGAGCCCCCTTGGGAAGTGCCTGTAAGGGGAACCTGTCAGCCTAAAACTGTTCTTGACTCTAAGAAACCTTGAACTTACTCAATACATCAAGCGAATTATGCAAGGAACGATTTTCAGACTTGAGCTGTTCTCAGACAGAGAGGTTACTTTCTGGACCTCTTAAAAGTTTCCATCTTCATGGCTTCATTTGGGAGCTGGTTTGGTACAATGAAAGCAAGGCGTAATTTTCTACTGAAGGATATGTGAACAATAAATTCAGTCTCTATTATCCAAAGAAAAATGAAGTGGTCATAATGGTAAGAAATTCATTTCAAGGTCATTGGGTTTCAATTTGTATAGGTATGATGGAGGGAGAAACGTTTCAAATCTGATAGAAACGACAATATCAGACAAATAAGTTTTAAGTTAAAATTATGAATGCAAGATAAGATACGAGCTCATTACAATTAAATATATATACACCATTGTTCTTCAAGAGCAAAGAACACTACATCTTCTCTGCTTCTCTAAAAAATGTCGTCTGATATCTTAAGAAAAAACATGACATGAAATGTAACGGCAGAATATCCCCGCGAGTAGCAAAGCTGTTATAATGGCTGCCCTTCCATAGGTGTGTAAAAGACCTGGATTCGAATCCCGTCAAGAATTATTATTATTACTTCTCCCTGATAGAGGGTTACACCCCATGACGGGTATTGGTACTAAGTGCACAGGGTGGTTGTTATGTCAGATATTATTGTTGGTCGAGGAACTCTCTGACTATCCTACAGGTGTTCAGGATTGCGACTTTTTGGAGTTGCTTGTAGGTGTTCTCTGGGCGCCTACTGCTGCTAGGCTGTTATATAGGGTCTTTGGCAATAAGTAACGACCACCATAGTGTCGGTGGTTTTCACGCTGATGGTCGTTACTTGTTACATATGCCACATCTCTTTGCTCTCCTGCCTTAGGTCCTGATCGTTTCTTGTGGGTTTTATAAATATTTGCCAGTGTTGGGCACCGCTATGTCAATCATATAGGTAGCCTTTTTTTCTTGTCGATAAGGGTTATGTCCGATCTGTTGTGCGGGATTGTCTTGTCCGTTATTATGGCGCGGTTCCATTATAGTTTGTGGGTTGGGGTCTCTAGTATGGCCTCAGGTTATTATTATTATTAAATCTAATGTGCACTACAGGAATGTGCCCAGTTAATGCGTACAGCCGATAAGTATTCAATATATATATATAAATAAATAAATAAATTCTTTATTGCTAATAAGTACAGGACATGTACTAGAGACAATAATACTCAACACGGCGACATGGCCAGGAGTTTTACATTATAAATGAAATTATAAATGAAATTAATTGGCAAAAAGGAAAAAAATTACCGTTACATGGAAATTAAGAGTTACAAACATGTAAATTATGAGTTACAAACATGTAAATTGTAATAATGAAAAATGAGGACTAAACGTCATATGAAGGAAATTATCCCAGTTCCACAGATGGAATCCACTCGAGGAGCATGTGACGGTATTTGTAGTCGGTAGCTAATTTCTGAAGGTCGACTCCAAGAGGAGCAGTGCCTGAATTTTGGGGAGTGCCTGGGCAGGTAGGAACCGACTACACAGTTTCAGCCGGTTGTATTTGAGGGTTAGTGTGGGCTCTGACCTCAAGGATGGCGTAGGATTGTGCCACTGACAGAAATCCCAGATGTTTGGGGCGTTTATTACTCCTGTGTACATTTTTACTGAAGTCATTAAACGCCTGCTGTCAATTAACCTCGGGATCCTGGGTACATTTAGCTGCTCAGCCATGTCAGTTGTTCTCAATTGAGGGGGTCGGCGATGCTTATTTGTGGCCCATTTCAGGGTCCAGTATTCACACGAGAACACCGGTTTTTTAAGTGAAGGCGACGCAGATGCCCAAATTTCAGCAGCATATAAAATAGCCGGATAAACAGTGGCTTGAAGATATCTGGTAGTGGTTGCGGCATCGTTGGAATGAAGTAAGTGTTGTTTCGCGCTCCAGCGTAGGGTGTTAAAACGCTTCCGGAGGTATTCTGTGTGATCATTAAATTTTACAGATGCATAAAATTATAAACATTAACTTATAAATAAATAAAGTTAAAAGTGAATAATACGATAATTTAATGATAGTACAGTACTATTAGGCAATCAGCCCAGTACGAGGAAAAGAATACAAAATGTTCATAGCTTTTCTTCAATCCAGTATCATAAAAAATCAAAAGAAAGTAGGCTGTCGCAAGAGACTTCATGATCACACAACACGGACTGAAGACAGATTGACATATGAACAACCTTCAGCCACAAACCAATTCCAGATAGTCCTGCGGAACACTTTCCTGGAGGAAGCTAGATCCAAGTCATGTTTCTTTATTAATGCCATAGTCCCTTTAAAGGAGTTCTTGGATACCTATAACGTCGATTTACTGATGCGAAAAATAATCTTCTGTCTTAGTTGCAGCCGGTGCATTGAAGTTAAAATGGCATAGGCGATCTGGCAGATAAGTTGATTCAGAGGAGATATGATGTAGTAACTTAAAATCCAGGACAGTTCGCGGTGTTTATAAAACCTGCAGCTTGAAGTAAGAGCTAAAATTCGAATAGAAACTTCAGTGGCAGAACATGGGATTGCATCTAGAAAGATAGAGGATAAATTTAATTTCCAGTGATTGTATTTGCTGCATCAAAGTTGTAGAGTGGTGGTTTCATATCGGAGTCGAAAACGCCAATAATAGCAAGTACAGTTGCTTTAAAGAGAACAAAGAACCGAAAATGTTTGAATCTGTATATGTGACGTTTGATGAAGCCAGTTTTTTTTTTTTTTTTTGGGGTTGCTTCGTTCAACATATTCCGGATATGTTTATCAAAATCACATCCCGCAGTAAATTTGCTCCCAGATCCTTTTTCTTAAAAAAAAAAAAAAAAAAACTCTGGGAACCGGAATGCCATTGGTGGAATATTAATTTTCTAAAAACTTAACTGTTCTTGATCCAGCAAAGTAACTAAACACCATTTCTTAGGGTGAATTTAAAGCAATTACAATGACAATCACCCAGTCAGCTAAAGATCGAAATATATCTGTAGGCATCTAGTTTTTTTTCCTGCACGGTGACCAAGGTGTGCAGATTCTTCCCTTGAAATTTTCATCAGAAAAACCCACCATAGAACACACACAGTTTACAGATACCGCAAACTGACATCTCATAGCCTTACTTACTTTGGAACAAAAACAAACAATAACAACAGCAATGGCACAGGAGGGTAAGACGCTTCTGTGGCGACCATTAAGAAAGCTGTCGATACATGTTGTGTCGTGTTTCTTTATTTGTCGTTACAAGTGTTGTAAACATCTGTAACGACAAATAAAGAAACACGACGACAAATTCTGATGGAGAAACATATCTTTGAGATGGACTATCCTCCCTCCCTACTTATCCCATCTGATTTTTTTTCTATTCCGAAGTTTCAAAACTTCGCTGAAAGGAACATATTTTGGATCTTTGGAGGAAGTTCAATAACATACATCGAGAACATTAAAATCGATATCGGTGAATAAATTGCAAATATGATTCCAGTCTCAGCAGAAAAAGAATGGCTTCATGCAGAGCTGTCCAATTACTTTGAAGAGAAGAAAAGCAAATAATTGGTAAATTCTAGTTTAACTTAGTTATACTCAGTCCTGGAACTTTCTAACCATATCTCAGTTTACAGACATGCACCCTCGCATATACTATGGGGCTGAGACCTCTATGCTTTCACTCTGCGTGGAAAACATTTTTACACACAATATGAAAAGATCCCATCTTGATGGTATTTGAATGCCTTCAAGACGGGAGGAATTGTTATGGTTTTTTACGTAATGTGGTCAAGTTAGTCAGTTTCTAGTGACGGTTCCCCTCCCCGGAACTTGGTTTTTCTTCCACTAGAACGCGCAATTCGGCTATAGAATACACGCAGGTTACAAACACAATTAGTCGCTTAGGTAATTTCACTCAGAATAAGATTCTGAATGAAATTTTTCAACTACGTCAATACTGAATGAAAAGTGGCAATTGAATACTCGTACGGCTGCCATCTTAATTTAATCTGTATAGGTAGTAAATATATATACTTCTCAGTCCATTTCATTGGGTTCAACAAATATCTTTGGTCACTGTAGCTTGCAATATGAATAGATCAGATGGAGGAGAATACCAATTGAGCTGATCATTATTGCTGAGAGAATAATGGTAGATAACTTATACACGTCACTTTACGTTACGGTTCAGCGACGAAGTTTTAATGTGTTTATCTTTTGTTCTGCCTGTGTCTGCTTTGCTAGTGCAGCTGACTTTAGTTGATCAACTCCAAAAGCCTTCCATCACCATGCTCGTGTCAGTTGACAAATGTTCTGTGTTCTCCACCCTTGAAACAGTCACAAGGGGGTTTGTGAAAGTATTTTCCATGGACGCGGAAGGAAGTAAATTATTTAATGTTCTTCTTCCATCCGTTTCTTCTGTATTGCATTTATCATGGTTAACAGCGTTCTTAAACACTGTCCGTGTTCTTGCATACTCTACAGTACCATCCCTTGATGTTTTCTCGAGAACTTTAGATGCTTCCGAAATTAAAAGTAATAAGTTAACTTTTTTTAGCCTCTATGCAGCACTCCTTCCCCTAGCTTCATGGAGGTGCCTCCCTCCACGGCAGAAGATGTTAAGTAAAGGATGCCATGACAGCAGTAGCTTCACCATTCAGGTGCCAGCCTCAGTTGTACTGATATAAGTGACTGTCAAGACATTCGGATAGCATGATGAATGGGATGGGGATTTAACAGTAATCAGAGAAAAACAATGAGAACAAGAAGACATTAGCGACCTTCTTTACTCCCAGGCCATCGTCGCGAGTGAGCAGCAAGAACATCCGCAGGAGAACGCGACCACTCCCGGAGATGTATGTAAAACTATGGCGCTAATGATGATTAATGCAGGTTAGAGAAAAGCTAGGTGAGTTTTCTCGAGACAACTGTCACTGCTGGCGGCCTCTGATGGGGAGAATGAAAAATTACTTGTGGTTGATGATGCATGCCGGGATAAGGAATCTCCGTATTGGTCACGGCTGGCATGAATGCGAAGGGCAGACTTCTATCCGACCAACATGCCTAATATTAGAGCGCGTGCCTCTCCTGAGTGCTTCGAGAAGTGCACTATTAGAGCATCTGCTTCGACGTAGTGATGGGAAGACGCACGAGATCCTCGTGCAACTTAAAACACAATAAATGAGTGCATTAATCATGCTCGTGGAGGTCGCCACTAGGGGAGGGGTGGTGGAAACAGATAACGATTTCCGACCTCTATTCAGCAGGCGGAAGATAAATAAACGGGATGAAAGGGTGGTCGTATGTTTTTACATAAAAGTTTCGTGGGGACGCATCGAAAATGTCGCTGCTTTTTATTTTGTCAGAAGGATAAGCAAACACAGGAGAATCATTATGATGCCCAGTGATGTACAAAAATATTTCCATCCAAATGTACATTTTAAAACTATTTGATTCGTTGCTTTTTCAGCAGCTCCGTCCATTCATTGCAGTACAAGATTCCCCGGAAGTCCGATTACTAGTACTGGCTGAAAGTTCCATTTTAGTTTGTTCAAGATAGAGTTTTGGTGCCCACCAAACATTAAAAATATTAAACATCAACGTATTATCTCCCAAAGCATCCCCGTGCTTGCGGCGCCTGTACCCTTAGCACATTTCTTGAGTTGGCCCTGCCAGTAACAAATAAATGATGATTGATAATGAAAGAATAACGCAATTTCCACTTCAGCGGTTCACAATATGGAGTTGAGAAACGAAGATATAGTGCACTTAGTGCTTTTCTGTTAGTCCGGACATGCGATCGTGATGCCTGACAGGAATTTTATAGACGACACCCAGAAGAAACTTAACTGCGCATGACAGGCCTCATATCTTTGAAATTAAAATCAACAGGATTGATGAAAGCTAGACCAAGGAAAACCCAGAATATCTATAAATGTCGAACACAGACATACACACACACATACACACTTTAAAAATGTATATGTATTTAATGAACAATATATACAAATTTTTTTTTTTTTTTGATAATTTGAAGACAAAAAACATTAATTGTTTTTACAACCATAAAACTTTAATTGTTCCAAATGTCCTCCATCAGCATTAATGCATGAGCCGCATCTATCTTCAACAGATCTACTTACTAAGATGCACAAATCAGGTGAAATGTTTTCTGATTCTCGTTAATTTTTTTAATTCCTTCATCATTCTGAAAACATTTGTATGGTTTAAACCTATCTCTTGTGAACACTGTCATGTTGATTTTCCTGGGGTGCACAAGATTGCATTTCTTACAGCTTCAACATTTTCATTACTTCTTGATGTCCTGTTCCTGCCACATGCTAAGTTATCGATATTCTGAATGGTTCCATTCTCCTCAAATTTATCCCGCAATCGAGTAATTGTTAAACGTGTGGGCGCTTTTGTTCCAAGCACGCTGAACTTCATTGACATTTTCATATTTCCAATACCATTTTATAATTGCCTTTCTTTCTTCAAAACTTAATTGGGTTCTCTCCATCGTTTTAGAGGTATCTATAAAATAAAACAAAAATTAAATTATTGTAAAAAAATTGTATATTTTTAAGCTACAAAATGAATTTAAGAAAATTAAATTGGTGCATATTGTTCATTAAATATACATTTTTAAAGTGTGTATACATAATTTTGAATCACCCTATATATCACATTATTGCCAAAAGAAAATAAAACAAACGAAATAATGATATTATTTTTCAAATTCTAAATATTCTTCATGTAAAAAGCTACAAATAAACACAAATTTCTATATTACAATCTAATAGAATCATAAAACTTAATAATCAGATAATGAATGTATAACTTTTTAGTCACCAACTTATAAAAACAATAATCATATACACAAGCATCTTCTCATTAAGTGACAACTTAAACCTAGAGATCTCCATAAATCGGAATCACTATCAGAAGAAAATAATTAACGGGTAAGGCTTGGTTCAAGGTTCCCATGCAGAGCAGGCCAAGAAATCCTTCACTATAGAAACATCCAAAGATTTAAATTACCATCTAGTCCTAGCAGAGGACTAACACAAATCTCACGATTTGGAAATCCCACAGCTTTTTTGTTCAATATTTTCTTCTAAGAAAATATTGTATACCGAACAATTAGTAGTCCAAGGTTTGCCAGCAAGAACACTTTGCTTATTGGAGGCTTGAAGTGGTGAAACCCATGTTTAGTCTCTAGAGCAAAGTTTCCGGCATCCCCCCCCCCCATACTTCTCCTTCAACCCATGCACGGTACTAAGTACTATAGGTTTTGATACCTTTCGTGTTTGGGGTTTTCATAAAAAAAAAAAAAAAATTCTAGACTGAACAATTAGTAGTCTAAGATTTGCAGTAATAATGTTCTAGACTGAATAATTGGTTTACCACACCATCATTTCAGTAACGAGAAGTCAAATCCAAGAATTCCCCGTATATTAGATGAGGTTTCAAAGAACCAAATTGTCGATCCATATATCATTAATGGTTGAATATATAACACAAAATACTTTAGTATAATTTTGCAATCGTTAATTTTGGTCACATGTAATTTAAAGTCCCAATATACCTTTAAAATCTTTATTCTCGCTGTAGAAAAATGCACTTTAAAGGATAATTTGGGTATAATTCTGTTCCTAAAAAATTCACAGGGTCACATTTGAGTAGCATCTGCTCACAGTTAAGAGACTGCAAACGATAGAAGACTGTGATAAACTAAAAATCAAATACTTTGAGTTATTGAATTAATGTATTGGCCAAAACTACGAAAACACGCAATAAATCTTCTGTTCTTAATCTCCATTGTCAATACAAAATCCACGTAAAATTAACATTTCATCATCTCAAATAAATGGAGCTAAGACCGTAGAAAACAATAACACCAACACTACCCCGAGGAACGTGAACATGTGAAGACCATAAGAAGTGGTTTGAGAAAAATACAAAAATTTCTCCGACATGCGCCCTATACAGGAATTCTCTGAAAAAAAAAAAAAAAAACTCCAGCAAATAAAAGAAAAACCTCAACACAAGACTTTAAAACTTCCAGCAATGGGAAATTTTGAACAGAGCCAAAGGCTTAGGCCACATCAAAAATTACTCCAAATCGGACTTAAGATCCCAGACTTAATGGATTCTAGCTAAATACCATAGCATTGGCATTAGTTGAGGCATGATACAAGAAAGCAAGCTTATACAGCATCAGTCAAAAAAAACCCTTCCGATTTTGCCCATCCGGTCACTCCAAATATTTGTCTAGTTCAGCCTTAAATTTATTTAAGCTATCAACTTCCACAACAACAGATGGAAATCTTTTCCAGCAATCAACTACCCACTGGCTAAAGGAAAACTTCCGCACATCTATTCTACACCTGTCTTTCCTCAATTTGGGCCCCGAGTGCCAAGCGATATTAGTGACCACAGCGCCTTTTCATAGTGATTATCTGATACGCTTTACTGTATATACGTTTCTCCTGAGTTTCGCAAGTCCGTTAACTCTTGAGCATTATAATTGAATAGATCTCTTATATTATATAACCCAGAAAGGAAAGTACCTTTCTTTAACCCCCTTTTTTATTTTTCGTTAATACTAACCTTCACTTCGCTTGGGTCACTAGGCGGCACCGCTCTTGCCTCCACGTGGCGGGGCTGGTAACCTGGGAGAAAAAGGTAATCTCCCGGGGCCAAAAAGAGCACGTCATGAGTAAATCAAACTCTGACTTATCTGGGCTGCCAGATGCACCCCAGTCAACAAAAAAGAAAGACAGTTCTATTGCAGGAACTTCAAAACGGCAGAAAACTGACTCTGACATCTATCCTACTCCAGCTTTCCTGATCATGCACTCAACTGGTGAAAATGCAATTGGCAAAATCTCGCCATTTAGGGTACAGAAGGAATTAGAAAGCAGAGCTGGAACTCCTAAGTCTGTAAAAAGACTTAGGTCAGGAGATATTCTGATCGAGACCTCTAATAGTAAACACTCAGAGCGACTCTTGAATATTAATCTCTTTGCTGGAATACCAGTTACTGTGACACCCCACAGATCACTGAACACCTCTAAAGGAGTGATTTCTGATTGGGATTTAATAGATGTATCCGAAGAGGAGATGCTTGAAGAACTTAAAGAAGAAGGCGTTATACAGGTCAAGAGAATTTCCACCAGAAAAGAAGGAGTTCTGACTCCTACACGTAATCTCATTTTGACCTTTAATACACCACATCGCCCAGCATCCATTAAGGCTGGATATCTCGTCTGTAATGTCAGACCTTATATTCCAAATCCCCTACGGTGTTTCCGATGCCAGAAGTACGGACATTCCCAGACAGCTTGCCGGGGAACTCCTGCTTGTGCAAAGTGCGGGTCAGTTGATCACAACTGCGAAGCCTGTACTGCACCCCAACCGATATGCCCAAACTGCAAAAAAGATCATCCCGCTTACGCTAGAACATGTGAACGCTGGAAAACTGAGAAACTTATTCAGATTTATAAAACCAATCATAACGTGTCCTATCAAGAAGCTAAGCGAAATATCTCACCACCAAACCTTGCAAATAGATCTACGTATGCTCATATCACCAAAAAATTCCAATCAACCGCATCGCAAACTGATCTAACAGTACCCCCAAAAGAGTCTTTCTCGAACTATGTAAAAACACTGTTCAATACAACTGAAACTCAGGCAGTCAATACGCCTATTTCTGTACCAATCGAAAATCACCACTCCCCGGATGAAGGGCACAAAGAAAAACAAATCGTAACTACTCACCAACAGGAAATGGATACTAAGGAAATACCCCCAGATGACCCGGTCCTACACATTTTTGTAGAAGAAGACATGGAAACAGAAAGGCCCTACTTTCGAAAGAAAGACAAAAACAAGAGTGAAAAACAGAGAACCTCAGCACCAAGAAAACGCTCGGAAAGTCTAACTAGAGATAAACAATGAACACAATAATTCAATGGAATTGTCGTGGTTTCCGTGCCAATATTAATGACCTATACGACCTTATCTCTAAATACACACCAATATGTCTCTGCCTCCAAGAGACATATTTCAAACCTCAAGACACACCAAAACTGTCTTATTACAATATCTTTAGAAAAGATAGAACTGATCAAAATACTGCACATGGTGGAGTAGCTGTTATAACAAACCCATTTGTTCCTGTCAAACAGGTCTTACTAAACTCTCCTCTCGAGGCAATAGCGGTCCGTGTAGCTGCTGACATCCATATTACAATCTGCTCCTTATATATTCCACCAAGCTATCCCATCCAACAAAATGATCTAAACAACCTCATAGCTCAACTCCCCACACCTTTCCTCATTCTGGGAGACTTAAATGGTCATCACACACTATGGGGTAACAACAATATTGACCAAAGAGGAAAACTAATTGAAAAATATTTAGATGATAACAACCTTCTCCTTCTAAATGACGGCTCACCTACTTACGTTCACCTTCCTTCTGGAACATATACTGCAATAGACCTGTCTATCTGTTCTGCAACTTTGTATCCTACTCTAAAGTGGACGGCAAACAATGATCCACTGCATAGTGATCACTTTCCCATTACAATTGAATTAGTAAATAAACCCTCTTATCAACTTACTAGAATTCCTCGGTGGCTAATTGATAAAGCAGACTGGGAGATGTATAAAAAATTAGCTAAAGTGGACCCTGAAATTATACAAAAATCCCCAACCAAGGAAGCGGTTGAGTATGTCACAAAAACTATACTACACGCAGCAGGACAAGCTATACCAAAATCCTCCTCAAAATTACCTGTACACCCAAAAATATGGTGGAATGACGAATGCCGTGCAGCAAAAAGAGATCAAAATAAAGCTTGGAATACTTTTAGGCGCTATCCAACCACAGCTAATCTCATTCAGTTTAAACGCGTTAGAGCAAGAGCCAGGTATGTTAGACGCAGTAATAAAAAGGCCGCTTGGATTCGCTTCACTTCAACCATCAATCAAGCAACTCCCACACACAAAATTTGGAAAACAATCAGGAAAATGAGTGGTAAATATCAAACGACACCTCAGCCTATCATGGAATGGAGAGGGCAGAACATTTCTGACCCCGCCCAAATTGCCAATATACTAGGAGAAACTTTTGCCAAAACATCAGCAACAGAAAGTTACATACCAGCCTTCAGAAGATTCAAAGCAAATTCAGAAAAACAAAAGTTAAACTTTTCTTCAAAAGCAGAAGAACAATATAATTTACCATTCACTATCCACGAACTACATAGAGCCTTGTCAACATCTAGGCGTAGCGCTGTAGGACCAGATAATATCCATTATTCAATGATACAGGAACTAAGTGCTGAATCACTGCAGTCACTTCTTGATCTGTTCAATAGGCTCTACCGGGAAGACACATTCCCTGAGCAATGGCACCACGCTACAGTCCTTGCATTCCTTAAACCTGGAAAAGACCCGACAAACCCTACTAGCTATAGACCCATTGCTTTGACCAGTTGCCTTTGCAAAATTCTGGAAAAGATGGTGAACCGTCGACTGATATGGTACCTGGAAAATTTCAATCTCTTAAATTCTGCACAATTCGGCATTCGACAGAACAGATCAACACTAGATATACTAGTAAAACTAGAGAATTCCATTCGGAATGCATTCCTTAGATCGGAACACCATGTAATGGTTTGCTTTGACATCAGCAAGGCCTATGATTCCACGTGGAAGTATGGAATACTCCGTGAGCTACATCGCCATGGACTTCGGGGCCATCTCCCGATTTTCATACGCAACTTCCTAGACAAGAGAACTTTCCAGGTTCGATTTAAAACTTCGCTGTCCAAACTATTTTTTCAGGAAGAAGGAGTTCCCCAGGGCTCTGTACTCAGCGCTACACTCTTTATAATTGTGATAAAAACCATTGCTGAACAACTTCCGAACACTATTGATAAGGCACTGTTCGTAGATGACCTTAGTATTTCTTGCCATGCGAAAAACATGAATACGATCGAGAGACAATTACAAGGGGCAATAAATAAGATCAGTACATGGGCACAAACCAATGGTTTTCAGCTTTGTTCTCAAAAAACGTTGTGTATCCATTTTTGCCGACAACGTAAATTGCACCTACACCCGGAACTACAACTGAACGGAAAACCAATAGCAGTTCAACCCAGCATACGATTCTTAGGAATCACCTTAGATCATAAACTTACCTTCCTGGAACATATTAAAAGACTAAGAACATCCTGCCAACAAAAATTAAATATCATCCGGGTTCTCTCAGCAACAAAGTGGGGAGCTGATCGCCTTACCTTATTACGGCTATACAGATCTTTAATAAGATCAAAACTTGATTACGGGGCCCCAGTATATAGCTCAGCAAGGCCTAGTGTCCTTCGCTGGCTTGATCCTCTCCATCATAGTGCAATACGCATTGCTCTAGGAGCATATCGTACGTCACCAACACATAGTCTATATGCCGAAGCTCACGAACCCCCTCTCTCTATCAGAAGGCAACAACTTATATTACGCTATGCATATAAAATTAGATCTATGCCCGAACACCCAAATTGGGAATTACTTTTCACTCCCCAACACAGCAGGTTATACCATAACCGCCTTACTGCTAACAGACCGTTAGGTATAAGAATAAGACATCTTCTAGAAGAACTTAATCTGAGTTTTGATAATATCACAAGTACCCCTCCACTACTCCTTCCACCGTGGAGAATTACTCCACCTTTATGTGATAAATACCTTCATAAATGGGATAAATCTGCACTAAATAAAGAAAATTTTTTGCAATTGTACCATGCAGTGGTGGAGCAGTTTCCAAACTTCATTGTAGTTCATACAGATGGGTCAAAGAATGACACCCACGTTGGAATCGCCGCAGTTTTCCCGAACATAACATTAGCCTACAAACTGCCACATGAGTTCAGTATCTTTTCTGCTGAACTAATGGCAATTCAGGTTGCACTGAAGCATATCGAGTCCTCCAATATTGAAAGCAGCATAATATTCTCTGATTCTCTAAGTGCACTTCAAGCCCTGGAAAACACCATGAACATCACCCACCCTGTCGTTAAAGAAATAACAAACTCTTTATATACCTTATCTGAACTTGGAAAAACCATACACTTCTGTTGGGTCCCAGGACATATGGGAATTCCAGAAAATGAATTAGCGGACAGTGCCGCAAAAACGGCCGACTTACCACCTGATGTACAGTGGAGAGTTCCACATCACGATTATAGACAAATAATACAGGAAAAATGCATGTACCAGTGGCAATCAACATGGCAAAATCAACTTGAAAATAAGCTTCGAAGTATCAAGCCAAAACTTGAGCAATGGCCTTCAAGCCTCAGTGCAATTCGACAACAGGAGGTAATACTAGCTCGTCTCCGAATAGGTCACACTAATATTACTCATGGTTATCTTTTAAGAGGGGAGAATCACCCCCAGTGTGATCACTGTAAAACAGTACTTTCAGTGAAACATATCCTTGTGGAATGCGCAAAATTTGCAATAGAACGCCAGAATATCTTCACTCCAGCCACAACTGAAGACCCACTAACACTTGTTTCACTTTTGGGCAATAAAACAAATGTCTCAAAGATTTTTACTTTTCTCAAAGCGATCAATGTATACCACCTCCTTTAGCTAGTCAAAAATCAGTCTCCTGACCCTCGATCTATAACGAAATAGCAGAAATACTAACCTATGTATGGCGCACTATGGCCATAGATGCCCATGCGCCAAAAAAATCCCCAACCAAACAAACAAACAAACAAACAAACTTTCCTCAATTTGAATCTATGCCCCCTCAGGTTCTTAATCTAATCAAGCGGAAGTATCCCGTCAGCATTGAGCCTGCTCAAACCATTCAAAGCCTTATACACCTCAATCAGATCACCTCGCAGGTGCCTAGTCTCCAGATGCTGCAACTTGCAGAACTTATACCTTTCTTCGTAAGCGCACCCCTTTGTTCTTCTCATCAATCTTGTTGCCCTTCTTTGTACTCGTTCTAGCAACACTACATCCTTTCTAAAATGAGGCCTCCAGACCTGTACGCAATACTCAAGGTGTGGCCTGACATTGCCTTATACAAAGGGATAATCATCTCCTTGTCTCTGCTAGCAAAATTCCTATATATCATTCACAAAACTCCATGACCTGCTCTGGCAACCCGTCTGCACTGCAGAAAGAACTTCATATCTAACTGCACAATTACCTCCCGGTCTCTTTCATTCTCCACCTCCCTGAGTGTAGTACCACACAGTTGGTACGTTTCTCTTGGATTACTGCTACCCATATGGAGTACTTTGCATTTCTCAATGTTAAACTTCAGTTGCCACTTCTCAGCCTATCTGCCTAACTTTTCTATATCCTGTTATATTAGCATACTGTCTTTAGTGTCATTAACAACCCTGCCAACCTCTGTATCATCTGCATATTTGGACATTAAGCCTGATAACGTACTACTAATACCGTAATATTCAGTACTCAATCTACTTGCAAAAATTTGACTTGATAACGGCTTAATTAAGATCCTTACAAGTATCTTTAAAATTGAAGAATATATAGATATTATCCTATAATCAGAAATACGTTCAGGATTAAAACTTTAGATACGAGAATGACCCTCCAAAAAGTTTTCCAAAAGAAGAATTGATTCAGATCATTAATGATAAGTTTTGGGATTTTTCAGTAATCCCAGAACTTATCACTTCACAATATAAATTGACCAGAGAATCATTCATAAAAAAGGCAGTTTTTAAAGAGAAATAATAATAATAACAATAGTTTATTTATCCAATTAATTTTACAACAGGGAAGTAGCAACAAATAGGAAGGCAGAGCATCTAAGGCTTTACGAGAGTGTTCCCTGGTGTGAATAAAAATGATTCAGTTTCATGTACAGATATAGATATGTTATCATATAATTATATACATTATTATACATAGGTTGTCATACAGCTTTTCTAATTCATTCATATGTTTAACTGATATCATATTTTCTCTGGTTGTTATGAAATTTTCGTTCAAAAGTCTCTTGAACTCATTAAGTGAATTTGAGAACTTTATGTGCGGATTAATATTGTTCCAAGTTTTAGCTCCTCGAAACTTGAGACTTTCTGACCAACTGATTTCCTGTACAATAGGATTTTCAATTGAGAGTCTTCCTCAAATTGTAGATTAAACCGTCTTCCATGGTGACAAAAACATTCCCATAAAGCAGAGGAAAGCTTGATATGTAGAGGGCGAGAGTTGTAAACGAAGATATCCTCAGATTCCACTAACAGGTGGTGAATATTAAGGAGGTTTGCCTTCATAAACCTTGTGGAAATCACACTGGACGGTTGACAACGGCACATAGAATTCCCACTACAAGCTTTGCGACGAAAAACTTATCTCACTCCTGATACACCCCGATGTTTTGCAACTGATTAACATGGGTGCTTCGTTATGACAGTTATTGAGAGTATCCGCAGGGAGAATCGATTTAGCGGTATTACGCTTCTTTGAAATTACATCAGATGGAACATCTCGCGACAGAAGTTGTTTACTGACCATGTTATTCATATCAGAATTTTCATTCATGTTGCTATGTTCAGATGGTCTGCTATTGAATGTGTCTATACCTTTTGATTTAAGTTTGATTTAATTTATAGATTGTGGTAACTTGTTCGCTGAGTTTTTCGTTCCGTTGTTTTTCTTTTTCAGAACTCATTATGAGTTCTTGCTGAGTTGTTAATATCTTCAGAATTTGCTGTTATAAAAGGTCCTGGTTGGTAATGACCGTATCTAGTTTGTTTTGGAACTCATCTATATGGGATTTCAAGTCGTGATGATCTGTGTTGCTTCGACTTATTGACGAGTTTTGCTCTGAACAAATTTGATTAATTAACTGCAGAGTGTCTGCAGTAAACTTTGGAATTAACCATTGTTCCTAGGAGTTAAGTCTTCAGAGGTTCCAATGCATGTTAGTGTATATAAGCAGACACTGCCCTCCAGAAAAATATTCGGACACCCCTAGTTTTATAGTTCATGGGACCTTTTCGGCTAAACTACTGGATTAGATATATAAGGAAGCCTTATGAGGGATATAAGTCTTCTATTTAGTTGTTCTCATCGTGGCACGAGGAACCGATCTGTTTGATTTCGAGAGGAACGCTTTTTCAAATGGCACATTCTTGGCTTGTTGATTCGTGAATTTTTGACAGCCTTCACCATCCGAAGTCGACCATTGGTGATGCTGTTATGATATCAACGCACCACAGCACTACTACCACCATCATCCAGCAAATTACAGGAAGACCACAGTAAAGCATGACACATGACTACAGAGTACTCGGAAGAGCAGTACGACTATCTTATGAGATATCTCTGCAAAACACCAACCAGGAGTTCAATGCGCCAAAAT
The DNA here is from genome assembly GCF_048544385.1 of Mastigoproctus giganteus. Lineage (NCBI taxonomy): Eukaryota > Metazoa > Arthropoda > Arachnida > Uropygi > Thelyphonidae > Mastigoproctus > Mastigoproctus giganteus. The sequence goes on along the minus strand of NC_143581.1, from coordinate 40,189,680 downwards.
GAGTGAGAGCTCTACGAACTCACTACGTTCGTAACACACTAGGTGCATAGAGGTGTGCCGAGAAGGATGGAGCGAACTCCACAGCCCAAGGTTTAATGGGAATGTGCGTCGCATAACTTCACCAGCCGCCATCAGCGGTTCCTCCTTGCATGGTGTAATGAACCCCGTAATTGATCCAAGCAGCCTTGAAAATCAGTTCTATAGAGTACTAGATTCTGCTTAGATCCTACTGAGATAGGATGGCTGGGTGATATGGATGAGGCATCCTTCACCGTCAGTTTGTGGTAACAAACAACAATTTTTGAGATGTGTGCAAGCGTTACTCTGACCCATTTCATCAGATAAATAAGTGTCTATATTCCACTTCTCCGCCTAACTAGCAGTTTCCCTCAACTCTTAAGGTACCCTCAATGATACTCGCAAAAACCCTTGCACCAATTTTTTTCAAATGAATACCGTCTCTCCAAAATAGATTCCTTCTACCAACAAGTGCGACTACGCCGGTAAAAATTTCCCTCCTAAAGCCTTGCAGAGTCCTTAAAGTCTTGAGTTAATCTCCAAGGATTTCAGCATATAATCCTTCCTATCTTTCCTACAGACACATACACCCTCTGACTTAACACACATTTTTCAGCATGGTCCTATATTTATCCAACAAAACGTTACAAACCATAAATATGTTTGTTTAATGTCATTAGTCCCCACATGAATAATAATGCTCTCTTTCGCCCCCGCTTAAAAGCTGACAATCCGTTGGTTACATCATCATTGTTGCTCCAGGAAAACACACCCTGGTTCTGCTCCATCTATCTTTATAACAAAAAAATGTTACCCTTTCTCCGACAATAGAGTATCCTAATAAAACTAAATCTCTTTCAACCAGAGTAGTATGCACTTGAGTGGTTCGTTCTGTACCCGAATAGGGTTGAATTACCTTCGAGATACTTGAGTACCTTGAGTCCCAATTGCATTTGTTTCTAAAGCAAGCACCCGTTTCTACAGTTACTCAAATTCTTCTCGCAATGCACGAAATTTTAATTTGAGATCGGTACACTCCTTACATCAGGTTCAAAGGAAAGAATCGTCAGCTGAGTTTGGTTTGTCTACTAGATCGACTTTAGAATACATACCACAGGCTGTACAAGCGACGAACTCCTGAATCACACCGAAAATTCCCGCAGACATTTCCGTCAGAGCCATGAAGCCCTTGGATAATGTATCGAAAGTGGATCGTGTAAAATAATTGTTTAGGTAAAATTTAAACTTAAGAACCATTACAAAATTTAAAATTTCAGTATATTGCAGAATTTAAATTAACTAAGTATTAGAAAAAAAATGTTACCAAAACGTTATCCACTAATGAAGTTAAAATTACGTAAATTTACAAAATATTGTAGAATCTAATTTCACAAAATTACTGAAATAAGATTTAAAAATAAGATTTAAAATTTTTTTCTCTAAACAAATTTAAAACAAACATTTTGTTTACCACACATCTGATCTTAATCCACTTTAGCAATCCGCCGGGAGCACCTTAAAATACGCTAACCTCTTCGACTGCGTACAGTAAAATCATTTTTTCTTCCGCATACTAGCGTTTTCATCAATAAAAATTAGGGAATTTTGTTTTTGAAGGGGGAGGGTGGAAGCATTCACAGAATACATGCAGATATTATAGACGCCTCATGGCCTTAGCTCCCTCGTCTTAATTTAAAATAAAGAAATAAACGAGTTGTTTAATTGCTCAAAAAAACCCATGGTTTTTTGTGGACTAACCACAACCCTATATGCTCCTAAATATATGCAAGCATTACAAATGCCTCATGACCAGATCCATCGTGAAAATTTAAAATAAATAAACTAGTTAGCATTAGTAGAGTCATATGATGCAAGAAAGCAAGCCTTGATGCAAGCCCAAGCAAGCAATGATGCTGTATAACAGCATCAGCCGAAAAAATATTTTTTTCCCATTTCACACATCCATTCGCTCTAAAAGTTTGTCCAGTTCTTCCTTGAATTTATTTAAGCTATCAACTTCCACAACGACACATGGAAGTTGGTTCCAGCAATCAACCACTCGCTGGCTAAAGGCATATTTCCGAACATTTATTCTACAATTACATTCCTCGATTTGAATTTATGGCCCTTCAGGTTCGAATCTGAGCAAGAGGAAGAATCCAATCAGCATTAAGCTTGCTCAATCCATTCAAGGCCTTATACACCTCAATTAGATCACTTCGCAAGTGCCTCCAGACGCTGCAATTTGCAGAACTTAAGCCATTCTTGGTAAGAGCATCCCCTTTGTTCCCTTCACCAATCTCGTTGCCATTCTCTGTACTCTTTCTAGCAACTCTACATCCTTCGTAAAATGAGCCCTCCAGACCTGTACGCAGTACTCAAGGCGTGATCTGTCCATTGCCATATGCACAGGAATAACCACCTCTTTCTTCCTACAAGCAAGGCGCCTCCGTAGCCAGGTGGGCAGGAACAGCAGTGCGTAGCACATGCTTCTTGATTAGACCGGGGTTCGAGCCCGTGACCACCAAATACAGAGGATGCGGAAAGGTCAGGGAATGACCACCACATATCCCCGGAGCAATATGGCCTTAGTTGCTAATGCTCCTAAAAACCAAAAAAAAAAAAATAATAATAAATAAATAAATAATATCAACCTACCTACAAGCAAAATTCCTGTATATCATTGACAAGCCCCCATGACCTGCTCTGGCAGCCTGCACTGCTCAGAAAATTTCATATCTGACTGCACAATTACCCTCAGCTCTTTTTTCATTCTCTACCACCCTGAGTGTAGTACCACACAGTTGGTACGTTTCTCTGGAGTTACTTCTACCCATATGCTGTACTTTGCATCTCTCAATGTTAAACTTCAGTTACCGCTTCTCAGCCCATCTGCCCAACTTTTCTAGCTCCTTTTGCAGTAGCATACTGTCATTAATAACCCTGCCAACCTTTATATCGTCTGCAAACTTGGATATTAAGCCTGATACACCTTCATCGATATCATTGATATTATATAAAAAAATAACAATGGGCCCAACACCAAACCCTGGGGAACTCCACTAATAACATTAATCCACGAAAAAGCAGTGTCCACTAATTACCATTCTCTGTCTTCTCCCACTCAACCACCCTTTTATCCATTGTAGCAAATTTCCCTTAATGCCATACTGCTCCAATTTGTACAGTAGTCTTCCATGTGCAACAGTATCAAAAGCTTTCCTAAAATCCAAGTATATGATATAAAAATTATTTTTTGCATCCAGTTCCTTTGTAACCCCATCATAGTATCCAATTAAAATGTCAGACCCCTTTAACAAACCCATGCTGTGTTTGAATTATTACTCATATCTTGTCTAGACGATCCTGCAATGCTCTAGACAAGATTGCAATAATAATTCAGAGAGCATGGTTGTTTTATCACTAAAAAAAGCCCATGGAAGAACATCGTCTTCACTGATGACAGTTGGCTACGTCGTAATAAGATGAGTTGCGATGGGCAGATATCGCCAGTTTTTCAGTGAGAAGAAAGAAGTAGATTGATATCTAATAGATCCAACTAGTGACAGATAATATTGTATACCTTGAAAGGCTCTCGCGGGTATCACAGTGGTTATATCATCGTTCTTAACACACTGGGTGGAAAAGGCCCGTGTTCAAATCCCGTCAATGATGCAAGTAACTTTTATGGGCCTTTTCACTCCGTGGCTGAGTTACTCGGTCTCAGAAAAACATTGCTGTGCTGTCGAGGACAATAGTGTTTTTCTTCAGGAAAGCTGGAATTTTTGTCCAGTAAAACTGGAAAACTGACTAGAGAAAAAACGCAATTTATCGACATTATACATACGTAGGTGAATGAGGTTTTTCTAACCCTAATATGACAATTTGTTTTGTATATCTTAAAAAAAAGAAATCTGCACAATAGAATAATAAGTAGTAAAGCAATCTATTTCTCACTCTCTAAAGCAACTTACAAGTTGCTTTATAGAGCGTGGGTCCTCCCCACACCGGCTGTAAAAGACCTGAGTTCGAATCCCGTCAATGATACGAAGAATTTTATGGTATTTTTTCAGAACGTGGTTGAGTTAGTCGATCTCAGGCGAGGGTAGCCTCCCGAGTTTCCGGAGAGGTTTTCTCTTGAAACTTGGGTTTTTAGTCCAGCAGACAGCAATTGATTATAGAATACGCGCGTACTGGCATATTATATATTATATATGGTGCAATATGGTCTAAGTCGCTGATGCGCCTAAAACCCTACAATAACCAACTAAAACGACTTGCAGATAGTAATCCACAATTTAGAGTAGTTTACAAGTTAATGCCATCTTTTAATATCATATTAGTTTCCAAATAGAAGATTACACTAACAGCGTGTAAATAACTTAAATTATTGATTATATATATAGTTGTTGTTGTTTTTGGCAGTCGATTAAACTTCCTTATGAAATCACTCAAATATACTTCTGGTAGCGTTTTGAATATTGTACATACGTATTTAGCATTAGTATTATCTGTATGGTGCAAGGAAGTCCTGAACTTTTGCTGCACTGGCGAAATAAATAAATAAAACAATAAAAAAATAATAGACCACATATTTGACTCCGTCCTCAAGTAAGTCCGGTTGAGCTTTGAATTCGTCCATTGTTAGTTGGTTGTTAATTATTGATATAAGTTGCCCCTATGGTTTGTTGAGCTGTCAGCCTCAACCAACGTCATATTGAGTTGTTTTAGATCAAAAATCAACCATCTCTGTAATGAATTCTCACTGCGTAGACCAACTAACTCTGAATACCGAGAATGAGAAAGACGGGGGGGTTGGGTTAGTAACAGAAATGAGACTTGCCAGGATTCACTGATATTAGGTCAATGAAAGCATTTGTAACTAGAATAAATGTAACTTTATGAGTGCTATTAGATAAGTTTCATTTAAAAAGTATTTTAATACGATATTAAAAATATTAGTTGATAAGGAAATTTTATTGATCAAAATCGGTTAAAGGCAACACTACATAAAATATTTTATTAGAAATCATTATGATAATGTGAATGGCGAGGTGTAACTGTACAAATGGCATAAAATTTATTCTGTCATTCTTATCTGTAAAGACTGACTCAGGTAAGAGGTTCAGGTTGGTTATAACACAGAAAAGAAGAAGAAGAAGAATCATCTGTTGAAATGACCTACGGTATTTGAAAAATAGGCAATATTTTCAGACAAGCTAATCATTGTTTTTATTCGTCTGCTAGTTTCCCTTTAGAAATTAAAACTGCTGATGAAGGAAACAAAGTTGCAAATCATATTTGCTTTCGACCAGTGAGAGGTCCCTTTGCAACAAGCCTGACAGGTTCCTGTTGGCATCATACAGCAGGTTGAATGCAACATTTTCAGTAGGGTGCTTTATCCGCTCTGCCGTGAGTCTCTGAGCCCGGTCATTAAATTCAGAAAGAAAAGGCAGTCTGGAATAAGATATACCAGGACATCCCTGAAGACTGTCCCGCTCTCCCTGGCGATTTGAGCGGCAGATCACGCTTCACTACCTCCGCCTAGTCGGCATTAATCTTTAAATTGAGCTGCCTCGTTGATTAAAAATATTCCTGAATAATTCCGGCATCTGGGCCATTCTGTAATTGAGTTGCCCGCCCTGGGCCCTCCATGTCTTTCTTTATCACTCGCGCCATAGTGTCTTCTGCAGCGCGGGTGACAAGCGTCGCTCTACGTTCTACGAAGCTGTCAGACCTCCACCTCCTGCTCTGTCACCTATAGGCAGCGTCGGTGCAGCTCGTGACACTCGAGACGCTGTATCGTTGCTTCTTTCTTCTCCTCTCCTCATTCCCGCGGAGATACAGACAACGACATTTCAGTTAGCATATTTAATTAGACATTCTACAGAAACGAGGGAACTGTAGCTAGTTTATTCAGAATTGAACCAAAATTTTAACCGAATAAATAAAAAAAAAAGGTTTTTTTTTTTCTTTTTTTAAATAATGCTAAGGTTTCCTTTTGGAAAAAAAATCGTGTTTGTTCTCTAAACAAATGGAGGAAAATTTTTATTTCATAAAGTATTCTAAAAATTTACATTTTTAGAATAATTTATGAATTATTTAGAGTTAAAACATTTTAACTCTTGTAAGAATTGCTGCTAACTTCCATAAATAATAGTAGACAAAAGTGCTACCTGCATACACGCACAAAAAAAAAAAAAAAGTTAATGAAATAAAAATACCGAAGTTGACAAGTAGAGCCCTACACTCGTCCATGTAGCACAGCGGCACGAAATCCTGCGATATTATAGGACAACTGATGCCTGAACTCACCCAAAGAAACTCCCTCATACCAAACCTACCCCCCCCCCCCGCATCATCGTATTGGGAGAATGCATATACGCTCGTGGGTAGCACAGTTGGTATAATCATTCGCCATTTTCCCCACCCTGGTTAAAAAGACCTGAGTTCGAATCCTGTCAATGACTCAAGGATTTTATAGGCTCTTTCCACAACGTGACTGAATTAGTTGGTCTCAGGTGAGGATAGCTAGTTAGCTCTCTTTCTCTCTCACAGGGAAATTATTGGGACAACAGTGACCACTTCATTGATGAAATGGTCACTGTGGTTCCAGTAATTTCTTTGATGAAGCATTGGCTCTCTGAAAATTCAAAATCTGTCATTTCTGCCTCAGTCCGCTAAAACGGAAAAACGAATATGAATGCCCTGGGGTGAATGATAAAGGGTGGTTCAATATAAAACACGTGTTAAATATGGTTATCCCGATAACCAGGAAACAATTCTAACTGAAAAAACGAAATATCAGTTTCCACATCGATCGGAACCAATTGACAAGCCTAATGAAAATGCATAAAAAATAAAAAATTTAAGTGCAGCCATTATCAACCCACTGCAGGATGGAAGCCGCCTCAACAATTCATGCTGAGGGAAATGGACTATTGTGGGGTAGCAGATCGACCGTATTCAGCAGTCAGGGGCTTGAACCCCCGTCTAGTCGAAGAGCGTGTGTTATTGCACTCCCGCTCCTGACCACTCAGCTACGGAGGCATACAACATAAAATGTAATGGCAACGATTAAAAAGCAGGACAAATTTTAATGTACCAAATTATAAAATTATTTAAACAACCAAGCACGCAGAAAACAAAATTAACTTTGCAAACTAAATAATAAGAGGAATGACCATATCGAAGGAAGAAGAGTGTGAAAGAGAGGGTAGGGTGAAAAGTTTGTGTAATCAACCTTGTAATTTTTTTTTAAATAACAGACTCCGTAATTTTTGTCGAATTTTTGATTTTAATACAAACGTTGTCAACTTTAGTATTTGTGTTTTATTTCATTGTGTAGTTGAAATTTTTTGTGCTTGTATGCAGGTAGCAGTTAGTACCTCTAACATTCTTTGTTGCAGTTCGTAGTAATTCTTGTTTTTAATTTTGTTACATCATGAAGTAATATTTCGTTGTTGATGAAAACGTATCCCTGTGGTTGTAGCAATGATTACTACATATAAGCAAGTGGACATGTGTTTTTTTTCAACGTTTGCAATCTGGCATATTGATTGACAGTATACCTGTTCGTTAAAATACAAGAAACTTCGATATGCTTTGCAATATTTTTACCCCATGGACACTTTGAATTCTGAGATTATCACGAATAGAAAGTGCAACCTGGGAAAGCTTATAATACAAGAGGAACAAAATGAAAATGCAGAATTTGATAAGAAAAATACAAAATTACTGAAACAGACTCTTCTTAATTAAGAATCAGTCAGCGGGATTAAAAAGAGTCTTAGAAGACGATTTCAAGAGTGGCAGTTACTTCAAGTAACTGTCACGCTACTTGTCAAAAATGCAATGTGCTTAATATTTAATTATAAATAATTATATATGTGAGAAGCACCATATTCATACATTTCAGCGATAGAATACTGGCCCTAATTTTAACATTATACTGTTTTTAACATTATACTATTTACAACCCATTTCTTAAAGGCCTTGACGAGTAATTAATCAGTATTGAGGTTAGCAATTCAGAAGAATTAATATACCTAGTATTTTATTTAAAAGCTTTAGTCAAAGGGTTGAATTGTTTGAAATAAGCTCCGAGGCACTTTAGGCCATGAGAAGTCCGATTACTGTCTGTAAATTTTGTATATTTTCTGTTTGAGATATTCAAGAACAGAATTCGGGGAAAAAAATAATTATTATTATAAGATTTCTGAGAAGGGGAGTAGGCATTCAGCCCTCACCTAACACAGAATGACTCAACCACAATAGAAAGAAAGCTTCAAAGACGATAAAAAAAAAAAAGGCCGCTAAAATATGACAAGTTAATTTTCAGGCCTGATGTAGCCGAGTGGTCAAGAGTCAGAGTACACTAGCACACGCTCTTTGAGTGGACCATAGTTCAAAACTCGCGTGACTGCTAAATATGGTTGATGATTGTATTCATGATTTATTGTACATTCCTTTGACCGGAAGTATAAATAAGAGCAATTAAATTTTATTGGTAGGCATATTTTTTTGCAAAATATGCCCACCAATGGACTCTTCTTCTTTAGACATTCTAACCACTCTGTATTGTACTTTGTATTATCCTCAATATTGCTTCCGTTCTGGAAACCGTCTTATAGATGACATTTTCATCTGCTTTATACTGATGATTTTCTCAAAATGACTTATGCGAATTTTATTTCGGCACATCCCCCTATATACTGAGGAGTTATCATTTCTAAAAATCAAGTTAATTACATTAACTGGCATGTCAATGTTATAAATATCTAACCTACCGTTCCATTGTATCAAAAGCGGATGTGACTTTCACTCTCTACAGTTTAATTCATTTGAATTCAAAATTATCTATTCATATATGTACCAAAATACTTTAATATGCAATAATTAAGAATTAAAATATCTAGAAAAAAATATTGTGTGTATGTGCCGAGCAGGCAAAGCGGAAGTTAAGTAAAATTTCTTTAGAATCTTTTGAAACATTTATTATTTCAATGTTACAGTGTTTTAATATTTTACAATTGTTTTACAAGTTTATCGCACGCTGTAATTTTTTCCGCTGTCGATATAGCTTAGATCTCTCGTTTGTACTCAATGGAGGTGGTTTCGGTGGCGTATTGCACGTATACGTGCTCTATACGCCTTACAACGCTCACTATTAGTCTTCGGCATGTTGAATTATAATATTTTTTTTCTGTCTAAATTTTTAAGAAATACGGTAGAAAATTGCGAAAGAAATATTTTGGGTTTTAAATTTTTAAAATCGGACTGCTAAAAGCTTAGTTATAGCGATTTAAAACGTAAACGCGACACGCGTGCGAGTTACACCGTGGCCACGCTGTAGGGATACTGATTGCGTCATGCGTCGCTGCTAAGTACAGCGCCGCGTCGCTCGTGTCTGGTAGGAATAGTACAGTGGTAGGGGCGATGAATCATTTCGTGTCGCATTTTGGTGGCGATGCAGAAGAAAATGCATTGCACGGGAATTTTATTGTTAAACTCGGTTACTTTAAAGCGCGAGACTACAGACGAGACTTGACCGGAATCATAAAGATCAAATCTAAGATTTCAGTCAACGGACACGATGTGGTTGATGTCAAGTCAATTTTCGGTCTGTCTTTACCATAAATTAAGCAATGAGAATGTTAAATGCAGTGTAATTCTCCTTAGGTATTGAGATGCATTTGTATTTAGCCAAGTTCGACAGTGCTATAATGAGACATTATCACTTGAAGAGGCAATGGTTTTAGAGAGTCTCTGGTCATCGGCAAAAAGCTGAAATTTGGCACTGAGACATACAATGATGCCATCTATAAAATATATTTAAAAATATATATATATTCTTGGGGAACACGGGAGTTAATCTCTATCAACTCCCGTGTTCCCCAAGCAGGTTTGATGCTGTCAACAGGAACGGAAGCAAAGTGGTTAGACATTAAGCGAAACTTCGGTCAAGGTGAGGAGGAAAGATTATGAAAGCATATAGTTATGAGTTACTCTCTTAAATGCTTAGACTAAATCTAGAAAGAGAACAAACATTCCTTTGGTCCTGATAAACACAGAGGTCATAGGTGAGGATCATTAAGTCAGAGATTGTGGATTGTTATCATGAGTCCTACTTGGGAAACAGGTATCAAATTGTGAAGATAGTGTGAAGATTTAATGGAGTCAGAGCTCCATTAATTCCAATTTTTGGCTTATTTCTGAATGTAATATGTAATTCAAAGCTGGATTTGTGATGTTTGTTTAGAACGAGCATAGGATGAAATTTTATTATAAGTATAATTCATCCTTATACACTTCTTGTGTTCTACCATCTGTTACAAATAATAGATTACCAATATTTGTTCCATTATTTAAATTAACAAAGCAGCCTGATTGTGTCACTGCTCATATGAATAAGAGGCCACTCAACCATAGTAAAGGAACATACGTATCTACCCGTAAAGATATTAATATCCCGCTATAATTCTGATGATCGACTATGCAATCATCCTTTGCCCCTAGTGATTGATACAGAAAAATCATAAGACCAAAGACCTTTATTATAAAAAAAAATATATGTTTTATTAAAGAAAAAATTAAAATGGAAGTTAAGCATACAAAACCGTATATTACGAGAAAGAGAGATAATTTTATTTAAATTCAGAAAAAATGCCCAAAAGGCAATATTAAAATCTGAATGTAAATTATAAATGTTATATACAATAATTGTTATACATAAATATAGAAGACAAATAGTTTTGCAAATCTCATGCAAAAAAATAATAATAATATATCAAAGCCGTTAGGTTATACGTACACTGCTACCCCATAATATTAACTTCACATAAATATCAATTCTGTCATAATAGTAGCAGTTTACCTGAATAATCCGACAACTGATAATACACTCACCATTCAACTCTCCCCTAAAAACACCAAATATCTTGCGAAGAATTCACAAGTACGACGCAATCTTCAACAACACCCCTGCGATGACACTTTGGCAAAGTTCCAACACATAATGGAGCTTTCAAATCAGCCCGTTGATGTGCTCGTGATCACTTGTAGGAGCGGTTTCCATATAATACTATTTCAGTTTTACACATGCTATAGTAGTTGGAACTTTAATGTCATACCAAAATCGGTACTCGTTTCAATTTGAATACGATGATGTGAGAGACTCGTCAATCCATAAAATGATTTTTCCAAATGTTCCTAGGTTCTAATTTTTTTCATTCTTTAGTCCAACGCCAAGCACGAGAGACATTGAACTGCGCTGATAATTGACACATTTTCTTCTGCTAGTCTAGAAACCACTTTGTCAACCAAAGCTGGTAATGTGATGATATTCAGATATCTATCTATAATCATTATTCCATGTTGTAGTCAGCAAATTTCTCTCTCTGTCGCATTGTAAGAGGTAGGTGCGAAATCCCATATTTACCAGCATATTTATAGGTTATATTAATGAAATTACAATTTTATAAGCAGAACTAGAGCCTGAGAATTTTGGGACGTGTGACATAATATAACATAATGAGTGGATTGCTTTTGAATTTTCTTAGGGGCACCTAAAAGCATAGCATCGATATATCACATATAAGTAAAAAATATTCATGAGAACTATCCATTATTAATTCTATGGTCTGTTTGTCTGTAGTGTATTTTCGGGAGTGCAGTCCTCTCTGGATATCTGCTTGAGACGGCTACAGCGGAAAAGACCTATAAAAGTTTGCTCTCCTCTTAACCGGAGTATTTCTCAACTTTTGTCTGCAACGGGAATTGGGCCCAGGCCTTTTCCGCATGATGTGAGTACTAAAAGGGTTCAGTTCATGCACAGTAGTTGTCTCACTGTGCTACTCATGAGCATGATAATTGGAACTGCCGCTTTACGACTTGATGTCTTCCGAAATTAATTACAGAGTAGCCGTTAATCACTCCAAACCATCTGCTTCTGATTTTGGACAATACATACATAGGATATTTGTGTTTTTAAAGAAGACTTGAATCGTTGAAGAAATTCATTAACATGCTGTGAGAGTAGCCAATTCGATTCGGAACTGGAAAAATTTTACCTTCCATCTAAAGCAGCAGCAGCGAATCGCGAGTTTCCATTTGGACAAATTAGTAGGCATGTGTGTACTACCTGAACTATCGTTGCACTAATTAAATTAGTATTTTAGTGTCATAAAATAATACTTGTGCCTGTATTTGCGGAACTAGAAATTACTTCCTGTATTGATCGCTATTCCGCTCGCGGTCAATTCAGCACAAATTGACTTCCAATCAAACTGCTGTATATCTTAGGCGTTATATTACCAAATCGACATAAAAACACTTGTGGACTCTGGATATAGTCCAAAATTCCTCCTGCTGTTAGCAACAAGTTCTGGGATGAGTTGCCGTGGCAGTAACACCAATTGTGATCACTTCACATATCTAGAAGTACTGGAAAGCGATATTATTCATGGAGCCGTATACCAATTTTTTTTTGACTAATAACATGCAACAATGCGAAGTCCTCACATATGCTACATCGCTAAACTTATTCATTACTCAACTAATTTGAACATTTTGTCAAAGAAATGTGTACCTGCAAAGGAGAAAGCCAATTGTGTGTAACGCTTCGTTTTATTCTTCTGTTGGGAATATTAGAGCACAACAGTGTAGTATACAAAAATAGGGTTTCGTTTCCTAAAAACCATTGAAAGGTAACTCTGAGAAAACTGAAACTTTCGAGGGAGATAATAAGCTCTTTAATAGCAGAAGGATTACGGATCATTATTTTTCCGCTTCCCTTTAATCTCACATTCTTTTCTGAGCTAATGATAAGAGTAATGAGCCCTATTATTTTCTTCTCATGTATGCTTTAAGGAATACAGCAGTTTATTCATTATACTGGCTATCTGATTATTTCTTGCTATAACGAAACGACAAATTGCTGCTCTGTAATATGTTCTCGAATTATATTCGAGGTTCTGTTTCCTTCTGTTCAAAGCGCCATAATGTGCATATAGTTAGCTACCCAAGAGTTACGTAATACAGAAGTGAGGCCAATTAAAAAAAAAAAAAAAATGAGTGCATTGTAGTGCTGTTAGAATGTATACGGTTCGTTTTTGATTTCGATCCTAGTTAGTTTGGGCATAAAACAACATTTTATTGGATTGAAATAAAAATAAAATCAGGTTGTGTATATTTAATGTTAAACCTTCGTACCTCCTTTTTATTTATATACACTGATGTTGAGCAACATTTTTTTTACTTCGTGTGTTTAAATAAAAATATAAATAAGGTACATATTTATATAAAAATATGTATACCTGAACGTCTGTGGAAATAGACAGAATACTATAAAGAGGACTTAATTACATAGAAAGTAAGCCAACCATAAGCAGATGTGGGATGGTAAAGTGTCCTCGAGGCATGTCATAGAAATATTTCCAGAAAACAAAAAAAAAAAAAAAGGCCATGAAACACAAGATATACACTGGGTGATCACTGAATTATGACCACCCCTATGAAAACTGAATGCGACCCGTTGACCACGTGAGGTACGAGAGTGCGGAGTTAGTCGACCTACGTAGCATAGATAAGGCGTCAGTGGTTCAGTAGGTAGTAAAATTCCGAGCGTGATGGGTAAAAGGAAGGATTTATCGGACTTTGATAAAGGACAGTTTGTGGGTGCTCTATGAGCTGGTGCCTCGATTTCCCAAACGGCTGAACTGGTGGGATGTTCGAGAGCCGCCGTAGTTAAAGTGTGCCAGGACTGGCGTCAAAATTGTCAAACAATGACCCGACGGCAAATCTGCAAAGGTCAGCAAATGGATGATGTTAGAGGTGAGCGCCGGGTACGACGACTCGTACAGGCGAACAGGCACAGCACTGTTGAAGAGTTGACTACCCAATACAACATGGGCCAACCTGGAACAATATCTGGCATGACCATGCGTCGCAAGCTCGCACGTATGGACTAAACAGCAGACGACCCCTATGGCATCCTCTCCTAACCAAGCTTCATCGCCGTAAAAGACTCGCCTGGTGCAAAGAGCATGCAAGTTGGACTTTAGAAGACTGGAAGAAGGTGTGCTGGTCTGATGAGTCACGTTATTTACTCTACACCGTGGATGGTCGAGTACGAATTTGGCGTCAACAACATGAGGCTCTTGATCCATCATGCATGGTATCAAAAGAAAATTTGATACAAATGAAACAACGTATCACTGGTTTCCGCTATCGTCAACTGTTTGCTGACTATGTACACCCTACTATGCTACACTTTTTCCCGAATGGCGAAGGTGTCTTTCCAGATGACAATGCGCCGAGCCATCGGGCACTTGTTGTGCAGGAATGGTTTGAGGAACACAGTTTTGACTTCCAGCATATCCATTGGCCTCCGAACTTCCTCCGATATCAATCCCACAAAGCACTTGTGGGACACTATGGAAAGGCATATCAGGCGTCTGGATACACCAATCACCAGCATTGTTAACCGCATTACACACAGCTTGGTTGGCCATACCTCCTGAACGCTTCCGACATCTTGTTGAACCAATGCCATTTCGGATAGTTGCTGTACTTGGGGCAAAAGGAGGACCTTAGGTAGATGGTCATAATTCAGTGATCACTTAGTGTATATTGCCATAACTGCAAGACGTTATACTCACTGTAGTATTGTACATCAGTTTGGTTGGAACTAAATGTAAACTTAGTAATGTAAATGTTAATACTGTATGTAAACAGGAAGAAAATTTTTGCATATATTTTCTCTTTTTTCTCTTTCATTCACTCACTTGGCATCTAACCTGCATCATATTTTAAGATATAAGAGTAGCCAAATAAAATTACTTACAGTTAATCTTATGTCTACTGTGGTCACCAACCATGTTGTTCCAAGCGAGATCGCCTTATGCGCCAAATAAACTGTTTTGAATTTTTACGTCTTTTTGATTACTAATCTGTAGGAATCTGTCCCCATGTTCACTTGATCCATTAATGGAACTTTGGGAATTTTTAGTTTGCCTATAGCAGTCAGTCTGTATTACGTTTACATCCATTGAGCATATTCCTGTTTTTAGCTTAACTAAAAATGACTTTATATAAGTCACTTTCATATTCCAAAATATAAATCCTCTCATAAGACAGTCCGAAAATGTGTGAAAAACGGGTTGGATAATGATTTTTTTTAATGGTAACTACATACGACAGACATTGGAACCTATAGTGACCTGTGTGGGTTGAAGGCTGGGAATACAGAAGATATAATTATTGATGGTAAAAGAACCCTCCGAAGTCGGGACGGGAACATTGTTTCTGCCAACGACTACGCTATGCATTTATTAATGTTAGACTTAAATTTGTGTAGATTGTAATTTTCAGTAAATACATAAGTGGTAAGTTTATTCCAAAAAAGCAGACGTACAATGGATGAATGAGGAAGAGGAACAATTAGTTTGATGAGTTTCAAATTGAACCGTGAATGAATGTTAGTTAGTTGAGGCAGGGGCATATTCGGGGATGGGCAGAGAGGGCATATGCTCCCCTTAACCAAAAATTTTTAATTAAAGAAACAGAACGCAGGAAGCGTTCTAAAAAAAAACCCTCAAAAGCCTGTTTGCCCTGCTCACCCTTATGACCTGGACCTGGTTGCCATGCCCCCCTTACGATGATACCTGGATACGCCACTGAGTTGAGGTACGTGTTGGGAATCGCTTGAAAATGAGGTGAAATTAAAGATGCTAATAAAGAAGAACAATGACCATGGAAACAGCTATAGAAAAGGTATGCAGCGTAAACTGAAAGTCTGTGTAATAGTGAGTGAAGTGAATTTTAAAGTGAGATACTTCATTGCTCTCTTCTAGAGAGAGAGAGAGAGAGATTTTGAAGGCACTCTCCCTCGGTGGGATCAGTATTGCATAGTGGGGTCGATTTATAATTTGTAGCGAAAGAGGAAACCTATATTTCCGATGCAGCGGGAAGCGATATTTTTATGCCAGGAAAGGTAAGAGATAGAATTATCCCGAATAAAGATATGTGATGTTCTTGTCTAGAACTTTAATTGCTGTTGAAAATGAGCAAGGGGCAGATTGGTTTTGCAAGAAATAAGAGAGGACTGAGAAAACTCAGGTTTGAAGTAAACTAAGTTTTTTTCACCACAGGAGAATTCTCGGAGATCAGCATTTAAGGAAGTAATGGTGGAGATTCCAGAAGTTGTAGTTATTTAGATAGAACAAGAATTTTCGAACTGAAAGATGGAATGTACTGTCATCAGAAAAGCTACATACAGGGTTTCCAGTCAATGGAAGAAGGTCTTAAATTTACAGAAGGAAAAGAGTGGGCGAAAGAACAGTGCCTGGGAAAACTCCATCATAATTAATTAAGAAGTTAAAAGATAGAAAGCTATCTACCGTCACACACACTATGAAATAAACAGAGAAAACTGACTACCCAAATTTAAACACAGAAGGCAGACCAAACAGGTTGGCTATTAAAATGAGAATAGGTCTGCTGAAGTGCAAAAAGCATCTATTCAGCTGGACATTTCCAGTTCTCATTCTGACAGATGTTTTGACTTTATGCGTCCTGGATATAATTTTACAATGACTGAAGGAAAAAATAAAATAAAGATGAGAATTAAATAATGTTTATGTTTCATCTTCTTCATGGAAGAGTGTAACACAGCAATCAAACAAACCTGTTTCTTAACAATAAGGGCAAACCCATTTTCTCTTTCGCTCTGGAAAAAAACACTTTTTCAGCTGCGGAGGAAGCAACATTTGTGATGTGCTTATGCCAAGAGAGATTAGAAATCAGGGTAATCCCTAATAGAGATATGTGATCTCGTCTAGAAATCTGAGTGTCATCCAAGATAAGCATAGGAGCAGAAGAAACATTTTTGCGAGATATAAAACAAGACTGAGTTTTGTAAGGATTGAAATCAACTAAGTTACCTTAGCCCCACTGGAGAACTACCTGGAAATCAGCATTTAAGGAATTGTCTGTGGATATTCGAGAAGTTGAATATGTTTATGCAGGACAAAGTTTCTCAAACTGGAAGGTGGAATGCAATGTGCTGTCATCGGCAAAACTATGGATAGGATTTCTTGTCATTGGAAAAGGGCCATTGATATACAAGAGGATAAGAGTGGAGAAAGAACTGAACATTGGGGAACACCTGCATTAGTGGAGAAGTTAGAAGACGGAGAACCGTTTACCATCAACAGCAGCGAGCGGTCAGAGAGAAAACTTGATAACCAATTACAAAAAACAGTTGGAAAACCATGAGATGGAAGCTTATTTAGGAGACCTTTATGCCAAGCTTGATCAGAAGCCTTGAAATGTCAAGAGCAGCTGCTTAAGTTTCACCAAACTATAACGTTGAATTTGTCCATAGATGGGTAATATAAGCCAGTATAGCACCAGCGGATCGACACTGACAGAATCCTTACTGGCGATCATTAATCAGATGGAAAGTTTCTAGATAGTTTAGGAGATGGCTGTTAATAGATTTCTCCATTATTTTGGAAAGAGTACAAGTAAGTGCAATGGGAACGATAATTAGATGGAAGGGATTTGTCATCCTTTTCAGGAATGGCTGGATATGAGCAAATTCCCAAGCAGAAGGTGGAGTAAGAAAGTGTAAAAAGGTAACATAGAACACAAGTAAGCTCAGGCGCACAGGTATTGAGAACAAGTGGAGAAATACCCTCAGGATCTAGTGCTTTCTTGGCATCAAGGTTGTTCAAACTTCTTTGACGTCCGTTTGGCGGAAGAACACAGGAGACCTTTAATGAAGTGTACTGGGAATGGTAGGAGGTGGTTTAACAAGATTATCAATACACTAGTTAGAAGAAACGAAGGATGCTAGCAGGTCAGCTTTATCTTTAGCTGAGGTGGCAGCAGAACAATCCGGCTTTGACATGGGTGGGAATAGAGATGGGCAAAAGCTACTGCCAATAGCTTTGGCAAGGGACCAAAATGCTCGACTACCATATGGACAAGAAGCAAGTTTTCTACTCTTAGCCTGTTTAAACTCTAGTTTTGAAGTGATTAATAACTGCTTTACAATTGTTGCGAGCGACAATTACAATTGACAAAAAAATATATATTTGAGATGTATTGAATTAGAAATATGGATGTGATTGCTTTCCACATCTTCTCATATATCATATTATAGTGTCATGTTATTTTAACTTGCCCTTCTTTATATAGATTTGTTCACGTGTTTGGAGCTGTTTAGAATTTACTCCGAAGCAACTAAGGCCGTGAGGCGTTGGGATATCGTGTTGGTAAATTTCGTATATTCTGTGATTGGCTTGTCGACTTTTTGCTAATTAAAAACCTTGAGTTTCAGCAGAATAACTCATGCAACCTTTATCTGAGACCAACGAACTTGATTACAGTGAATGAAAAAATTCTTCAAGTTCCTTCTGAGATGTGGTTTCGAACGCTGGTCTTGCCAACTGCTAACGTGCTGTATAATATGCATTGCCTAACTGCAAAGATATCGTTCTGTGCTTCATCAAAATACACTTTTGTTTATGCATACCTCGCGATGCCCGTTAATAATTCAAAATTAAAATTTTAAAAAATCCTAATGTTAAACTTAATGGATTAGAGTAAGAAAAAAAAAATCTCTACAAATATTTCCCTTATCGGTCATTTTTGACCTGATGAATAAAACTATTCAGGCCCCGTCATTGATTTTGTCGCTATTCTTTCCTTTCCTCTGGGTGTTCCGATTGATGTCTTAAAACATTTTATCAAAATGACATACAAAGAAGATTTTATTTTTGATCATGTACAAATATGTCACGCAAATAATGCACATTATCCTAAAACTATGCAAAAATATGTTTCTAGACAAGGGTTACGAAACCATATTAGCTTCCCTCCCTACTTGTCTGTCTGAATCTCTCTTTTTCTCCTTCTCCAAGATCGCTAAATTTTTTATTCTCCCTTTCTTGTTAAAGAAGAGAGGAATAAAAAAAAAATACAATTCACTCTGTGTTAATTACATCGGAAAGCCTTTCTTGTTTGCAAGAAAGTAAATCCGGCTTCCTGTTCAGTTCAATATGTACGATAACAGTACTGCTTTAATCAACGTCCGTAATGAATATAGACGTTGCCATGCTATGAATGTTTTATAAAGACACGTTATGAAGGGCATGTTATCATTTAAACCTATCGTGCTTTTAAGAAGATGACGTGCTAAATATCATTATATGTAAAGTACACATCTGCAGTTACCGCTTTGATTTCCCGCTGACAGCGTTCGATGTTTGCGCATTAAAAAAACAATGATGATAGACTTCAGCAGGTGTTACAGGATGACTGACTTGTAAAATATTGATGCAACGCCCTTGCAGTTTAAGGAAACCATACAAGAATAGAGAAAGCATGCTGGCTGTATAAAGAGCTTTCAGCAAAAGGAAATTCATTAGTTTTGTATAAGCAAAAAAGAAATTGAAAGGCTTCTGATGGTGTGGCAAAGACGGTACCTATAACTATACAACTCGAGGCAGTTACAGTACACCAACGCAAGCAACAGAACGGAAACTGTAATTTCCTGAGGGACCAGAACATGCACGCCCTCTTCGTCTTTTATTTTTCTCGTCCTTCAAGTGTGTTTGGAGAAGTCGGAGGTCAAGTTACGCGGGAGTCGGACTTATTATACAACAACTGCCTTGTGTGGGTCACCGAAACACGGGTCATCGCTAGATGGCAGCGAACAAGGTGTCATCTAAAGACACCGCATCAAATTGCAAATAATAGCTGCTGTAGAAGCGGCTGGGATCCGTTGATATGACGACAGGGAAGGGAACAGGGTCAAGTGACTACCCACTTATTCCGGGAGATTAACGGCCAAAGAAAGAGAGAGGATAGAGTATCGATAGTAATTTTAATTTTCTACCCACGGCACCATATCGTATTGCACGTATCTAATATGCTAACCTCGATTCTATTTCTCCCAAATTGGTATGTAGCGGTTTTAATAAGTTTTCAGGGGTTGTGATAAATAACGGCACGTCTGAGGAAGTGTGTCTCACAACACGTGCCATTTTAGAAGCTTTTAATTAGACCTTTCGAAGTTTGATGCTAAGGTGTCGATGTTATCAGCAGAAACACTATGACTTTTTTTTTTTTTCTGAACAGCAAAATTCTTTTGCATAATCGAAAAAATTGGAAGTACTTTTAGATCAATATTTTTAGCGTATGTAAAACTGAATTATTTGATTATATTATTCCGGTCCTCGCTTCTTTTTTTTTTTTTTTAACAGAAAACTTTATTTAAAAGAAATGATAATAACTGTAAATATTCCAGAAGGACTAACAATTCTTAAAGAATTTATAGGCTTTCTAGAAAAACTAGAAAAGAATTTGTAATTTGTTCAGATTTCTGAGAAAAAATTCTATTGTGTTGATAGTCCCGAAAAGCACGTTCATATTCATATATTTTAAGGAATGAAAACTCTAGTCTCATTACTTTTGCTGATGTCATACATATTTGTAATCTGCATCTAGACTTTCGGGGAAGAAGAGAGGAGAGGAGAGGGGGTTATGCCCCCTCTTAGCCCTCTCTCTCTCTCTCTCTCTCTCTCTCTCTCTCTCTCTCTCTCTCTCTCATGAGAAAGATATCTTTTGAAAAAGGATTTATCAATGTATACGCATAAAGGGTGTTTCAATTAAAATGTACCAGAATCTATCCAAATGATAAATAGGGACCTTTTTTTTGTCTTTTTATTCAGTGGGATTTTTTGTCAGTGAGAAAGTTGTTCCCCCTCCTGGGTTTGGGTCTAAAAACGTCGTTTAGTATGTAATGCATGTATATTTTGTATGCGATATGCACTCTTCAGTACACAAATTTAATTGTGCAGAACGAACAGCTGACTGCGAGGGCAGTGTTGCATCTCCTCACGTCATACTCGTTTTTATTTCTTCAAATAAAAGTTACTTTCTTTCGATTTACGTTCGTTTCAGAAGTACACTTATAACGAGATAGAGAATATTGCAATTATGACCGCTTTTGTGCTAAGAAATACGAAAACTGATTAAAGAACGACAGAATATACAAAGTTCGAATATATTTTTCTGATTACTGGAAGTTTTCTGCAACAAGTTGGCATCGTCTACATGCAGTAAAAAAAGTGGGAGGGAGCGGCACAAAAGTAGAAAAAGTCATTATCATCAACCATTTTCAATCCATTGCAAGATGAAGGCCTTTCCAGCAACTTTTCGGTTCCTTCTGTTTTGTGCAATGGCTATCCATTTACTGCCCACAAACTCTTGAATTTCATCTGTCCATCTCCGTTGTTGTCTTCCAGGTTTTCTTTTAGCTCCTCTTGGGTACCGTTCTGTTATTTTCTTAGTCCATCTGTTATCATGTCTTCGAGCTATGTGTCTTGCCCAAGTCTATTTCAGTTCTCTAGTTTTGATAAGAATGTCCTGACTGACTTGTAAAATATTGATGCAACGCCCTTGCAGTTTAATTTTATTAAACTGCAAGGGCGTTTAATTTCATTAAACTGCAAGGTTAATTTTATTTCTGTCTAATCTGTCTGTTTTTCTTCTATCCAACAGTCTGATTCCTAATATTTTCCGTTCCATTCTTCGCTGTGTAGTTTTCAGCTTCTCTTCCATTCTTTTGGTAGTGTGCCCAAGTTTCACTTCCATAAATCATGGTGGGAGGAGTATACATTGGTTCATTATTTTACGTTTCAGACAAATTGGGATATTGCTCCTCGGTATGCGACTATATTTCATGAATGCTATCCATCCGAAATTTATTCTTCTCTTGACTTCCAACCATTTATGATTATTACAGCTAATGACTTGTCCAAGATAAGTATATGAATCCACCCTTTCAATTCTGCTCAATTTCTTTCAATTTAATGATTATATTCCTTCCTGTGGCATACTTGTTCATTACATTTGTTTTAACTATATTCGTGTTTAATCCGAATTCCTTACTAACTCTGCATAACTGATTAAAATTTTCTTCTAATTCTTCAGGATCGTGGCTTATGATCACAGTCATCTGCAAATCGTAAACGGTTTAGTACTCTACATTCACAGTAAACAACTTCGAAGATACTGTGCCTCCTTGTCGAACTCCTTTCTCAATTTTAAATTTGCTGTTGTCTTTGTCTAGTCTAATAAAGGAGGTAGCGTTCTCATATATTTTCTTAAAAATCATAATGTATGGGATGTCTATGCCTTGTCTTTCCAGTGCCTGAAACATTGCTTTATGCAACAGTAGAAGTAGCCAACCGTAAGTATGGATTGATTGAAATTGAATGCTTAGAGTACATAAAACGTAAAATTGTAACAGATGAATGGTTACAAAATAAAACGTAAAACTGTTACAGATGAATCGTTACTTTCAATTATAATCCTTATATTCAAAATTACTTCGCTGACAATATTTTATCAGAATAAAAAAAAATGTAAACCTACATTGATAAAACACACATTCACCATACTCTCTTACAATCTTCAAAAAAAATATCAAATGAAATGCTCATTATAGATAAAAAGCTCAGATAAAATGCTATTGTTCTGTTACACAGCTTGTTTAAGAGAAGGAAATTAGATATTTGACCACCTTCTATAAAGTAACTAAATTCTATTTAAGTTTCCGTAAGCGATGTCATTTGCTTCATTTATTTAAAACATCCATTAAGAATTCCTTATTTTGTGTTATTAAATTATTAAATTTTTGTCACTAATTTTACCATTTAAAGCATAAATATGGGCGTCTCAGTATATTATGTTGTTTTGACTTTATGCTGGCTATAATCATCGTGGGGGCATCTCGCTCACGTCAGTTTTTATTACTTCAGTCGTTCGAAAATTAATTGACCCTTTAAATTAAGTTTGGTATGCTTGCTAATATGAAGAAAATGTTAAGAAAATTAAGTGCAGCGATATCCAAAAACAGGTTACACTCATAAATTCTGAATGTCAAGAAAAATATGTACATGATGGAATTCTGTCTTTTTTTTTTTTTTTTTCTTTTGTGGAAGAATATTATTATAAGACTCAGTTATCGAGTTTTTGAAGAAATACGCCTCTTCTTTCGTGAACCATGACCAGGAGATTACGACTATCCAGAACTGAGAGGCCATAATCCAGGCGTTTAATGGGAAGTATAATCACCCCTTGACTGCCAAACATCTCTTACAACAAGTTCTAGTATTGTTTACAAGACTGATTATAAGGCGTTGTGGTAATTTACGAGTATATTCCACTTCTCTGCTCTCGAGGCTAGAACGGTGGTTATAATCTGTCCTTTCACACCATGTGGAAAATTACTACGTTCGGGACTCATCTAGACAGGAGAACTTTTGTCGACTTTTTCACAACATGGCCGAGTTAGTAAGTCTCAGGCGAGCTTTCCATGCTTTCTTTCTCCTCAAAAAAAAAAAAAAAACATAGAATATAATCAATTTATAGATACTATAAACTGACGTCTCATGACCTTTGTTGCCTCGACACAAATCCTGAAAGAATCTAATCCGTATTTAGCAGTCATATTTGAGGTTTTGTGGAAAACCACTGGCACCTCCAGACAAAACACACGCGCGCGCATGCATGCACGTACACACACACACACACACACACAGTCACGTGGGGCTAGAACCATGTTCAACTCAAACGCATGTGATACTGAATTGAAGCCTGACCACTCAGCTACAATGGCAACATATTTTTCAGCTTAGCAAGTGGCACCAGGATGACTTTGGACAGATCTTTGTGAATATTTTCTCTCACTTGTAATTGACTCATAACCGGTTTACTGCCATGGCTCTCGACCTTTTAGCCATTTGCGCCGAAGATTTCACCTTTTCATTGCCAGGCTTCGTCTAAATATGCCATATGCAACTTCACTCGGATACGCGCGGGATGTTTATAATGTTATTGAAGTGCAGATATTATCTTTGGAACAAGAATCTCAACTCACTAGCATAAAAAGAGTACAAGTACAATAGCAATAAAATTTACATTATCCTACCAAAATTTGACATTTTAATGAACAAATTAAAAGCTCTAGGTCACTGGTCGAAAACTGGTCGAAACTAGGTTGATTGATTGATTTGGTAGTTGTTGGCGCATCGGCTTCTATGGCCATATTGCACCTCCCAAGGTTTTTGCAGTACTTTGATCCAAGCCCGATGGGGGAATCGAACCCGCGACCTTGGGTTGCCGGGCAGGTACTTTACCCACTCGGCTAGCCCGGTCGGCCCGAAACTAGGTCAAGTTTCGACCAGTTTTGTGTAGGAGATATCAGGTTTTGTGTCCACTCCTCTCCATTGTTTCGCCAGTTCAGCTCTAGAACAAAGACGTATTCCGCGCCCTGATCCGGCATTCCAATTCATCTCTAAGTTGGTCATTTGGATTCATATCTGGACTCAGGCCGGCTAGGCGAGTTTTTGGACTTCCTTTTCCTCAAGATTTTTATGCTGTTCACTATACGAGATGGAATATTATCTTGATGAAACAGGGGGAGTCCATTTCCGTTGAACTGCCAGAGTGTTGACACCACAGAATTGCCCAAGATGTCAGTGATGTTTTGGCATTGTTTGTTTGCACCTTAATGAACAATGCGAGTCTGAAATTCGGTGTGGGCACAATACGTTGCAATAGATGAAGCTCCCTAGGCATTCTCAAAACCCACACTTGGCCGCCTAATTCGAAGACTAAATAGCACTTCCCCATCTCTCCATAGAACCGTTTCCATTGTTCCATACTCCACGAATGATGGGCTGGATATTGTAAACGACATCTGGCGTTCGTTGGTGTAATGTTGGGCTGGTGATTAGCAGCTCTGGAATAAAAACGAATGAGGTTTTTATTCCAGAACTGTTTTTTTATTTCAACATACTGTTTTCCATGAATAATGCTCGGTTCGTATTCATCACTTTCCTCAAGAATCAGTGATTCCTGCTCGTCATTTTTAATTTCCGACAATTGGCAGACACCTACATCATTCTTCTTTTCAGCTTTCCGCTACATCGCCTAGGGTTGACTTTACAAGATATAAATGTAAGGTTATGGCATGCAATTTAGGTGTTAAGCGCTGAATCAACCAAGGCTATGAGGCGACAGTATATTGAGGGTACTCTCCGGTCTGTTTGCTGTTTTCCGGACGAAAAACCAGAGTTTCTTTGATCAAACGCCAGATCCCCTCTTTGCAACAGCAATATGACGAACCCGCGTGGACAGCTCTTGGAGGATTTTATCCTCTCTCGTAACCTATGTATCTTAAACAAACCACATCAGCCCAGCACTTTCTTCTATGTTTTGGGTGAATCGAATATCGACTTGTCTTTATCGACATCAGGAATTGCTATATACATATATAATCGGACGGTTCATGAAGATAACACGCGTAGCGACCACAGAGCGATCTCCTTTTCATTTCTAAAAACCAAAATGTTGTTCATCCACGACCACAGGATCTTCGTAGATACTTTATCAAATTTATAAAATGGCCACTCTTCCATGCTTCTTTACGATTAGCCTTCAACGAGGACAACCTTCCCTCTCTGAATCAACTGAATCCAAACGAGTACGCTTTCTTCGTACAGCTGCCCTTCTCCGTGCTACTGTTACATCAACTAGAAGAAAGAAAATTCGGGAATTTTCTGTATCCTGGTGGAACCCTCGCCTGTCTGACCTGAGAAAGAGAGTACATTGTGCCAGAAGGCTGTTTCAACGCCATCGTTCCTGGCCGGAGACCATTGTTACCAGACTAAAGAGGGATTATCGTCCACTCAAACAGGAGTATAATAAATAAATCAATAAGCAAAAGATTCTAACGCGAAAAGCTTTTTGGCACAACTGCAAATTCTGACCCATGGGTCTTCTATATAAAATCTCTAGAGATAAACTGGTTACAAACGAGATCTACAACTCAGTAATATGTGATAACTCGGAAACTTTTACTTGGACTGACACTGTTAATGGTATTGTTGTCGGCTTGTTTCTTATCGATGCCTGTTCCTCTGATAACCACTTTCAATCATCTGTTCGCAAAATTAATTCTGAATATTCTACCAGCCTGGAAATAGACATTTTTACATTACCTAATTTGCAAGCAGCACTGAAAAAACTCAGCTTATCTAAGTGTCCCGGACTGGATTTGATCCGAAATATTGTAATAAAGAAGTTTGGTAAACTGTTCCCTAATGTTCTGTTAAATTTGTTTAACAAATGTTAGCTAAATGGTGTCTTCTCGCGTTTGTAGAAAACGGCCCTGGTGAAGCGCATCAAAAAGCCGGGTAAGCCAGCTGCACATCCAAAATCTTTCCGTCCTATGTTCCTTCTTCCAAACTTAGGTAAGCTATTTTAACGAATGCTTTTCCATAAAATTACAGATTTATGTCATAATCAGGAATCATTTTCGACTCACCAATTTGGGTTTATCAAGGGAAAATGTTGCGAGGACGCTTTATTAAAACTAAAGAAACATGTTAAGAACTTAGACTCGAATTACCATTTAGCTATCTTCATTGAGACTCGTATTACCATTTAGCTGTCTTCATTGATTTCGAAGGTGCGTTAGATTCCATGTGCTGAGAAAGCGTATTCGAAGCTCTGCGTGCTGTTAAGTGTTCGATGCAGCTTTATCAGGTCATCCGGAATTACTTCAGAGACAGGTTTATCCAAGTATCGTCTAAAAATCAGAAAATTAGTAGGTCTTGCTCGCGTGGATGCCCTCAAGAATCTGTGCTGGCACCTCTGTTTTGGAACATTGTTTTAAATAGATGGCTTATCAGGAAATTTGAGTTCACCACCCAATTGCCTACGTAGACGACGTGGTTCTTATTGTGGATGCTCAGGATGTTCAACTGAGCTTGAAATCAGGGCGTCTACAGCCCTTCTGGACCTAATTGCTTGGACTAAACAAAAGAAGCTTACCATATCTCAGGCGAAAACCAAGGTGATGCCATTTAACCATCAGTGTAATCCTCCTAGTATTAAGATTGATGGCAAACAAATACCCTACATCCGAAATTTGAAATATCTTGGTGTCGTTCTAGACGACCGACTAGACTTCACCCTACATCAACAATCTTCTTGAGAAGTTCAAGAAATTTACTATGGCCATAGTGAGAATCTCCAAATCTGACTGAGGCATTGGCAGGAAGACGCTCTTACTCTACTACAAATCTGCGTTTCTTCCAGTTGTCGCTTATGGTTCTCCTATATGGTTTGAGCGTGTTAAAACTGTGAAGTTTCGACTTAAACTGTACTCTCTTCGGCACTAAATGCTGCTTTGTATGCTACGTGCCTGCAGGACAATTTCTAAGGATGCCCTACAAGTAATAGGTGGGACATTGCCGTTAGATCTTCATCTTATATTCAGATCATTCTGTTATCATCTCAAGCACCCATTGCCAATGGAATTTCTGGTATTACTGGAAACTCTTCAAATGATTTTAAGCAGGAAAGGAGGTGTATCTGGTCGGAACTTAATAACGTCTGGCAAGATCATTGGACCGCGTCAGTCAAGGGCAGAATCACATACAAGTTCATCGATAACGTACTGTTTGCTTCTGATCGGCAGATTTCATCTTGGTTCTCTCTTAACATCTACAAATCTTTGCTCATCACTGGGCACGGTTCCATCAAATCGAAATTTGTTCAGTCCGGTTTAGAAAATAATGACACTTGCCTTTGTCAGCAGCGAGAAGACTGGGCGCACGTTGCCTTCCACTGCCCTTATTATTGTGACTTTAGAAATTCCATATTGAAAAATGTTTCGCAGTTCTCGCCTGACAGTGTAAAAGTTTTGACTGAAACTGTCTCAAATTTCAACCATTTTCAACAGTTTTCTGTTGACATTTTCAACAGAAGAAGGCAGTTACTGACAACTTCCACGACGAGTTCCAACGACGCATTATTGTGAATGGATGCTTTCTTCTTGCATCTTGCTTGCCTTTTAGGATTATCCTTTGTAATACTGAAATTCACGAAGCCTTCAGTGACTTATTTATTTCTTTATTTTATTTTTTTTTTCTCTAGTATGGGCAACTAGAGAAATCTGCTGGCACCCACCGATTTAGCACTGCCTTCGGTGGACGCTGGATCTGCTCTTTTTGGGCGATTAAGTTAATACAGGTCCACCTCCTCGTACTGAGGATATGTACCGCTTTGCTGCTGTCCAGGTAAGGTGGCACATACAAACCAAAAACTATTATATTATATTTAGGCCACCCGAATAATTAAATTCATCTGTCGTGCTGTGTGTCTTATGTCTGTTAATTGCGTGTGTTCTATGATCGATTTGTCTGTTTTGCTGGACGAAAAACCCCAGTTTATGGGGGGGAAACCTTGCTGTCTACACCTGAGACCGACTAACTCAGCCACGGAGTGAAAAAAGCCCATTAAAATTCCTCGCGTCATCGACGGGATTCGAACACGGTCTTTTCCATCCGGTGTTGAGAGGACGGTGACGATACCACTGTGCTACCCACGAAGACTTGTACATACAAACCACGTGTGATTACTTTGGCCAAACTACAGCATTCTGTAAACAATACGACGTTAACTGGCGGAGTTGAACTCTCTTCCAGATGCCGCCCCTACATTGAACAGTTGCATGTATATATTTGTATATATTTATATATACTGTATATATAAATATAAATAAAAAAATTGAATTGATCAAAAACCACGTAACGCTCGCTTAAAAACCAATATCCTGAGTTAGTGCTTCTCCAAATAAATGAATCGGCCGCGTTGTGAAAGAACGGTAATAACAATTTACCGTTTCCAATTTATTAAGCTAACAACTTTCACAACAACAGATGGAAGTCTTTTCCAGAAATCAACTACCCGCTGGCTAAAGGCAAATTTCCGCACATCTGTTCTACAACTGTGTTTCCTCAATTTGAATCCATGCCCCCTCAGGTTCTTAATCTGAGCAAGCAGAAGTATCCCGTCAGCATTGAGTCTGCTCAAACCATTCAAGGCCTTATACACCTCGATTACATCACCTCGCAGGTGCCTAGTCTCCAGATGCTTCAACTTGCAGAACTTAAGCCTTTCTTCGTAAGCGCACCCCTTTGTTCCTCTCGCCAATCTTGTTGTCCTTCTCTGTACTCGTTCTAGCAACTCTACATCCTTCCTAAAATGAGGCCTCCAGACCTGTATACAGTACTCAAGGTGTGGCCTGACCATTGCCTTTATCAAAGGGATAATCACCTCCCTGTCTCTCCCAACAAAATTCCTATATATCATTGAAAAAACTCCATGACCTGCTCTGCAGCCCGTCTGCACTGCTCAGAGAACTTCATATTTGACTGCACAATTACCCTCCAGGTCATTTTCATTCTCCACCTCCCTGAGTGTAGTTCCACACAGTTGGTACGTTTCTCCTGGGTTACTGCTACCCATATGGAGTACTTTGCATTTGTCAATGTTAAACTTCAGTTGCCAATTCTCAGCCCATCTGCCCAACTTTTCTAGATCCTGTGGCAGTAGCATACTGTCTTTACTGTCATTAACAACCCTGCCAACCTTTTTTGTATCATCTGCAAACTTGGACATTAAACCTGATACACCTTCATCGATATCATTGATAAATACACAAAACAACAATGGGCCCAGCACTAAACCCTGGGGGACTTCGCTAATAACATTAGTTCACGTAGAGCAGTGTCCATTTATTACCACTCTCTGCCGTCACTCACTCAACCATCCCTTTATCCATTGCAGTAACTTGCCCTTAATGCCATACCGCTCCAATTTGTACAGCAGTCTTCCATGTGCAACAGTATCAAAAGTTTTCCTGAAATTCAAGTATATGATATCAAAATTATTTTTTGCATCCAGTTCCTTTGTGACCACATCGTAGTATCCAATCAAATTGGTCAGACAAGACTTCCCCTTAACAGACCCATGCTGTGTCTGAGCTATTACTGCTGTCTTGTCTAGGTGATTCTGCATCACCTCTTTAACCAGTGACTCCATTATTTTCCCCGGAACAGAAGTTAAACTAACAGGTCTGTAATTATTTGTGTCACCCTTTGAACCCCCTTTGTGAATTCGGGATACATTTTCACATCTCCAGTCCGTGGGGATCTCCCCTGATTCTAAAGGATGCTCTCATAATTATGGTTAAGGGTTTGCTTACTTCCCTTGCTGCCTCCTTCATTATAACTGGATAGATTCCATCTGCCCCAGGTGCCTTTTTTATGTTTAACGTCAACAGGCTATGTTGCAACAGAAAAAGTATTTTTCTTATTGCGCTTTGTATACAGTACTTATAAATGGGCCCATGAGGCTCTATAATTTTATTTTTCTGAACCCATTGGACTTTCGGAAAAGTCAGTGAATCACAGATTTATAAATTTAAACCTTTTGTAATTCTTAAGTGTGGAAAAAATATTTATTTTCTCATCATTCTCCTTCCTCCATTCAAATTGATGCTCGTTCTAAAATGACTTAATATGCCGCGCAACTGCTGAACCAGTTTCGCTTAATTAGTTTTTAGCATAGCAACAGGTTAATTAAAATGGGTTTTAATATCCACAAAGAGTGTGTATGTGTTAAGCACGAAACCATTTGGTGATCCAATTTGTCTGTTTTCTGAACGAAAAATCCAATTTCCGGGAATAAAAACCAGGCAACACTCGCCTGAGACCAAATAAGTTAGACACGTTGTGAAAAAATTCCTCGCGCCATTGATGGAATTCGAATTCAGATCTTTTCCTCCCGGTGTAGGGAAGATAGTGATTATTTCCACTGACTGTGCTATCTACGAGGGTCCACAAGAAATGCCAAGCAGTCAAATAGCGAAATTATCGTTATTTACTGTAATTTCGTTATATTTTCCTTTCATGGCCATTGAAAAACATCTTTCAAATCGTAAGAATGGTTCTCCATAACCATATAATAGTTTCGCCACATGGCTCCCTCGTTTGGAGAGGTCTGTTTTCGAGTCAATGACTGGAGGAATTTCTAAACTCCTCTTCAGTCGAAGCTGTAATTCGCCGATATCAGGCAGAGGAAGTAGGGTTTCCCTTCGTAACGCCCTCGTGGGTAGCACAGTTGGTAGGATCGCCATTTTCCGCACACCCGGTGGAAAAGACCTGATTTCGAGTCGATGACAGCAGGAATTTGTATGAGCCTCTTACAACATGTCTGAGTTAGTCGATCTCAGGCCAAGTAGCGTGGCTTTTCTCCCGAAAACTCGTGTTTTTCGTCCAGCCGACAGAAAATCAACCTCAGAACACAGCATACACGGAGTAATATTGCGAAGTAATATGGATAAGTCCGCTTCCTTGCATCATTTAACCATTCTAATATTAAATATTAATGCTTCTAGATTTCTAGTATATAGATTTTAAAAAAAATTATATTTACAGACAGCATACACGGAGTAATATGGCCTTAGTCGGCGATGCTCCTAAAACCCTACTACAACGTCAACGCTTTCCTAACGGTATTCCAGGTTTTTCAGCCCACAGCAGGAAATCAGTTCCCTGAACACACTTGTACAGACATAGTACCCACGGCGCAATATTGCCTGAGTTGCTGATGCGCCTAAAACCCAAAAACAGCTTCGGTATGTTCCGCTTTGTCAGACATCACATATCGTATTAAAAGGTCAGGCTTGGGACTGAGCGTCTTTCATAATGTCTTGTAATTGATGTAATTCAGTGAACTTGGTTTATTTACATACAATGTTTGTTTACAAATGCAGCAATCGGTATTCGTATGAGATTACTCGAATCAGATTTTGGCATCAACTCCTGAGTTGGACAGTATCATTGCTGAAGTCGCACCAGTTTTCCCCCCATTCATACCACGTCACCTAAAGTCAAATCTATCAAAATACTATTTACGTCTGGGAAATAAATTCTTCAGTCGTGATGTTCAAAAATTTATGAAATTCTTGTCTCTCAATCAATTGAAAGAAGAGAATTTATTCATTTTTCATTACCGCTGAATTTAGTATTGACATCTATTGGCGACTTCCGTACTTTAAAGCACCTGAAAATGTATCGTCTTGTATCAACCGTTCTGTAGGCATGTTTTCCCCATCAAGACAGAATTATATCAGAACTGGGACATTCTTTGAAAAGCCTCCTTCAGAACATGAATACGAGTGCTTGGATTTTTTTTTTTTTTAAACTGATAATAAACTTTCTTGAAGCATGGTCACTTATACAATTTGTGAAAAAAGTATTCCTTATGCAAGCCCTTCTTAAAATTCTGTATTATCTGTTTTTTTTTTAACTGGTAACGCCGATCGTAACAAAACTGAAATTCACAACTGACCTAAAATTTTAGTATTTTTCCGATTATATTCTTTCACAACGGAAATTGTTTCCGAAAAGATCAAACGGAACAGAATTTCTATAATATCCATGATAAAAAAAATATGATTAATTCACTTCTCTTAAAACACGATACTCATTTTCTTCTTGTTTTTGTAGAATAATAGGATCCAGATTGTTCAGAACGCAGCCACAACTTATAAATAACAATTTGACACAAGATACCAAAGTTATTTATTATTTTTGGTTTTGTACCAACACAATTAGGCTATGAGGCAAAAGTGTATTTCTTTATACAAGTTCTTCATCTCTTGTTGACACCCAACATTGCAACGAATACAGACCTTATTTAGTCGGTATCGTTTGCAATCTTCGACTGACATTAACTCGGCGGCATTTTGAAAAATAGTTGATAAAAGTTCCTCTCTTCAAGCCATGATTTGATTTAAACCTAGACCTATTTTAAACAGTGAAGGAGGTTCAAATTATAGAATTATAAAATTAAGAAATTAATTATGTCTTAATTTTGAAATTAAGAAATTAATTATTTCTTAATTTTTACTTTACGGAAACCAACTAAGGAATGCAGTGAAAGTAAATCAGCATATGTGGAGAGAGAGAGAGTTTATCATAATAACGACACTCAGTTTACCTTAATTTATTATTTTTACAATCTCGACATTGTAAAAGATTTTCCACCTCAAAGAAATTATGCTTTAATTTCTTACCAATCTCCCTTTTTTTTAAATTTCTTTTTGATTCTTCCATCTTACCTCAAGACGGACATTTTTGTGCATCTTCCGTCTTAAACTATTCCCACAGAGCATGTGTTAAATAAAACATCCAAAGTACTGCCACGGCACCTGTCAGCTGGTCACGAAAGTGGATTTTTTTTTTTTTTTTTTTACTATTCGAATCTTCAACTCTTTGTCAATATTTTCATCACTTTAAATAGGTATTAAGGATTTTTTCTTTCCATTCGAGAATACTGTGAAGAAAGTTTCGGGGGGGGGGGGGGATTAGACATTCCAGCACAGAGTAAAGAAAGTTAGATAGGATTATGCATGCCGACACTCGCAGCGAGCACATAAAAAGACTCCTTACTTGTTTGACCTCTAGTAAATAGATTATATTTGCAGTCGGTTCTTCTCACCTTTGTTGTCTGCATAGCGTGCTGGATGTCATTTACGTGGAAATACGTCACATTCCGAGCCCCGTGTTAACAAGTCTGTTTAAAAGAGTCCGATGTAAAAATTAAATTTCACGCTGTCTGGTGATAAGTCTTATGAAGCTGTTCTCCGAAAGCGGGCGACAGTCGAGGCGAGGTTTAATGTGTTCCTTATTACGTGACGGATCTATGGAGTTTTGAAGCGAGCGCGCCATTTCCTATTGCCGAGAACATGTGTTGAAGTGAATGGAAGAATTGACCCGAATTAACACGCTGGAAGCCACACTTCGGGTGGCACGAGACATGCAAATCCAATTGCAGCAATTGGTAGATTGGTTGCATGCCGGTAGAAAGGGCAGCTCGCTCAGCTCGCCGTATGCCTTATAGAATTACAGTTGACATTCACGGCTGGGAATGAGGCATACAGAAACAGGAATCCAATTTACTTCATAAGCGAGACGCATCATTCTCATGTAAATGAGGAAGATGTGCTGCCTATGAGGTGGGGAACGCACGCTGAGCGAGTGGCGACGAAAGAGGCACACGATTGTTTCTCGCAGGAAGCTGCCAATCATGCGATTCAGTCCATCTGTGCTTAAAGTAACAAAAGAATAATATCTCATCACATATTTATTTTGTCAATTCCTTCAAACATATAAAAAACGTGATATAAGTAGCAAACAAGTATTACAAAAAAAGCTCTCTTATTCTGCTCTTTTTACTTTTTCATTATACAAATTTATCTAAATACTACGGGAACTGAGTTCTCCGAAACCGAGTTCCAGTAACGGTTTCTGTTTGCAGTTAATTATCTCAATTTGTTTCTTAAATATAATTTTAAGTTAGCGATATCATGCTTGTGGCGCTAATTACATAAGCACGATATCGCTGCTTTTTCTTCTGGACATATTTTAATAATCGAAGGTAAATGATCAGAAACAAATTGTTAATGTTCAAATAGGCCTATATAGCAATAGAATGGAAATGAGATTGAGATACCATGAAAATTATTGAAAGTATGACTCGATGGATTCATGCAAATTGCCTGTCGGTACGTTCTTTGAACTGATGAATACAATGTACTACGATATTGTTTAGTACAATTGCATCATTACTTCATAGTTGAATTTAAGACAGACTGAAGGTTGTATGTTTGAATAACTAACAGAGACTTTTCTAATGAGGAAGCGTTACTTACTCAAAGTATAAGAGGAAGGCAACTCGTTGTCAATGATTTAACAATATGTGATGTTATAATTATGATGCTTAATATAGAAATTTTGTTTGTCTTAAAATTCAACTATGTAGTGATGATGCAGTTGCACTAAACCATGTTATAGTTTGAATTTAAAATTTTATTAGTACAATGTTCCACATAATTTCTCTATTTAGCCCTGCAGGACTAAATGGGAGATACTGTATTACTACGACATTTGTACTGGGTACCCAATTCGGAGGTTCGAAGGAGAACAATTAGAATAAATGAAAACTATGATTTCGCATTTTGTTCCCTTTCATACAAAACAAAAATTGCCTTTATTGCCAAATTGCCAAAAAAAATTTCCGTTGAATTTGGATTTACGGTTACGAATATTAAACAACCATTTATTTCCAAAGATACGAAGATACAATCATGGCCTTGTTGCCAGAGTAGAAAGGAATAAAAAATTTGCAAACCTTCTATAAATAACAATAATATTAGAAACATAGACTTAAATCAGATAAAGCAATATTTGATACATAGACCTTAGTTGGAGTTGAAGTCGATATTTTAAACATACAATTTTAGTTACATATTGTGAGATAATTCTTAATAATCTCACATCTTTAATGAGCTTTGCAAATGCCCATTAAACAACGAAACAGTCTGTCGTTTCCATGATGTTCCTTATATGATAATATTGCCATGTTACTTTTCAGCCTTTTGTGCATATATTTGACGATTTCAGTTCTGTGACATTATTACCAACAAATTTATGTTTGTCGATTCTGCCTTTATCAATATTCTGATGTAGAGAGAGTTGCTTGTTCTTGTGTTCTGTCTGGAAGAAGTTTCGATGATTGCAGTTTGTGATGTTGGGAGATACAGCCACTGAAAGTATTTTGGATAAGAGAGCTACTTATTATATATTCGCCTATTTATTAGTAGATGTAAGAGCTTGATCTTGATGTTCTAGTTCTTTTCTTTGTGAAGGGAAATCATAATTTGCGGTTTAGCTAGTTTTAATGGAAGATTTATAATAAGAAACGCATACAATACCTTTAATTATTTTCACAAACAAGGCTAGTCACGCAGGTAAAGTGTGAAAATGAAAGCAAACACGGTGGGTAACAGGGAAAACAGATTTTCATATGCTGCTATTCATTTCCTAAGATGGGATCTCCGTTGTATCCTGTCAGATACGAAAGCGAAGGCTGGATCCGCCAACTGGAGTAAAATCTGCGCTCTCGCAACAGTCTCCAATAATCGTAAAGAAAAACAAGAAACCATATGAGTCCTGTTTACTTTTTTCTTGTCTGATAAACTCCACCTGTTTATTAGAATAAATAATGTCCAGAATTTCAAAAATCAATGAGAAGTTCCATCTCTTAATGGAACCTCTCATTTATTTCTAGTACACTGAAATAAATATATTTATTTCAGTGTACCATGTTAATATATATATTATTTTTTACCACGAATAAGGTATTGAAGAACATGAAATGAAATTTGAACAGGACCTACATTACGCTGATGCTAAGTTAGATAATGTAATCATTGCGCTGCATTTCAGGGTGCGTTCGTTTATCAAATAATCTGCCTCGGGGGTTAAAAACTCCTATAATGTACTCAAAAAAGTCTTTATCAAAAATGCACCCAATGCTTACGTGATAGATGACTGTGAAGCTGCTTTTGTCTAGCGGTTCTTTTTTTTTTTTTTTTTTTTCTTTCTTTTTTAGTGGTGGGGAGGACTGCACAGGAAAAATGGGAATAGTCTAAATAAGTTATTAAAATTTTAAAATAATCAGAGCTGCTGTTCCAAGGCAGTGTTTCTCTGGGGGGGGGGCTAAACATTCCAAGGACCAACAAAACATACGCTGAAAATTTCGCGTCAGTCCGACAGGATCTGTCAAATCAGAATTAGCCTAAAACCTTCACAGGGTCAAATCACTTCAACTGAATATTCGCTTTTCAGGCATTATTCGAATCGACTTACTACTGCGTCAAACCCATTCCGAAGAATTCGAGGCCTAAAACTGCGAAGGATTTTTTTTCCGATCTCAGTGGGCTCTTCGCTCCTTAAAATTTTTGAAAAGACAATCCTAGCGCAACTTATTGAGCACTGTTTTCATCACAGACCATGCCGCCTTCACAACGTTGTACCTGGGAGATCTACTGCTACCAGTCTCCTTCAAACACTATTTCACATACAGGAATCTTGAATACTCGAATTTTTCTTGACGTTAAATCTGTATATAGTAAGATTTCCATTACGACTTCACTTAACATCCTGAAGAACTACTTCAGGATCTCCGATAACTTCTTCACTGTATTCAAAAAATTCTGTAGGAAAGACGGCTCCTTGCTGAACACAACGGTCTCTCTCACGATCCTATACTGTGTTCAGAGGGGTTCCACAGGGTGGCGTTTTGTGAGCAGCACTGCAGCGGCTTTGGAACCTCTGATAGCAAATTTCCAAAACACGATATCATACGCCGACGATCTGAAGCTCTTCATTTACTCGAATAAGCTGGAGCAAGCGCTCTCTGTTCAAAGAGCCGCAACAAAACAAATCTCTCAGATAAGCACCTTTCTCCAATACATTGGTTTCAGCTAAATGCCGAAAAATCTGCCCATATGAGGTTTACAAAGAGGAGAAGAATAAATCCAATGCACGTCTATATAAATGGACATCAAGTTAAACTAGCCAACTCTCACTCTCACTAGGTTTGTTCTAGGATTCGAACCTATATTTTCTGGACCACTTCAAGAAAGCAAGAAACAAATTCTTCGCAGCCCTTTGGTCGGCTCGACAGGAACTTGTGGGTTGTGGCAATAGCAAGCTGATAACTAGGTTTGTCCAAACTTGTATGGTACCGGTGGCACTCTACGCATCTGAAATCTGGTCCTCTGTCCTTGCAATCTACCTTCGGCAGTTCTTGGGGATCGAGTATTGGCTCCTTCGATACCTCAATAGCACTTCAGGACATCCCCTTATTATCTATAGGAGTATACTACATTCGCTGCATGGAATGACCCCCTTGCAAGCTCATTTCGGGCAGACTGGATGCTCCCAGCATCGATAGCCTTATCATCCTGCCCACGAAGAACAGCAGAATAACTAACCGGCAAGCATCTATGATCAGACCTGCCCTCAACCAAATCAGCTCACTCAGCCATATGTTCCCAGCAAACACGATTAAGCTTCTCAAGGACCTAAATATCACCTGAGGCAGTCTTTCAATTTTAGAGCTTTCATTTCACCATCGCTTTACGTGGCTTCTATGTTAGAGAATGATATGTGCTTCTTCTCTTCTTCCTGACAGCCTGCAGCATCTTTCCAGCATCCTCACACTCTTCTTGGACTGACTCCGAATGTATTTAGAGTATTATGGTGAACATAATCTGTCTTAACTTCTGTAATTAATTATTGACTTGATTTCTATATATTTTATTTCACCTAATATTGATATTGTATTAATTTTCGTAGTTGTGTTTACCCTCCTAGCATTTCGTTGCTGTCTAGGGGTGGATGTAACTTTTCCTTATCTGATCAAATAAATAAATAAATACATCAATTCCTTTTGGTTCGCTGTTCAGATTTTGAAACAATTATTATAACGCAGCAAGCCTTTAAACTTATTTCAAAATTGTCTCTACTGTAAAGCAACTGCCTTTAAGAGAACTTTGGCTGAAAGCAACTAAGTTCAGCTCGGTGTTATTAGTCCTGTCCAGTAAAATAAAATAGTTTTTTGATGGTAATTTTCCGTAGTCATCGTGGGAAGGATATAAACACCTACTCGTAACCAAAAGAAAACACTGGGAAAAATCCAAATGTTTTTATTTGCTCATTTTTAAGTTTGTAGTAAATTATCTTTGTTCTGTGTTATCAGAAGTGTAACTTTGGACGTGGCATGATATAAAATTAGACAGGTGGAGTGAATCTTTCTTTTTAAATATATTCTTATAACTTTTAGGCAGCACCTCGTATACCATCTAAGAGGTCGTTATTTATTTTTTAGCATATGAATCGAAGATATATGTAAGATTATTGCAAGATAGATTGATATCTTCTGAAAATTCCAAATAACAGCGTCATTAAATTCCTTAAAGCGTTCAAGTGTGTATTAGAATAGAGTTTTGAACGAAAAGCAGAACGAATTCAAACCTATGCCTGCAAGCAGCTTAGCACGTCGCTTCCAAAGCCAACAGTGGAAACCATAACAATATTCAGTATTGCTAACCGAACTGAATTACTCATTATCATAAAGCCTCCTGGTTACCGAAGTGCCAAAGCAGTTTATATTCAGCGAAGATTTAAAGCTACCCTTTGGTGATCAATCACTGTCAGAGTCGCACTGTATTTGAATGGACAAGTTTCGCCATCGGACAGAAGTGTGCATCAGTATGATCTAGTTGCAACTGCATTTCTTGCGATCTTCGAAACGGAACCGGATCTTTTCAACTTCATTTGTTCTTCCCACGATTCGAAGGCTGGTTTATGACTATCTAAAACAGTTCATAACATTCTGTTTCCCCCCGAACTATCGCCCATTATTCCTATAAAATTATGAAACTATTAGAAAATGCAGCAAACCATTTTCTGCATTACTGACGACTGAATATCTCGTTCTTATCAATTTTTATAAAATTGGAAAGTATTGCGCATTTGCTAATACACTGGCTTCACTGTTAGATAATAATAGCTATTAAATTAAAATGGCCAGATCAGTATCAGATCTCTTTTATAAAATCATTATAAAGTATAAGATCTTCTGTCAATAGGTTTGCCAACATTGTACAAAAGATGAAAATTTATAAAAATTAATAGAACAGTTGCAG
Organism: Mastigoproctus giganteus; assembly: GCF_048544385.1. Taxonomy (NCBI): domain Eukaryota; kingdom Metazoa; phylum Arthropoda; class Arachnida; order Uropygi; family Thelyphonidae; genus Mastigoproctus; species Mastigoproctus giganteus. The sequence goes on along the minus strand of NC_143581.1, from coordinate 40,150,166 downwards.
CTGAATGGAATATTTTAACTAAATGCTCTGATTAAGGTTATCTCTATAATATCTGGCATCTATTTATTTTTAGAAACTTCAGAAAGGAAATGTAATGTACCTTTATTGCATTTTTAATAATCGAAGAATGAAGAACTGAAAACGAGTACGCAGAAAAGAAATGATGTATAAGCTGAGCCGAATAAATAAATAAATAGAGAAAGTATTTGAAACGGAAAATGCCATATGTCACATCTCTGTATAGCTGTATTAATCGCAACTTATCATATAATAGTGAATTATATTCAGTCTTATATTAAATATAGTAATACTTTTAGTGACAAGACCATAGATTATGAATATTTCACACACAATCATTTATTGCATTAGACTTTGGAGCTATGATTATATTTAAATAAATCCCAAACAAATCGTTGAATCACTAAATTTTAATATAAAATTTGAAATAACGATGCTAGTTCTTGTGTCTGTTGAGAATTTCTGAAATTTTTATTTTTAAAACGTTAGCCGTTTTCTGTTCTGTAGACTCAGGGTCGGTCCTTAGGGTGAGAGAGACAAGAAGGGATGCAGCCAGTGAAACTACCCAGATCCCGGAATGAAAAGGGCCCCAAATCCCAATAGAGAGTGGGGGGGGGGGTTAACCAGGTAAGAAGAACTCCTTTTTGTTGTCCTTTTTTCCAACATTAATTCTCGCATCCGGGTCCCCTGAATCTGTAGGACCAGTCGTTATCAGGCTGTTTAGTGGCCTTATTAATATGTGCTTGATTTTATTATTTGTTTATGTTTATTTACCTTTTTGTTGGACGAAAAGCCCAAGTTTCGGGTAAATAAAACACTGTAACCCTCGACCGAATAACTCAGTCACAGCAAAGATTCATTTTTTTACTTAATTTTGTTTCGAAGTTCTTTAGAACTAAAGAACTCTAGAATATAGCGTTCCATGATTTTGCTATCTTTAGAAACAGGTCTAAAATTCTTCTTTCATAATAATGTCAAGTGTGCAATTTTCGCTGAATTTTCGTAACATCATTAAATCTATTTCCTTTTTCAGCTTCAGTTTTATCATTGGAAAAGAAGTTTCAGTGGTGGAGGTATAGCGAGTAAGGGGAATGGTAGAACTGCAGAAATTTGAGGAAGAGAGAAGAAAAATAAAAGTTAATAAATTATCTTCATAATTTATTAATGAAATAGAGGTTAATAAATCAGCAAAGCAGATAAAAATGTACTTTTTAGGATTTTTAGGATACATTTCAAACCACTGATTATGATTAACAAAATGATAATGTTAAAAGAAAAAATTCCTCTGTGTCTGCTTACGAAATTTCATTAAACGTCTTGTTAGGCCATGATTAATGAAATGTTATTTAAATTTTCTGTTCATATACTTCGGGACAGAAAGATGAGTTTATAAGTACGGCAATTACTGCTAATAATGATATGTGCATTATGCAACTTCTTATAGAATCAAACACGTTAACATGTTAATTGATGTTTTCACTACTAGCATGGTGACCATAGAAATTCTAGTAGAACATGAAATGCAGTAAACGTTCTTTGGAAACATCCATTTCAATATATTTCCATCTTCGTTTATTTCGTACCACAGGCATCTCAAAAAAAAAAAGAAAAGAAAAAAAAAAAAAGAGAAATGCGATAAAATTTCCTTTCTTATTTACTTGTGGTGTGAATTGTGCCTTGCTTCTTAATATCACATCGGTTACCTGAAATTGGCAACTATCCTTTTTCAGAGGAAAACAGTAAGAAATATCAAGAAATTCCGTGAGGAAATTTTTTTAATCCCATTTTAGGGCTCGAAGTTTTGAAGTGATTTTTATTTTTGCTGAACTCAGCATATGCAAACCCACCGAGAAAAGGCAGAGATGCTGACGACGACAAAGCAGTCATCAGAACACATTCAGTTGCGTCACTTGCTGATCAATGCTCCACCTGCCCACAGAAAAACAGCATCACTGTAAGGCACACAAAGGCTGTAAATCTAGCACGTTCCTCTGAAAAATGTCTGCTGCCACGCGCACAGAGATAAATATTTGTTTTGGCAGGAGGATGGACGGGATTTGTGACAACTCCCATAAACCACTGCGACCAAGATACGGCCCATAAAGATGTATTGGCCACTATTAGGGTTAACCGTCATGTATAGCCTACGCAGCGTTATAGGAACTGCAATGTAACTGCCCGACAAGATGGCACATTAATAGCCTCCAGATGACTGGTGGGGTGGGTGGGACGCTGTTATTGGAGACGAAGCAAGTTGAGAGTGCTCTTCATAAATATTTGGACAACAGCAGACCCCGGTAGGAAAGGAAATAGAATTGCTGTTTCAGGCAATAACCGGACATCGGGTGTATTTTTAGGAGTTAAGAGGATTATATTGTAGGGCTGGATAGAGGCGGTCATTTGTTGAGCTCTGCGCCCTCTATCACGTAAGTATAGTTCACGATAATTATTTGCTGCTTCAATTGCTTATGTCTGCCAAGTGAGCGGAACATGCAAGATTTTATTTTCGGCCTCTAGGCTTTCCATTATTTTCATATGAGAATAAACTCTAGGAGGTAGCATAGTTTCACCAACTATGTTTTATTTAGGATGCGTTTCCAAAAAGCAGTTTATCGGATATAAACTTAAAACAGAATCACTTAGAATTCAGAATATTTCAAATAACTCGATATAAATTTATATTTCTGTTACTTTTACTAAAATAAAAAAAATAATGATAATAAAATCTTCAGTTAGTTTCCTTGATTCAAGAATTCTATTTTTATTTTATTTATTTTTATTTTTTCATTTTGCTATTCTTTAAGAATATGAATTTTCTTTAATTAAGAGCAAAATAGTCTTTACTTGAAAAGATATTTGAAAATATTTGAGATATTTGAAGAAGACATATTTGCAGGATAAATAGTGCGATATACATACGAATTTCAAAAATAGATTCAATTCAAGCCTTTAGAAGTTCTTGTGTATGCAAATTAATATTTCAAAAGTTTTTTCCCCTTTTTAATTGTCTTTCTTATTCTTCTACTAATAGGAGAATGAAAATGTCATTCTCGGAGCTCATCTCTTGCCATCTAATAATATTTGTTTTCAAATTTCTTTGCATTAATATTCTTTCTGCTATTTATTACATTTCTTATTCTTTTGTAATCCAAATTGTTCTCTTTTGATTGTGTGTGTGCGTGCGTGCGTGCGCGCGCGCGCGCGCGTTGTTGTTGTTATTGGTAGGAGTTTAGGCGCATCAGCGACTTATACCATATATTGCTCCGTATATGTTATGGTCTTAAATTGCATGCATTCTGTAGTCGATTTGCCTGTTTGCTGGACAAAAGACCCACGTTTCTCGGAGCAAAACAATGCAACCCTCGCCTGAGACCGATTAACTCAGCCACGATGCGAAAAAAATGCCCATAAAAATTCCCCACATCATTGACAGGATATACGAACCGGCCTTTTCATCCAATGGGATGAAAAGGCCCCGATGTGGGGAGAACGGTACTTATATACGCTGTGCTATCTGCGAAGGCGCGTGTATTCCTGCGTTGTGTATGTGTTCCTAATATCTTTTGCTTATTATGATCACGGATAATGTTATCATTTGCTTAATGTTATCGTTTTTTGGGTTTTTTTTTGTGTTATCGCGGTTTATGCTTGTGTAGTGGAAATGATTAGGTAACATCCCGATTTGTTCTTGAACTTCGACACATTGTGTGGCAATTTACTGATTTTGCTTCTTACAGTGCATATGGTTCTAGGTGTTGTTACTCTGTAAAAGAAAGTACTGTATCTCTATTCCTAACCAATCTGACTGCTTTTCAGTAGAGCATCGTCTTTTCTAATTCTTGACTTAAATATTGGTTTTTAATGGTTTGTATGGATTTCCAGAAACGTGATAGTTTCATTTTTATTGATGACTTATTTGCAGAAATAGTGGACTGTCAAATTACACTATTTTATATTGCTTGATTTTAACGGTTTCTTTTTGTTTCCTTCCACCCTTTTTATATACACGTTTCCTCTGTGCATCAATAAACAACATGAACAGCTGCATTCTTATTCCATCGGTTATTGTTATCACTTTAGCTGAGCCCGAAGTGATCACAGTAAGCTGTGTTCACTGTATTATTTCAGTTTATTTATTTGTAATACGATTGCACCCCTGAACAGCTTTTGTCTTAGAGGTTACGCACACCAGGGTAACATCCAAATACGATATACCTTAATATAATAAATAAATTACAGTTTACACATTCCTAATTAATTAATTTTATAATATACATGCATGCATATTATAACAATTAATTAATTAATTTTTATTTACAATTTTATTAATAGTTTTTAATTAAAGCTCATTAAAGTTTTGAATTAAACGCACTGTCAAAAAGCAATAGCATGCTAAAGTGATGGATTTTCCTGTCCTTGTCAGATGGTAGCCTTTTCTCCACTCTGAGATTTTGCACTTTTATAGCCAGACATTTAGAAGTGACGATGTGAAGATGTCGGTGATAAGATTTGCACAATGTGTTTCTTCATGGCAAATTATGTCAGCATCAAGATGCAGCAAATTGCATAATGGAATAACAGAAAAAAAAAAAAAACACTTAAGTCGCTTTAACTCAGGAAAATCACTGATTCATTTGGGTAGTGTGAATTATACGTCGAACCCTGCGTCCCAAAAAAAACCTGCTGATCTCTGGATGGTCCATTATGTTTGTTGCTGAAGAAAGGTCATAAGGTTTCTCGAGACGATAAGTTACTTCGGTGGGGTAACTTTCAGATTAACGAATAAGACTGACTTTGATAATGTACATAGGTAGGTGGTTTATGAGTAACTTTGTTAAGCCACCGCATGATCCAGTATGCGATACTGGGAAATTTAGTGAGATATGTGGGAGGAGTAGAGAACTATATAAATGAAGCATACGAGAAAATTGGTGTTAGGCACCTCTACGTGTAAATCAGTGATCCATACTGGATTGTTAATTCTAGTAAGCTCTTGTTTTATACTCCACAAAGCAGAATACAGTTTGGTTCTTGTTTCATTGAAACGTGTTTACAGATTACTTTAAACCAATTTTTTACAGTGCATATCGGGAAGTCGTGGGGTAGCACCGTCGCTATAGTGCAGTGGTTAGGACTGCTGTCTCCTTACCCAATATGTAGAAAAGGCTCTGATTGGAATTCCATCAAGGTTGGAAGAACTTCAATGAGCTTGTCCCCCCCCCCTTTTTTTTTACCAGCATTGCCGAGTTAGTTGTCCTCGGATGAGAATTGCAACTCTCCCCCACCCGCCAAATCTGTCAGGTTTTGCATCCAGAGAACACACAAACCGAACAATTTATAGACAAAATACATCGATGCCTCAGCCTTAGCTGAATCAGCACAAATGTTAAACGAAATAAAATAACTTAATAGTATGCTTATATGTAGAAATGCTTTACCTACTGCGATCCGTCATCTTGGCGCTTAATACACACATCTTAATGCTATGCGTTTTACAATCGTTTACCATTTTTGTTCAGTTAACGATTGTAAAACGTTAAAATCATTAATTGTAAACTCCTTTGACGTAGTGGTTGTGCCAGAGTATAAACAAGAACTCTTTAAGTTTACAGTTTAGTCCAGATAAAGTTTATAGTGGTCTTTTTTCTCTCTCTCTCCTTTTTTTTTTTTTTTTTTTTTGCACCAAAGCAACTAAGTTTATGGAGTATCAGCACAAATATTGTGTTTGTAAATTGTGTTTATTCTGTAGTAGGTTTAGCTGTTTTTCTGAATGCGAAACTCAAGTCCTGCTGCAAAAACTGTAACCTTCTCCCGAAACCGATTGATTCGGTCACGGTGTGAAAAAACCCATAAAAATTTCTCGCGTCTTGAGACATTCGAACGTTGCCTTTTCCGCACTTCTGGAAGGATAGAGATCGTAACTCGTGACGGTTTATAATATATGTACCTGAATATATGAGGGAAAGGATCGCTGAATATTCTGACATGGTACTTCTATTTTGGTCTGTCATCTTAAAACCAAACTGAAATGGCTTCCACTGCTATATTGAAAGAAGAGAAACATTGAATTTGAAAAAGCATCCATTTCAACATTGCAATAATGAGAGAAGAGGAAGTAGGCACCATACTTACACTTCTCTATATCTCTACCTTGTTTAATTTGATTATTTTTACTTTTTTGACTATCTTGGAAATTATTTATACTTCCTCTTGAAAGTTATGACCTTGACCTCGGATAAAATGTGCAAATCTTTTTGTTATATTTGACTAATTTTTTTTTTTACACGCTTTCTGTTCCTTTCTGAAATTTAATTTCAGTTATCTTAGATTTTGCATGTAAAAAAGTCTTATCAGTTCCATCTTTTGTATTTACTGTATTAATTTGTTTCATTATCCTCACGAGTAAAACAGAGTTATAATCACTCCAGAAAATGCCTAAGCTTGAATCCTGTCAATGATGCGAGGAATTTTTTTTTTCGCACAATGTGGTTGAGTTAATGTCTCAGGTGAAGGTTGCATGTTTTTTTTTTTCCTGGAACTGACTTCCCGTAGCCTTATTTGCTTTGGCGCTTAACACACACACACACACACACACACACACACACACACACACACACACACACACACACACACACACCATTACAGATTATATTAAAATCATTAATGTGCATGAGCTGGAAGAAACTTCTACGTATATATGTTACTTACGTGATTTAGCTTCTTAAAATTTAAGATGTGATCAGTACAATTTTGCATTCTCTAACCGTGTTATATAAGTACCGTGTTGTGCGAGGATTGCCGAAATTTATCAATCTTGTTAGAGCGAAACCGTGTTGTAAAAGTACCCAGTTATACGGGGATTGCCTGTACTTAACACATATTAATGGTTTTTCTTTGCCTCGCTAGATGCTAAGGAGGAAGGTTAAGGAAAATCCCTATAAGTAGGTATATCTGTGAATTGTGAGTTATGTGTTTTTTTTTTTTTTTTTTTTTTTTTGCTGTCGACAGAATTAAATATTCTAGTTTTCCGGAAGTAAATAATATGTAGCCATTGCCTGACACCAACCAATCCCATTAAGGGAAAAAAAGTTTCTTCCGTTCTGACTAGAGTTTCCTAGGTCTTCTCCATATGGCATTGATTCGTTGGGTTGGGCTGAATTGTTTTGAATTAACGAGACAGTTAAGGCATGGGATGTCAGTGTACGAATACAGTGCTGTAAATTTCGTGTCCTCGCAAGTAGCATAGTGATTATAATCACCATTCTCCCCACACCGTGCAGAAAACGTTTGAGTTCAAATCGCCTCAATGACGAGGGGAAGTTTTGGGTCTTTTTCACAGTGTGGCTGAGTTAGTTTTTCTCAGACGAGGACAGCAAGTTTTTTATCCTCGAATATCGGGTTTTTTCACCCAGCAAAACAGGCAAACCTACTAGAGAATTCACGCCATTTTCGGACATAATACACATCGGTGGATGAGCTTGTTCTCTCGGGTAACCCTAATACGAAATATTTATTTTTTTATTTTGTTTGTAAATTTTGTATTTTCCATGGTCGACTTGCCTTTCTTGCTGGATGAAAAATACGAGTTTCGGGAGGAGAACCATGCAATTCCAGGCTGATTGGCTCGGTGTGAAAAAAAAAAAAAAAAAGTCCAAAAATAATCCTTCAAATCCAAGACAGAATTTGAAGCCATATCTTTCCCACACAGTGTCAAAAGACAATGATTGTAACCACAGTATTAACCTTGAATACAGGGTCTCTTTAAACACTTTCGGGATCATAGTATTGTACAGTGGACGTTCAGAATAACGGCACCTTGTATCCCCGAAGGTGCCGTTATTTCGATTTTTCCGTTATCTAGAAAGTTTTATTTTTAATATATTTAATGCAGAAATAGTGAGGTTAATTAAGAATGCAATTTTGTTAACTGCACATAAAAACATAAACATGTTGTCGATCCAATGTTATATTCTGCCATTAATACATCCTACTTACGCCCCGTTCTATTTTCTTTATTATACAGGGTGATTCACTACCAGTGCGACAAACTTGCAGGAGGTGTAGGGGCACAAAGACGAATTGGAATCACATAGCATTGCAGGATCCGAAATGCCTTCGTCATGCGGGAGGTCGCATGAACAAAGAAGCAAAGAAAAAGAACAGAAACAGCAACTCATTAGTGTAACAGAAATCATTTTAATGACAAGTTTTACATTGGCAAAAAGCCATGCTACAAAAGGTGTTCGAAAGTTCGACCAGAAGCAGTCACACAGGCTTCACAGCGCCGCCGCATGCGTTCTGGAAGATTCCTGGCGTGTCTCGAATCTCCCCGGCAGCTACAGAGATGCGAGCGACGAGGTCTTCAACTGAATCAACGGGGGTCTCGTACACCAATGTCTTCATTTGACCCCAGCAGTAGAAGTCCAGGCATGATAGGTCCGGCGATCTAGCAGGCTAATGAACCGGACCACCACGACCTATCCAATGCTGTCCAAATGTAACGTTTAGGTGTTGGCGGACGTCATTGATGTAATGTGGGGGAGTCCCATCATGCTGGAACCACATTGAGCGGAGCAACGACTGAGGAACATGTGCTTCTTCAATAAGTTCGGGCAGGACTTGCTGTAGAAAGATCAAGTATGCCCTACCGTCCAGACGAGGGGGCAGAAGGTACGGTCCAATGAGGTGGTCTCCAACAATGCCGGCCCAAACATTGACAGAGAAACGGCGTTCAGTTGCACGTGTTCCCGTACCATGGGGGCTCTCCAAAGCCCACAAATGAGCGCTATGTTGATTGAACGTTCCCTCTCTTGTGAAACTTGCCTCATCCGTGAACAATACGGACGCAGCAAATACGCTGTCTGCCGCACTCTGTTGAAGAAACCAAGTAGCAAAAGTCCTCCGGAGTGGATAATCCACAGACTCCAATGATTGGACGCGTTGCAGATGGTATGAACTCATTTGGTTTGTTGACAGTATCCTCCATACAGTGGATTGGGAAATACCCAATCGTTGGCCTATCGCTCGAGTACTCGTACTCGGATTGCCTTCTGCAAAACGTAGGACATTCTCCTCATTGTCTGGCGTCCTCGTTGTTCGCTCTCGATTCATGGTACCTCTCGTGAAACAACCAGTCTCACGTAACCTTCTGTGCACACGTGCGAAAATCGTATGATGAGGAGCACGCCTGTTCGGGAAACGTTCCTGGTACAAGCGGAGAGCGGCGCGCCCGTTACAGTCCGCAGCTCCATACGCGAGGTGCATGTCGGCCAGTTCAACGTTTGAATACTCGTCCATCCTACTGCCTCGGGAACCAGTTCACAAATGCTGACTTCCAGCGGGATCGCTGTTCACGCGACCTCCCGTTCAACGTCCTCTACCGCATGACGAAGGCATTTCGGACCCTACAATGCTATGTGATTCCGATTCGTCTTTGTACCCCCTACACCTCCTGCAAGTTTGTCGCACTGGTAGTGAATCACCCTGTATAAAGTTTAGTCTGCATGTGTAGTAGCACAGTGGTATCATCACCGTTCTCCCCACACCGAGTGGAAAAGGCCGTGGTTCGAATCCTGTCGATGACGTGAGGAACTTTTATGGGCTTTTTACCGTGATATCAGTACAAAATTCACTTTCAGAATGGCTAACGTAAACAAATACAATAATCACGTAACTTGCCGTTTACTCTTTTTTTTTTTTTTCGACCCTGCAAGACATCTGCGCTGTATGTACACATTGATCTCAATATGCCGTTCGCTCGCATGTTCCGTTATTTGGGGGTGCCGTTATTTCGACAGTCTACTGTATATGGCATTAATATATGTGAGCAGGTTTTACTATACATTTTATTTCGTTTTCTATTTAAGTGTTTTTCGTTTGTTTTTAATTTTTTTGTTAAATTTCGTTAATTTTGTAATTAAATAATTTTTGAATATCTTTATCTTTATCTTTATTTTCTCCTAAGAATATAAACGAGTAAATAAATTATAAGCAAATTTTGGGTCTACCCTATTGCAGTTGAGGACGGAATTGTAGTCCACCTTTCTCCTTCTTAAATGGGTCCTCTTCGTATACCCACATGGAGCCCAGCAGTGACGTAACTGCTCTCAACCAATAAATCTTTGTTCAATTCATAACTTTCACGATACTGCTCCGCTTACTTCTTATTTTGTTTTATAGTTACCAGTAGATTTATTCCTTCGCACTATTTTGTTTTACTTTTTGTTATTTTATGATTTTATTGTGTACAGAATTTATTTTGATTTATCTCATTTTCATTACGATATATACATATTATGTAGAGCATTTGAAGTGGCAAATTTTACTCATCTAATGTATACCGCTTTTTTTGTCATTTTCTACAAACGTGTTCAACATCAATTATCATCTTTATTAATCATATTTACCAACTTTTTTTCTATCGTGTCAATCCCTTTGTTGCTAGTTTAACTGTTCTTTGCTGTTTTCTTCTTACCTTCTGGATTTAAACGTGATCATATCATTCCCGTTTGGTCAGAAATGGTGGCAAGCCAAATCCCAGTTTAATTTCTGGATATTGTTCATTAACACTGCAGCAAAAATCCTTGGAAATATAGTTACTAATAAATTTATCTCCTATTTTCACTCTCTTTTAGTGACTTTCATGTTCTGTATTATCCCTAAAACTCTCTATCACCTAACTGTATACAGCTTTTTTTGTCATTTGCTACTCCTAGTTTAATCATATTTTAAAATTACAGCTGTATGTTCGTTCCAAGTTAGACCCCGATATAAAGAAATATTACTTCTGTACATGAGTACTGTTATGTTTAAGTTGAAGAAGTACGGAGATTTTTCTCTCCATTACTAACGCAAGCAGGACAATTTCTGTTGTAAGGTTAGAAGCGCATCAGCGACTTAGATCATATTGCGCCGAATGTGCTGTCTGTAAATTGCATGTGTTCTGTGATCACTTTGCCTGTTTTCTGGGCGAAAAACATGAGTTTCCAGGAGAAAAATCCCGTTACCCTCACATGAGATCGACTAACTCAGCCACATTGTGAAAAGGCCCATAAAAATTTCTCGTGTAGTTGACGGAATTCGCGCTCAAGGCTTTTGTACTCGGTGTAGGGAAGACAGTAAATATATCAACTGTACTACCCCACGAGGCCATCAATTTTTAAGTAGAATAAATAAAAAACTGATTTTAATAGGATAAATAAAGTAAAATATATCTCTTTAACTGTACCTGTTTATTACAGAATTTTAATATCTTGCCTTTGTTTATGTTCGCATATGCTCTCCTCCCTTCCCAGTATTTTGTTCACTCTGTATTAGGTAATGATAAAACTGATTCTCCATATCTTCTTTCCAAACTTCATTTACTCTTCCTTTTGTGAATCTAACTATTTGATTTATGGCAAGACCACAGACGAGAGATCATTTCGATAATTTATAGTTAAGCATAGAGCGTGTTCGAATCCACGTGGTACCGAAAAATACAAATTTGTACTGTATTATGATTATACTACCTCTAACTTTCCCCTTGCCTTTTGTGAAGGATAAATAATAAATGTCTCGGAGTATAAACAGTAAGCTTATATTCATGGAGATTGCTCAGTTCTCTGGATATTGGTTCTAGCAAATACTGGTATGTTTCTAGGTTCAACTCGTTTCATATCATGTTTTCATTTCTAGTCTATAACCACTCTTGAATGTGTTGCTGTAAATTTAAATGTTTAAGGTTGATTTCTGATGTCCACCAAGGTGTTATCTACCAAATTGCATCGGTAGATAACACCTAACCGATCTTGTAAACGAATAAATAAAATGTTAATGAAGATTTCTTTGCAGTAGAATAATCAGTAAATTGTGTGAAAAAGATAAGGTATAACTAGTAAATTCCGCTTTATTTTTATTTTTAATGGAAAACTTTGATTCACTCTGCGAAAGATGAATCAGTGCTTCGTTCACAAAATTAAAGTAAATAAATAAATAACTGCGGTGACGGTCTATATCGTCCAAAGGATTAGCTTAGTGATTTTACATTTTGAATGTAATTGTCTTTTGAAATGCAATACAGCCAGCTCTCCAAAACTATAAATGCCCTTGTTTATACACCTCGCCCCAACCACCAAGTCAGATGAGTTGACAATAAATAATGAATACTATAATTATAATAGTATTTAGCAATCGCGAGCTTAAACCACGGTCCACTCAAAGAGCGTGTGCCACTGCATCTTTCCCTTGACCACTCGTCAACGTCAGGCGTGTGAAGTTAAAGGTTACTGCTATCTGCAGCTTAGCAAAATACAGTTTTAAAAAAGATAACTGTATTTTTCTGAGCTGTAGATAGCAGTAAACTTTAATTTAGAATTCTTTTAGTGATTACAGAAGACCACATCTTTGTAATGCAGAAAAAAGCTCCGCAACCTTTATCAACAGGGTGTTGTTATTAACATGGTGTTTTTAGTAAACGGTTGCATATTATCTGTTCTATAATTTAAAGTGCAATCTAATTGGCTTAAAGTAGTTCCCCCCCCCCTCTGGGTAATAAGCTAAATTTTAAAAAAGTACCACCGAATCACGTATTTTGTGTGTTGATTTAAATCTGTGTTTCTGTATTCTAAAAATTAGTGTGCGTGTAATGCGAGATTAATGACTTTCTATCCTTCCTAGAAACTAGTATTTGCCTAACTACCTAAGTTTGGGAACATTTTCTATTGTAACTGAAAGGTCACTGTAAGCTAATCATGTGTAGCCATGTAGCAGTGATGTTTTACTTTCTCCCTGTGTCAAGACAAAAACGATATTCTCTAGGTCTGCCCGACCACTAGGAGGATTACAACCTCTTCAACCTGGCCTCGAGTCAATTAGTATTCTCGCTGGATGCCACCGGTAAACAGTAGCCAGGCTCAGTCCGCGCTGTTGACATAAAATTCAATTTGACCACAAGGCAGAAGTGAAGAACTGTGTCCTCTGCCTCTAATTCCTCGAGCAGAGCCCAACCACCTAGAAGACCTCACAAATGAAACCAGTCACTCGTAAGAGGAGGGCTACTGGTGACTTTATCGGTGTGCTTCACACGAAGCTAGTTTTATCGTGAAGCCCGAGAAGATTGCTAACTAAAATACAGATGCTTAAGAGCGATGATTTTCGATTTTAAATTCGAAAGGTTACACTCATAATTGGGATATATTTATATATACAGCTCACTAGTTCAGGATCATTTTTTCGGAGAAGTAAAAAGTGAACAATATCATTCCTGCTTTTTAAAAATTATTTTTTAGCAATACTGAAGCGCGGATTCGTTTATTCAGAAAATACGCTAGTCGCTGTATCTACTGTATTTAGCTAACGTTCTTGTACAAATGCGACAAGGTACTACTACAATAATTAATGCAATAATAAACTAATCAAAAGTTTCTGTCATTTGATTTTAATCCTTTCATTATCTACAGAACTTCTTACCAAGAAAAGCATTCCAGACTTCATTCTAAAAGTTAGTAACGCCATTAACAATTTTCTCTTATAAAGTTAAATCTATTAAGTGCCGCTTTATTTTTATTTATTTATTATTTTTTTCTTTTTGCAAAGGAAATGTAAAAACGCTACCGTAGCCGAGTGATCATGCGCGCGGGTGCATAAGTACATGTGCCTTGAGTGCCCGTTACTGCTAAATACGGTGCTGTTGGTTGTATTCTGTCTATCTTGTGAAATTCTCTGACCGTTTGGTCGTCCCGGAGTATAAACAGAAAATTTATTTATAATTGCATATTATAGTCCTGTATAACTGTATTACATGATATATGCTTCATCGAAGGTAGACGAAGGTTAATGAAGAATAGAAGAAGGCGAGTGTGTATGTGAGAGAGAGTACTTCTGTGTTATACTGTATATGGATTTCGATTACAGAAATTGTGTAATTGTGCGGGCAGCAAAGTTTTCTAATGCTACGTCCATTTTTGCTTCTTATCAATAATCGAATAAGAGCAAAAGAAAATAGCAGCAACCATTCAGTACTTATCTTCGTTTCTTCTGAATTTTTTTTCTCCGCAGCAGTAGTGCTAGGCGAAAACATAAAGAAGAGGGAAGTGGGCACCAGAGGCCAAAGGAAAGTTTGGCCTGTCTCCTTCTGTGCGATCCTGTGGAGTGGAAAATTGAAAAGCTGACAGAGAGCATGCCCTCGCCAGTCACCCCAGGCGATCTTCTCGCTTGCCAGATTTGCTTCTATTACAGAGACACCTGACCTTTGACACTCCGAAAGTCGATCCCAATCCCCAGAGGACTAATGCAAACGAGGATGACGCAGTTCGGTTGCGGCTGAACGGAAAATCAATAAGCCAGCATTGCCGCGAAGGGTGTGTAATGACTGTTTTGTGAGATCAGCTACTGTAACCACTTGGTTCTTCCCTTCCCCTCACCCCCTCCGCTCACACACACATGCATCAGGAGATGACTCACCAGTCTTAAATCGGGGTTTTATTAACGTCAATCTTTCCCACTTTAGTCTTTAAATAAAATAACAACTTTATACGGTGCATCCTCTGATCACATCATTATCAATCTGACCTCATTATATGGGGACTTCCGACAGAGAATATTTCCTTTCTTTTCAGCATCCTCTGGGGTGGAGATTTTTAGCTGCACATCAGAAATCCTGACATTCTGGGAAGGTCACTCGGCAACTAGTCAAGACTAGTAAGCTTGAACAAAGAAAGAAAATCTAATAAGAACATTCTATCCTCTTAAAAGTAACTGCCTGACAAAAACGATTTCTCATGAAAAATAAATTTTAAAAAAGATAGTGAATGCTGATATTTTAAAGCTTAATTTTTTTTAGAAAGCAAATGGCTCCTTTTTTGTGAATTGCAATTGGCGCCTTTTTTATGAATGTACCGCTGACAAAAAATTCTGACTACGCCACTGGAAACGATTAGGAGAAAATAACTATTAAAGTGAATTATCAGAGGTAATTACACTCGGATAAATACAGATATGTGGCAGTTGCTAACAAGTAATAATAATAATAAAATTCTTTATTCACAGAAATGTAGGACACGATTCCTGCTTCAGGCAACCAGAGGAATCTAACAGTTAGCTGGACACATTACATTCAGTACATACAAAACTACGTGGGTACATAGCAAATACATAAAATACATAGAAAGTGCTAATAGATTATACAGGGCTTATATTGCATTATACAGATTTTATAGTTATTATAATAGATTATACAGAGCTAATGTTGCATTATATAGATTTTATAGTTATTATATACAAGCTGTAACACAGTGAGACAGTCTGGAAACTTTCACTGGGAGTTGACTCTTTCCGCTGACAATTGCAGGAATGTTGACTGCACTTCACTATGGATTTGCGCTTTTCTTCTCTGTAGGCAGAATCTCTGGACTACACATCCAAATCAATGTTTGCGGAGTTTAGCCCGCCGATGATGCTGTTCGGAAAGTGCCGCTTAAAGGTCGAGAACTTCTGCAGGTTAGAACAGAGCACTGGACGGTTTCTGAGGGCTCTACCAGGGATTTTCCAGCCTTCGATTTCCCAGATATTAACGAAGTCGAGAGCAGCGGAGCACAAATTAAGCACCATTGTGAGCTTCCTCGCATATGCCAGGTGCTGGGCTGGAGTGTATCTCAGATTTATGCAGAGCTGTGATTTTGATGTTGTATAGGGTAGGTGAGCCCAATTGTTGGCCCACTTTAGGACCCAGAATTCCAGACCCCAGAGCGTCTCCAGACTGGACATAGGAGCAGCTGACCAAACTTCAATACCATAACAAACGATAGAACTAAAATAGTAGAGGAGAAATTTTCTGACTGTTTCCTTGTTGTGCGCTCTACAGATTTCAAGTTTCATACCCGAGAAAGCCCGTAATGCTCTTGAACGCAGTTGCTGGATTTGTTCCTTATACGTTAGGTTTTCGTCAATTACCACTCCTAGGA